>NC_091072.1:93440454-93743484 GCF_032405125.1 Capricornis sumatraensis
GCCTCTCGCCTCCGGCCTCTGCAAACACGAGGAGGGAAGGGGTCGGGGAGTAGGGGAGACCCGTGGCTACCATTCCAAGTGATGCTTCACTCGCCGACTCAAGAGGGAATGGGGGGACGTAAGAACTAAGACTAGTTATGAATCCGTGACACTGTGGACAGCCGCGATGGATCAAAGGAGACGCCCTAAACATAGTATCTCCGGGCGCTCGGCCCATCAGCACAGGTGCGCACAGGTGAGCGCCGGCAGACCTGGAGGGGGCTCTGCACAAGGACGCTCCCCGGACACCCCCACCGGCCCCGGCCCTCACCTTTCTGCCGCAGGTACTGCATCTGGTGCCGCGGGCTCGGCCGCTCCTGCAGCTCCTGTAGTACGCGGGAGTCGCCGGCGCCGCCGCGGCCGCCCAGGAACACGTCGGAGCCGGAGGCCTCGGTGGAGCTGTCGAGGCTGTCTCGGCGCCGCTGGCGGCCCCGGGGCCCCCGGCCCCCGCCGACCGCCTCCTCCTCCTCGGTGCAGCTATACAGCTCGGTGAGCAGCCCGCTCACCAGGGACGCCGTGCGGCTGCCCCGTGGCTCGCCAGGCTCCGGGTCCTCCTCGCCCTCCCAGGAGTCCCGGGAGCCCCGCGCTCGCTCCGCCCGGGGAGCTCCGCGCCCCGAGTCCTCCGGCCTCGCCTCGGGCTGCGGGCGCCCCGTCCGGCCCCCGCCGGCCGGCAGGACCTCCATGGCCCCCGGCCCCGCTCCCGCCGCCCCTCTCGCGGTGCCGCGCCGGCCAGTTCCGGGAGGAGGCGCGGCCTCGGCCCCGCAGCCGGTGTCCTGGGCCGGGCGCGGCGCCAGCGGGCTTCGGATCCCCCGGGGCCGGAACCCGCGCCGCAGCTCCTCGGCCCCGGGCGGGAAGGAGGCGGGGGCGGCCACGCCAGTGGATACCTGGGTTCACCTGCCGCAGGTGAGGCCCGCCTGAGCCCGGGAGCACTGTCTAAAGAGAGCCAAGGAGCAGGATGTGGCCAGAACGTGTCAGCGTGAAGCCCTTAGCCCGGAGGGGGAAGGGCGCTGACTGCTGCCGCCTTCACTTGCATGTAAGTGATTAACTCAAAAAGAGGGCAACTCTTGCATCCTATTCAGCCACCAGAAGGAAACGGTGCCTGGGAGAGTTCCAAACACCCAGCAATAGGCCAAGGCCGGGAGCTCCCTCCTTCACATACTCCTCAAAGCCAGCCCTTCTCACCTTCCCACCTGAGTCGGACACGACTGAGCGACTTAGCAGAGCACAAAGGCGTTTCTTAGTTTAGATTCTAAGATCTGGAATGTACTTGAGATTTAATAACGCTGTAAACTTTTTTCCTTCGGTGAAAGAATTAAGATTAATAAAGATTCTTTCACCTAGATTACGATCAACTAAATCTCTGGCACAAGACCTAACAGAATGGGGATTTAATAAATGTTACCAGAAGACAAAACTAATAAATTGACGCAGCTGATTCTATCAGTAAAATGAAAAGTTTACATGATACCCTAGACCTCAATGGAAGAATTGGATGCCCCTCCACTGTAGATATTTCTGTGAATTATTAATTATTGTCAATGTTTTCGTGTGCCAGAGACAGTTCTGCCTTCTTTGCATGAATCTTCCCATTTAATTCTCACTTTAACCTAGTTGGAGAAGGAAATGGCAACCCACTCCAGTACTCTTGCCTGGAAAATCCCATGGACAGGAGCGTGGTAGGCTACAGTCTACGGAGTCGCAAAGAGTCGGACAAGACTGAGGGACTTCACTTTCACTTTCGCCCAATTAAGGAGTAAGCACATTTGGGGGGATGGGGAGCCCGTGGGATCTTAGTTCCCTGAACAGAGATCGAACCCTCACTGCCTGCTTTGGAAACCCAGAATCTTCACTACTGGACCACCAGGGAAATCCCTATCTTATAACATATAACATTATATTAGTTTCAGAGATACAACATAATGATTTGACATTTGTACCTGGGATTTCTTTGGAAGGAATGATGCTAAAGCTGAAGCTCCAGTACTCTGGCCACCTCATGCGAAGAGTTGACTCATTGGAAAAGACTCTGATGCTGGGAGGGATTGCGGGCAGGAGGAGAAGGGGACGACAGAGGATGAGATGGCTGGATGGCATCACGGACTTGATGGACGTGAGTCTGAGTGAACTCCGGGAGATGGGGATGGACAGGGAGGCCTGGCATGCTGCAATTCATGGGGTCACAAAGAGTCGGACCCGACTGAGCAACTGAACTGAGATGAACTGAAGAAGCATTTTGAACTGTGGTGTTGGAGAAGACTCTTGAGAGTCCCTTGGACTGCAAGGAGATCCAACCAGTCCATTCTGAAGGAGATCAGTCCTGGGTGTTCATTGGAAAGACTGATGCGGAAGCTGAAACTCCAATACTTTGGCCACCTCATGCGAAGAGTTGACTCACTGGAAAAGACCCTGATGCTGGGAGGGACTGGGGGCAGGAGGAGAAGGGGACAACAGAGGATGAGAGGGCTGGATGGCATCACTGACTCAATGGACATGAGTTTGGGTAAACTCTGGGAGTTGGTGATGGACAGGGAGGCCTGGTGTGCTGAGATTCATGCAAAGAGTCGGACACAACTGAGCAACTGAACTGAACTGAAGAAGCATCTAAAAGTTGAGTGTAATTTACTATAATCCATAGAATGTAATTTACATAAATCTGTGTACAAGATACAGACTATGAACATTTAAATTATTTCCAAACCTATATCACAGTCTTGCCAATAATCTGTTCACCTGTCATTTAAAACTCCCTTAACAAGACTCTCAACATTTTTGATAACTTGATAATTTTTTTCAGCATGTGCAAACACATAAAGACTAAATTGCTATGATGAAAATTATGATGATTCTTGGAATGGGTGATTTGTAGAATCTAGCAGTTAACCTTTTACTCTAATCCTTCAGGGATTACTCATTTTTGAGTCACAAGAGAAATGTACAGGGTCATTGCTGGGTTTCAGCTTCTCCTCATGGATGTTCACTCTTGCTCAAAATTAATTGCTGATTACAATTTATTTATATCCTTGGAGTGCAATATAATCTTTGTTTTCCATTTAATAACTATACATAAAAAATCATATTTTTCCATCCAAAAAGCTGAGATAAGAGATAAAAAGAGGGTTTCATACTTTAAAAAGCCACCATGCCTTAGACAGACATAGTAGACAGTAGAAATACATAGTAGACAGTAGAAAGACATTTAAGTTATAAAATTTGAGTGCTTAGAGGAACTTTGAAGATCTCATTTGACTAGTGCTGAAAAATTATTATACTATCTTTCAAAGTGACAGACTATAACAAAAAAAAATGTGACTGCTCAATGCCTATCAGCTGGGAACTGAATCTCTCATCTCTCACCCATATTCAAGGGACATTCTTTGAAAATGAGATGTCTATTGTGCCAGCATTTAGGTAGTCACTGACAAAGGCCGACTAACATCATTTGCCTAAACTGCTTTGTCTAAATCCTTGCTTCGTGCCTCACATGAATGCTTTCTGATGGATGTAAACACATCATACAAAGATCTTCACACTTTGAGCCTGTTCCTACACGTCTATCCCTTTGCCTCCACCCCAGACCTCCCCTTCTCCAATCTCCTAGTCATTTTTCTCGCAATGTGATGAACAAGCCTGCAGAGGCCATTCATCATTGCCATTGAGTCCATGTATATTCTAACTTCAGATCACTTCTTTCTACATAAACTGGATGGTCAGGTGCACCACCCAAAGCTCTGCTCATTAAAAGGTTTTCTCTCACCACTGTCATTCAAGGCCAAGCCCAAGTGAGGCTGTAACGCACCCATCACCCACCCGTATACCAAGCTGTTTTATCCTTAAACCAAGTTCAGGCTTTCTCCTCTTTCAGCTGGTCTTTAGTCCCACAGGTGTGAGCCAAGATAGGAGTACAGTAACCATAATGAGTGATATGGAAGTCTGCACTCTCTCTTCATGCACTCGTTTGCGCCCTTATTCATGCTTAGTTCGAGATGTACCATTTCATCCTATGTAGAACTCCTGCTGAGGCTTCCCTAGTGACTCAGTCGGTACAGAATCCACCTGCAAAGTGGGAGACCTGGGTTCAGTCCCTGGGTTGGGAAGAGCTGCTGGAGGACAGCATGGCAATGCACTCCAGTATTCTTGCCTAGAGAATCTCTCAGACAGAGGAGCCTGGCAGGCTACAGTCCACGGGGTTGCAAAGAGCTGGACATGACTGAGAAACTAAGCAGCAGAACTACTGCTGATGCTGACCAGCTCTATGACTTGAGGATCCTAGAGAACCCAGCTGGTGATGGATAGCTCAGGAAGCATCATCATTTAGTGCCTCATGGCCAGAGTCCCATTTCAGTACACTAGGAGCTCTTTTTCAAAAGATGTGTAATTCCTGCTATAGGTAGCATAACTTTGCTCCAAAGTCCCAGGAGTCTGCATTGTGATCTTCCTATTGGAGTGTGCTTCACACTGCATCTTTTCTCATCACTGATACCTGGAGTACCATAGCATCTGCCAGAATGTATGGCCCAAGCAGACGGGCTGTGTGCACGAGTTGGAACTGCTACCAGGAAAGACTGCAAGATATGATCTCTGCAGTTGTACAGATCTGCATTATCAGCAAGTCCCCAGGCTTGGTTTAACATTTTGTTGTCATCAACTTGAAATTACTAAAAATATTTTCTTCGAACTTGTGTTTGGTAAGTGAAGTCCCATGGGACAATGGAAGAAGTGCATAACCAGTGGAGATAAACCAGGATTGAGGGTAGAGCAGGCAGTAGCCAAGCACCAAAAAATTGTCATACCCCATCTCCAGGCAAGCCAGAGAGTCTCAGGGCTCCCAGGTGAACAGGCAGAGACCAGAGCCCAGGCTGGCGGCAGCAACAGTGGAGAGAACAGTGGAAAAGCAGCTGCCAGCAGCAGAAGAAAGGAAGATTTTCTACTTAAAACTGATACTGAGACCTACTGTAAGGGTAGAGCTTGTCCATCTGTTCCCCAACGATGTTTGCACAGATCTCTTGAGATCCAGGACAGGAACTGCCAGCTTTCAGGCAATACACTTTGTCCGTAAATCACTACAAAATAAAAGCACACATGTGGGTATTGAAATGAAGCATATCAGAAAAGTATTAGACTTCTTCAAAGAGTTTAGAGTCTCTGGTTTTGAAAACTTCTACAATGTCGCAAATCAAATATCCACGAGCTTAGATAGAAATTAAATTTAAAGATCATTGCATGGAGACTTCCCTGGTGGTGCAAGAATCTGCCTGCCAGTGCAGGGGACACACGTCCCCTGCAATCCTTGGTCGGGGAAGATTCCACATGTCACTGAGCAACTGTGCCACAACTACTGAAGTTCATGTGCCTAGAGCCCGCGTTCCACAAGAGAGGCCACTGCAATGAGAAGACAGCACACCATAAACAGAAACCCATTCACCACAGCTAGAGTAGCCCCTGCTTGCTGCAACTAGGGAAAGCCCACCTGCAGCAACAAAGACCCATAGCAGCCCAAATAGTTAATTAATTTTTTTAAAAGATCATTGCACTGGATGGAAAAGAACACTATTTTCTTATGTAGCTCTGGAAAAATTAGTTATTAATGATGAAAACGACTTAAAATTTTACTTTTTTCTTATAATTGAAGGTACAGTGGTGAAATGCATATACAGGCACTTATATAAAAACTTGAAGCCACTTGAGTTTTCTTGTATACCCTTCACAAGTCATAGGAAATGTCAGAGGAAATATTACAATGTAACTATTACACCAGTTAGAACTTTACAATTGCAAAAATCATAAAAATGTATGATTTACATTTAAAATTAAATTCATATCTAAATAAAACTGATCTGTAGAAATAATTAAATGTTTTTATAAAAATTATTCCACAGTCATCAGCTCTACCTGTGCTAAAATTTGTATTTTGAAATAATCTCTCAAAAATTTATCCCACTGTTATACACTCTATAGAGTACCCTTAAAAGCTCCCGTATAGGTTATATTAGAAGAAATATCCTCCTTAAAATTAAAAATTATCAAAAATCATTTGCAATTCAAGCATTTGCTCAGAGCCACTGAGATTGCTTTCAGTTATATCAATTGAAAAATGACATTGTTAAAAATACACATTTTAAAGGCCTAGGAAATGAATTTGTAGGGAAGCAAGCCAGAAAAATTAGATCAATCAAGATATCACATTAATAAAGTATTATTTATTGTATTATATAAATTATAACACCAAAAAATTTTTTGCCGTTTGTTAAGATTAGTGTTCTTTATTCATCTATCACTATAACCCCAATTGTATTTTGTAAGCAATTCAATATTTCTTAATGAAAATGTTGGTATCTTATCATCCTCAGTGTCACTTTTTTCCTGTTATTTTAACAAAAAGCCCCACAGATTGTGTTAGCAGCCGTGTCTGCTACAGTGTGCTTTTCTGCTCCAGCCATTCAGTCATGTCCGCCTCTCTATGACCCCATAGATGGAAGACTGCCAGGCTCCTCTGTCCATGGGATTCTCCAGGCAAGAATACTGGAGTGGGGTGCCATTTCCTACTCCAGGGGATCTTCCTGACCGGGATTGAACCCATGTCTCTTGCATCTCCTACATCCGTAGGTGGATTCTTTACCACTGTGCCACCTGGGAAGCCCTATCTGCTCCAGCCCCTACCCAAATCTGGTATCCTTTCCAGTCATGCTGCATACGGGCTACAGCAATACTCCTACATAGAATGGGTTGTGTATGAATACCAAAAGGCCTACCAAGCAATGTGCCTCACCCTCCCCTTTTTTTTTCAGCAAGAAGTAGAAGAAGCAGTGATTTGTTTTTACTTCCTGACACAACCCTGGACCCTTAAGATCCTTTGCTGCTGCTGCTGCTGCTAAGTTGCTTCAGTCATGTCCGACTCTGTGCGACCCCAGAGACGGCAGCCCACCAGGCTCCCCCGTCCCTGGGATTCTCCAGGCAAGAACACTGGAGTGGGTTGCCATTTCCTTTTCCAATGCATGAAAGTGAAAAGTGAAAGTGAAGTGGCTCAGTCGTGTCTGACTCTTTGCAACCCCATGGACTGCAGGAGTGCTGGAGTGGGGCGCCATAAGATCCTTTACTGAGTGCCAAGTCCCTGAATTTTCATAGGGTCTCTCTCCTATCCCCAGGAGCTGTGTCACATGAAAGATATCTGCCTCTTGTTCATCTTACCTGATCAGCATGATATCATCAGTGTAATGGATGGATAGATGTTCTGCAGGCTGCCCAGATCTGTTTAAACTCTATTATGACATATGCTTATAATTGGTGTTTTAACACCCTGATCGGCTAATTTATTCATCTTGTCATTTATTATCTCTTTTTACTAACTGATTTTTCTTTTGGTTATGGGTCACATTCTCCTTTTGAGGGGTTCTGTGTAGTAGTTATTTTTTATTGGATCTAGGCCATTGTAAATTTTATATTGTGTGTCTAAATTTTGTAGCCTTCCCTTAAAGAGTATGGGGCCTTGTGTTGGCACGCCAGTTGTTTCTTTCAGATCAGGTTGATATTTTGAGACTCGTATTCTAACTTCCTTATTACAGGCATACAGTACTTTTTCATTCGTGGTAGTTTAGCTCTGTTACAAAAGTGTAACCTTTCTCCGTTCTCCACTGAATGCTCCTTGTGATCAAGAAAGACTTTCCCTTCTGGATAGTTGGATCGCAAACATTTCCAACTACTCTCAGAATTATTACATCTCCCTGGTCATTCATTGCCTAGGTTGTACTGTCTTCACCCAAGGCATGCACATCTTAGTGTTCAACAAAGTCTCACAAGGATATCTTTGCAGATTTATATATCTTTGCACCTACATATGGAGAAGGCAATGGTACCCCACTCCAGTACTCTTGCCTGGAAAATCCCATGGACGGAGGAGCCTGGTGGGCCGCAGTCCGTGGGGTCGCTGAGAGTCAGACACGACTGAGCGACTTCACTTTCACTTTTCACTTTCATGCATTGGAGAAGGAAATGGCAACCCACTCCAGTGTTCTTGCCTGGAGAATCCCAGGGACTGGGGAGCCTGGTGGGCTGCTGTCTATGGGGTTGCACAGAGTCAGACATGACTGAAGCGACTTAGCAGCAGCAGCAGCAGCAGCACCTACCTAGCTTCCTCATCTTTGGAACGTTGCCCCCAAGTTCTAGCTATTTCAGCCCCCCTCAACTGAACCTTTCTCCTTTCAATTCAACTTTATTCTACATTTTATCCCTTTTCTGGCTCCCTGGTTCAGAATGTGCCTCCCCATTGAAAACTGGGGCAATTGTTTATTTTCCTTCATACATAGATTACAATCTTGCACTGACTCTTGTCCATTGTGTGAAAATATACATTTTGTCCTGTTTTCTACTTGTTCAGAGCAGGAGGGTTAATCTGGCCCTGTTTCTCTTTCATGGCCAGAGGCTGGAATTTTGAGGTTATTAAAAGTGAAACAGGTTATGATAAAAGATGGTGTTGTACCTAAAAAATTTTATGGAAATTTTTCAGTAGCTGGATTTTATACATTTCGGTTTAAACTCTTGGGGAAAATGACAAAATGAATAAGCATGACTTTTTTATCAAAATAATTTATGAACAATTAATTGAAGTGATGGGAAAATGCTTTCTTATAAGTGGTAAGTCATGGGACTTCCTAGTGGTCCAGTGGTTAAGAATCTGCCTTCCAGGGCTTCCCTGGCGGCTCAGTGGTAAAGAATCTACCTGCTAATGCAAAAGACATGGGTTCTATCCCTGGTCCAGGAAGATCCCACATGCCACCGTGCAACTGAGCCCATGTGCCACAGCAATTAAGCCTGTGCTTTAGAGCCTGGGAATCACAACTACGGAGCCATTGAGCTGCAGCTACTGAAACCCACACACCCTAAAGTCTGTGCTCAGCAAAAAGAGAAGTCACTGCAATGAAAAGCCACCACACAGCAACTAGAAAGAAGCCCCGCACTCACCACAGCTAGAGAAAAGCCCACGTGGCAACGAAGGCCCAGCATAGCCAATAAATAAATAAGTAAATAAAAGTATTTTTAAAAAAGAAAATTCCACCTTCCAATGCAGGTGACAAGGGTTGAATACCTGTTGGGGGAACTAGGAACCCACATGCCGTGGGGCAATGAAGCCTCTGTGCCACAACTAAGAGCTAACAGCAAAAATAAATAAATGGTTGTGTTTTTTAAAGTGGTAAGTCAAATTCATAACCAGACACCAAATAGTATTACATATTCTGTTCAGGATGTGGCAAATACTGATCAGTTGTCAATTATTGTGCACAACTCTTCTAAAAGGAAACCCTATTAATAATTTTTAATTTTTTTAGCCAGCTGAAAACATTTATGAAATTTTAAAGTGAGACAAGATTTGGGCTATTTTAACATGCAGTTGAGCAACATTTACAATCAGTCATATGTCAGCACAGCTGTTACCACGATTAAGCCAAAAGGCTGCAGGCTCTTTAAAAACAACTTTACACAACAGGAGCCGTGCAAAACTCATTAGCTTATTTTTGTGAAAGGAAAGGCTGCCTTCAAAGTACTTGACATTGTTAACTACGTCAATAATGTGAAACAGCTGTGTATTTTATTTTCAGGTTCAACTACTATATGGAATATTTTAAACACATATACCATTGGGAATTTTTCTTTGAAGAGTCTAAGTATAGTAAAAGGTCTGTGCTTTACAAAGGTGTTCAACCCTTACAACATAAGACTCAACGAAAATGGACTCTAAAGTGTATTTGCAATGATAGAAGACAAACCAGAATACCCAGGAGATGTAATAACATTATTCAACCCATTGCTAAAACTCAAACATAACATTTTAATTGAAATTTTAAAATGCTTCAATGAATCAAGTGATAAATTATAGACTCCTGATGTGGATACATATAATAGTAGGTACCTTCTTTCATCATCCTTAGATTTATTGATTCAAAGCACTGAGATAAAATTGAGATTAAAAATTAATGAATATGAAATCAAAGTGATAAAGATGAGTGAGAAAATCAAGCGAAATTATTTTGACACTGAAAAGTGAGTAGTGATAATTTTTTTTCAGATCGTAACAAAGACAATTAAGAGGAAGAGACAAATTGCAAATAAAATTAATAAATAGGCTCTTGAATCATTTGATAATCAATTGGTAAGGAGAAGTGAGTCATATAAATTCATTTTAAAATATTTAAATTTTTTTCTGATTTGACCTCAAACTAACATCAATGAAGATGATCTAAACTCAAAATAGGTGATTACAATGAGTGCACTGATCACTAAATTAGTGCTGTCAATTCAAGGAATATCTAAGATTAGTAACTATGCAAGAAAATTTGAAATGTTCATGTAAAATATTTGATAGAGCTTCTGAAATTTCATACACACATACACACATGCACACAAACAATGAACTATGAAGATGAAAAGATTTTTTCTGAGGTATTAATGAAAAACAAATACTGATCATGCTAGAGAAAAAATAAATTATCTTTGTATTATCTCTATAGAAAATATTACAAACCATTGTCATATGAAGAGTCACTTAAAGACTCCATAAAAATTGGGGAGAAAGTTTGGAGAGAAATGTCTGACAGTTACCTAATAAAATATTTCATTACTTAAAAATTTTGCATTTTTCATAATATTTTTCAACTTTTAGTAATTTATAATATTACGTTTTCTTTTCTGTCTGGTGTTAGTTGCTCAGTTGTGTCTGACTCTTTGTGACCCCATGAGGGGACACGCTGTAGGCCACCAACCTCTGTCCATGGGATTCTCCAGGCAAGAATACTGAAGTGGACTGCCATTCCCTTCTCCAGAGGATCTTTCCAACCCAGGGATCAAACCTGAGGCTCCTATATTGCAGGCAGATTCTTTACTCTCTGAGCTACAGGGAAGTCCCTTTATTTATTTTCTCAGTCTCAATACTAACTTTTGTATTTAAAATTGCTATTCTTTCGCTTAAGGAGCCCCCCAAATTGTATATAAGCTTCAGGTCATATAAAATCTGTTTTTGCCCAGTCATCATCATCTTCTCATCTAACTGGTCTACCTTTATGCATTCTTTTCCTCTTCTAGTCTGTACACCATGCCATAGCCAAAAGGATCTTATAAAAATTTATGTATGACTATTTTTCTCCTCTACTCTTCCAGTGATTTCCCATTAGCCTTAGGCTAAAGACCAAAATATTTAACATAGGATATGGACCCTGCCTACCTCTCCCTCTCCTCTCTGCCTCAGCTGCAATCATGCTGGCTTCTTTGTTATTTGAATGCACATCCTTAGAGCCTTTGCACACGCTGAAGTCCATGTCTAGGAGACTTTCTGTGTGTGTGTGTGTGTGTGTGTGTGTGTGTGTGTGCGCGCGCGCGCGCGCGCGCGCACGCGCACACGCACCTTCGCTCATTCAAGTCCAACTCTTTGCAACACCATGGACTGTAGCCCACAAGTCTCCTCTGTGCATGGAATTTTTCAGGCAAGAATACTGGACCATTCTTTCAGGCAAGAATACAGGTTGCCATTTCCTCCTCCAGGGGATCTTCCCAATCCAGGGATCAAACCAACATTTCTTTTGCCTCCTGCATTGGCAGACAGATTCTTTACCACTAACACCACTACCTGGGAAGCCTAGGAGGCATTCTACCACCAACTATTCTATTAATATATTACCTTCTTTAAACTTCAGACTGTCATTCAAAGTTATTTCCTCAGGGTATCTTAGATCAGTAAAACTCAAACATTCAAAAAATTAAGATCATGGCATACGCTCCCATCACTTCATGGCAAATAGGTGGGGAAACAATGGAAACAGTGACAGACTTTATTTTGAGGGGCTCCAAAATCACTGCAGACGGTGACTGCAGACATGAAATGAAAAGATGCTTGCTCCTTGGAAGAAAAGCTATGACCAATCTAGACAGTGTATTAAAAAGCAGAGAAATTACTTTGCCAACAAAGGTCCATCTAGTCAAAGCTATGGTTTTTCCAGTAGTCATGTATGGATGTGAGAGTTGGACTATAAAGAAAGCTGAGTGCCAAAGAATTGATGCTTTTGAACTGTGGTGTTGGAGAAGACTCTTGAAAGTCCCTTGGACTGGAGGGAGATCAAACCAGTCAATCCTAAAGAAAATCAGTCCTGAATATTCATTGGAAGGACTAATGCTGAAGCTGAAGCTCCAATACTTTGGCCACCTAATGCGAAGAACTGACTCATTTGAAAAGACCCTGATGCTGGGAAAGATTGAAGGCGGGAGGTGAAGGGGATGACAGAGGATGAGATGGTTGGATGGCATCACCGACTCAGTGGACATGAGTGTGAGCAAGCTCCCGGAGTTGGTGATGGAAGGGAGGCCTGGTGTGCTGCAGTCCATGGTGCTGCAGAGTCAGACAGGACTGAGTGACAACTGAACTGAAGTACCCCCTTAAATGCTCATCACATTCTACTTTTCCTTCATACCATGTTTCCCTATTTGCAATTATATACTTTTATGATTGTTATACTGTGTGTTTCTCTCCTGTGCGTGCATGCTCAGTCATATCTAACTTGTCGTGACCCTATGGACTGTAGCCCTCCAGACTCCTCTGTCCGTGGGATTTTCCTAAAAAGAATACTGCAGTGAGTTGCCATTTCCTTCTCCAGGGGATCTTCCTGACCCAGGGATCAAATCCGAGTCTCCTGTGTCTCCTGCCTTAGCCAGGTGGATTCTCTACCACTGAACCACCTGGCAAGCCCCAAATTTCTATCCCACTAAATTGCAAATTCCATGAAAAAGGGAGTGTGTCTTCAGCATGAGCCTAACATTTGGAACAAAGCTCGTATCTAATTATACAATCTCTGGCCTCAAATAATTTGCAATCTAGTTTCAAAACAAAAACAGTGATAAAATTTTACAATTTGGAGCATCAGTGCAGATAGATTATTTTTATTTGTGCAGAAAGTCTTACTGGAAGCCTTGAAATCTGAATACATAGGGGTTAGTTTTTCCATCAGGGTGCAAAATTAGCCAAGCTTGAGGCTGTAACACACTACACTGGCCATCTGGGGAGTACTCTGACCAGATTCCCAACACAATTCTCTTTTGCAGTGGAAACCTACTGCATTCTCTTTTTTCACAGCACTTTAAAGAAACTTTTTTGGAGTATAGCTGATTTAAAATGTTGTGTTAGTTTCTGCTATACAGCAAAGTGAATCAGTTATGCATACGTTAAATCCACTCTTTTTTAAGATTCTTTTCCCATATAGGTCATTACAGAGTATTGAATAAGAGTTTCCTGTATTATATGATAGGTCCTTCCTAGTTATCTGTTTTATATATTCTACTTAATTTTTAAAAGATTCTCTTGTCTTCTGTACTTACTTTTTAAGAATAGTAATTAAACAAAGGACAATATCTTTTGCATAAGCCTGATTGTATGTATGACATTCCTAAGCACTTCCATAATGATTTTTACCTTATACTACTACAGAGCTTCCACAAGTTTGAAGATTTCCAGTCAGAGGGCTCAGCTTAGAAAAAATACACTTTATCTGTTAGGAAACAGAAGGTACAGCCTGCTATTCTCAGTTGATAATAAGGCTTGTTCACCTTGCCAGGGATATTTCTTTTACTATTGTTATATTCACTAGTTTGTTTTCTTTTTTCGATTCCACATATAAATGATACCACACAGTATCTGTCTCAGTATGACTTACGTCACTAAATATATACCCTCCAAGGCAGGAGATAGTTCTGTTTCCTAGACTTGGGCAGAGTAGCAGCTGTTCTAGAGCTATCATAGAAATATTTGGAGTCCTAGGTTCATGGAATTTCGCCCCAAAGTTTACTTAATATTTGGTTGGGTAACCATAAAGCAGTGTACTTATTTTTGCTTAATTGCACAGTCTCCAACTTCATCTAAGAGGTCTTTCATAAACTCACCAATTGAATGTTAGGATAAATATTCCAAAATCCATCAGGGGTTATTTAGGCTGCCAAAATATCCTGAAACTGTTGGTTTGAAATCACGGTATCAGCTGAGGAATAGTATAGTCAGGTTTACAGTTAAAATGAGTTGCAGGAAATATTAAAAGCAATTATATATATAAGGGCTTTCAATAAGCATTTGTTGACTCAGGGATTCAACTTCAGCTTCTTCAGCGTTACTGGTTGGAGCATAGACTTGGATTACCGTGATACTGAATGGTTTGCCTTGGAAACGAACAGAGATTTTTCTGTCGTTTTTGAAATTGCAACTAAGTACTGCATTTTGGACTCTTGTTGACTATGATGGCTATTCCATTTCTTCTAAGGGATTCCTGCCCACAGTAGTGATATAATGGTCATTTGAGTTAAATTCACCCATTCCAGGCCATCTTAGTTCACCGATTCCGAGAACGTTAATGTTCACTCTTGTCATCTCCTGTTTGACCAATTCCAAACTGCCTAGATTCACGGACCTAACATTTCAGGTTCCTATGCAATATTGCTCTCTACAGCATCGAACCCTGCTTCCATCACCAGTCCCATTCACAACTGGGTGTTGTTTTTGCTTTGGCTCCATCCCTTCATTCTTTCCAGATAAGGCAATGGCACCCCACCCCAGTACTCTTGCCTGGAAAATCCCATGGACGGAGGAGCCTGGTAGGCTGCAGTCCATGGGGTCGTGAAGAGTCGGACACGACTGAGCGACTTCCCTTTCACTTTCATGCACTGGAGACGGAAATGGCAACCCACTCCAGTGTTCTTGCCTTGAGAATCCCAGGGACAGGGGAGCCTGGTGGGCTGCCGTCTATGGGGTCACACAGAGTCAGACATGACAAGCGACTTAGCAGCAGCAGCTTCATTCTTTCTGGAGTTATTTCTCCACTGATCTCCAGTAGCATATTGGGCACCTACCAATCTGGGGAGTTCATCTTTCAGTGTCCTATCTTTTTGCCTTTTCATACTGTTCATGGGGTTCTCAAGGTAAGAATACTGAAGTGGTTTGCCATTCCTTTCTCCAGTGGACCACATTCTGTCAGACCTCTCCACCACGACCCCGCCATCTTGGGTGGCCCCACATGGCACAGCTTAGTTTCATTGAGTTAGACAAGGCTGTGGTCTGTGTGAGAAGGGGACGACGGAGGATGGGATGGCTGGATGGCATCACGGACTCGACGGACATTGAGTCTGAGTGAACTCCAGGAGATGGTGATGGACAGGGAGGCCTGGCATGCTGTGGTTAATGGGGTCGCAAAGAGTTGGAGACGACTGAGCAACTGAACTGAACTGACTCAAGGATTAAACACAGTAAGACCCAGACTTTGCCCACCAGCTTCCACTACCTGGGAGGCATATTCCTCCTTTTTCTTAGTTAGTTCAGTGGCTCAGTCGTGTCCAACTCTTTGGGACCCCATGGACTGCAGCACATCAGGCTTTCCTGTCCATCACCAACTCCAGGAGCTTGTCTCACCCTCTGTCATCCTATTCGCCTCCTTCAATCTTTCCCAACATCAGGGTCTTTTCAAATGAGTCAGTTCTTCGCATCAGGTGGCCAAAGTATTGGAGTTTCAGCTTCAACATCAGTCCTTCCAGTGAATATTTAGGACTGATTTCCTTTGGATGGACTGGTTGGATCTTGCAGTCCAAGGGACTCTCAAGAGTCTTTCCCAACAACACAGTTTAAAAGCATCAATTCTTCGGCACTCTGCTTTCTTTTTAGACCAACTCTCACATCCATACATGACTACTGGAAAAACCATAGCTTTGACTAGACGGACCTTTGTTGGCAATTTCTCTGCTTTTTAATACGCTGTCTAGATTGGTCATAGCTTTTCTTCCAAGTAGCAAGCGTCTTTTAATTTCATGTCTGGAGTCACCGTCTGCGGTGATTTTGGAGCCCCCCAAAATAAAGTCGGTCACTGTTGCCATTGTTTCCCCATCTATTTGCCATGAAGTGATTGGACCAGATGCCGTAATTGCTTCCTGTTGACTGATTCCCTCCTCCTTTTATCCGATCTTTCCCCCATTTTCTTTTTTTTTTTCTTTCCCCCATTTTCATCCCTGCGCAAAGCACTCCGAAACAGGTCCTACCAGAACCCAACCTCTGCCCGAGTTGGGAGCAAGGGCGGGTTCGCCGGCCGGCAGCCTCCTCGCCCCTTCCAGGCCACTTCCCGCTTTCCCTACCGGCTGCTCCAGCCCAGCTCCCTTTCCGTCCGAAGCCCCGCCCCGTCTCCCGTCACTTGACCGCACGGCGTGCTCCGCCTCCTGCCCCCGATTCACGTGATCGCGCCCGGGAGAAAACGCCTGACCTGAGCTCCTGCCCCCTACTGTACACCCTTATCTTCCAGTTGCTCGTCAGTCATCCGCACGTCTCTACACTCCGCCCGGGGTCCCCCCCGGAGCCCTGTCTGCCATGCGGTTCCTGTCTCTGGCCCCAGATAGGCCCCGGCGAGGCGGCCCCCGCCACCTGCCCTCCGGCAGCCCAGCGCCAGCGCCGCCGCCGCCGCTGCTTCTGCTGCTGCTGCTAGGTGGTTGCCTGGGGGTCTCCGGGGCGGCGAAGGGCTCTCGGAGGCCCAATGTGGTGCTGGTTCTCGCTGATGACCAGGACGAAGTGCTCGGCGGCATGGTAACTCTTCTTTTTATTTCTGCCCCGCCCCTCCATTTCCCGGGCTGACTCCTGGGTTTCTGGCCCTTTTCCCCGACCCGAACTCACTCACCTAGCTACCTCTACCCCGAGCTGATTTGCTTTCGCCGCGCCGGGCCCATACGCAAGCTTATAAAGGTGAAGGACTCTATTTTCTCTTTCTCTCGTGTCGGTTCTGGGTCCACACACATGCATGCACCACACAGAGCTTTTAGTCTGGACCTTACTGCTGAGGAGTTTGCTTCATGTCTCGAGACAAACATGTGGACGTCAGTTAGGGATGGGGTGAACCAATAAGTAGCAGATGATGGCTAAGAGTACGCAAGCCTTGATTGTCTTTTGGGCTAGAGGACAAATCCAGGCCCCTCTGTGAGGGACCTAGGCCATTTACGCATTTGACCCTGGGAACGATGTCTGTGCCTAATGTTTATAAAAGAAGTGCTGACATGAACTGTTCTGGTAGGTAGGTTGTCGAACTCCTCAGGGAATGCTTTGCCTTACAAGAATCAGGAAGATTCAATTAACCTAATTGAACACCTGGCTTATGCATTAAATACTGTCAGCATTCCGTTTTGTATCAGATGGATGTTTTTCCGAGACTTCGTTGTTTGCCAGGGTGAATTTTACTTCTGTATCTTCGTGTTCTCTTATTTGTGACCTTCAAGAACATCTACTTAACCAACCCCCTACCTCCAGGAGGCCCAGAAGGTGGCTTGCCTCAGGCACATGAGTGGTTGTGGCAGTACAGACAAAATCTTGACTAGTGCTCTGATCCTGGGCATGGCATTCCTCTTAATCTTTTTAAAAACAAGTTCTTTATTGCTTTCTTCCTTTCAGTTCTCTTTTTGCTTTGCAACACTTTAGGCACGAGGTTCCTAAGTTTTACTGTGTGGGAACACTCTAGCTCAGTGTCCTTCAGATTGCTGATTTCAACCCATAAGTGAGTTACGAAATTAGTTCAGTGAGTAGCCACCAGCTTTTTTACTTTCCTATGGAATAGAGTAGAATAGAAAATGTGTGATACATGGCAGTCAAGGTAAGCATATCCATATGTAGATATGTTTTATCTGTGTTCAAGAGTATAAGAATCTTTTCTAAATGATGTTTAAGATGCTTGCATTTTAACTCCATACTTGTACCTGCCACGTGTACCTCATTGCCTTTTAGTTTCTGCCCAGTCCCACTAACATTGAAGAATCTTGACTTAATGGCCCTCCTGGATTTTACTTTTTTCCCACCATTCCAGCTGCCACACTTGCCCTCCTAAACGAAACTTTTACCCACACCCCCTGCATTGGGAAGGAGCACAGAGTCTAAGCCACTGGACCACCAAGGAAGTCCCACGTAACTCCTTTTTAAGCACATTTTTGTATGTATTTTTGAAGTGTTTTGGCTAGAACAATCAAGCCATCTCCATCAAAAATTAATAATGGTTTAGTGACTTAATTAAAAGGCCAAGTCTTCATAGCTCAGTTGAATACAAAATGCATCACTTGACTGTGAGATATTCAGGATTCAGTTTCTTCAGCTCTCATAGACCACCAGTGTGGTTTGTGTGTATCTGAGGTTTCTTCCCCTTAGAGTGTTAGTCAGGTTTACTCCTTTAAACCAGTAGCAGATTCTTTCTATAGATGTTTGTGCTGGAGAGAAGAGCCAAAATTAAGTGGAGGAAAAGTCAAATTTAATACTCTCAATTTTCTGGAAAATTCTGACTTCTGTAATCTTTTACAGACTATTCTACCACTAATAGTCAAACAAGACTTGAAAGGGAAGAGCAAAGAAATAATGGCATTTGAGAACCTACTTGGAGCTAGTTGGACTTCCCTGGTGGCTCAGATGGTAAAGAATCCTCCTGCAATGCAGGAGACCTGGGTTAGATCCCTGGGTTGGGAAGATCTCCTGGAGAAGGGAAAGGCTACCCACTCCAGTATTCTGGCCTGGAGAATTCCGTGGACCACATAGTCCATGGGGTCGCAAAGAGTTGAACTCGACTGAGTGACTTTGACTTTCACTTTTGGAGCTAATCAGAGTGTGAAGTGTTTTATCCTGTGTTTCAGTCATCACAGGAATCCTCTGCTGTAGGTATTATATTTACCTTAAAAAATGAGAAACTTAAATTTAGAAGGGGCTAAGTAACTCATATAGCAATGTGGTTGATGCTTTTATTCACTCAGTTGTGTCTGACTCTTTGTGACCCCCTGGACTGTAACCTACCGGACTCCTCTGTCCCTGGGATTTCCCAGAAGAAAAGACTGGAGTGGATTGCCATTCTCTTCTCCAGGAGATCTCCCCAACCTGGGGATCGAACACAGGTCTCCCTGCCTTGCGGGCAGATTCTTCACCACTGAGCCACCAGGGAAGCCTCACATAGCTATAATTAGGGGCAAATCCTGGCATCTTGTAATCTCAGAACCCTGAGAGTAAATGCTTTTTCTCCTATTCTAAAATACTGTGATAATACTGATTTACCAGATATCATTCAACATACCCATATCAGCATAGTCACTTATACCATACATAGATCAGAGATTTTTTCAGGTGACATTCAGGAACACAAGTGAGGTCATGCAACTCCTTAATTTACATGCAATACTTTGTGTATATTATTTTCTTTTTTGTGGAGAGAGGGAGGTCTCTGACCCCCGCTCCCCGCAGAAAAGATTATGAATTGCTGCCATAGTTGGCAAATAAACAGGTGTCAATCCCCCAGACTAACTTAACTTAGGTCGAAGGATTATAGCACTTGTATGGATTGTAGTTTGATGTGGAATCTTGCAGTCATCTACCAAAAAAGTAGTAGCTTTTTATGTGGTAGCATCATCTTTAACAGTTCATCTTTTTTGTTGTAGGTTTCATCTGTGGAACTCCATTTTTAGTTTTTGTCCAGGGAACTGTTCATCCGTTTCTTGGTTTTATTGGTTTTGTTGTTGTGGTGTGACGGACATACTGTTCTTCAGCGAAGCACAGGTTGCTCTTTGTAAAGTCATTCTCTCTAGAAAAAGTGATGTTTGGTCAAAATCTCAAGGAACTGAGGAAAGGGGACATAGCGGGAAAACAAATACATCATGTCTTTGCTTAAGGCAAAGTGATCTTTCATTTTTAAAAGTTAGCCATAGAACTATCAGAATGGTCTAAATGTTGTTTCAGAGCAGCTGTGTTTGGGGCCCAGGAAAGTAAATGAGTCCTTTAGCGTTGTGGGTTTTTTTTTTTGTTTTTTGTTTTTGCTTCAGACAAGTAAAGCAGCACATTAGTCATATGCAAGTGTAAGATTGGTGGTTTCTTAAAGAATGTAGTTTGGCCTTAACCTGTCCAGCCTCTATCTGTGTTGAGATCTCAAGGACTGACTTTATCATTCAGGTTAGCATGAGTTCACATATACATTTTTGGTACAAACAAGTTCCTGTTCAGGACTTGTTTGATTAAGCAATGAGCGTGGTTATCCCTTGTACTACTGTTAGCAGTATAAAGGTTATGATTATTAATACCCCTTTGCTACTTAAACTGAAGGGCTTCCCTGATAGCTCAGTTGGTAAAGAATCCTCCTGCAATGGAGGAGACCCCAGTTTGATTGCTGGGTCGGGAAGATCCGGTGGAGAAGGGATAGGCTACCCACTCCAGTATTCTTAGGCTTCCCTTGTCGCTTAGCTGGTAAAGAATCCGCCTGCAGTGAGGGAGACCTGGGTTCGATCCCTGGTTTGGGAAGATCCCTTGAAGAAGGGAAAGGCTAGCCACTCCAGTATTCTGGCCTGGAAAATTCCATGGACTGTATAGTCCATGGGTTCTCAAAGAGTTGGACATGACTGAGCGACTTTCACTTAAACTAAAATCTGAATACCTATACGGCCCTGCATCGACATCTGGCTCCTGCCTCCCTGTCTTGTCTTTTTACTGCATTCTTCCCTTTACTTTTGCTACTTCTAGCACACTGGCCTTTGTTCCACCCTCATGGGTGTTGCTTTCCTTCTCTGGCAGCGTTTTACTTGTTGTTCACTCACCCTGAAAGCATCTTCTCCTGCTTTGCTTGACTGACTCACCATGTGACTGTCGGTACTGAAGTTACATCCTGAAAGAGGCCTCTCCTGACCACCCATCTAAAGTAGTTTCCCCCTTTCCGAATCTCATCAACCTCAAGTACGATGTCCACTGCCTGAAATAGTTGTCTGTTTCCCTGTTGTTTAAGTGCAAGGATCATGAGGGCAGGGACCTTCTATCTTTTGTCCACCACTGCCTCGATCAGTGCCTGGCACACTTTGTTTAGTAAATGTGTTATAATCACACAATTTAGTCTTAGTAAAATCACTCTCCAGTAGCTTTGTATGAATACCAGTTTGACTATTAAGTTCCCTATGATCAGCTCACACAGTCCTTTTCCCATTTACACATTGCATTCCTATTTCCCCTCCCTATGTATTCACTGCAAATGGCATATCTTCATTCTTTTTTACGGTTGAGTATTATTCCATTGTGTATACATTCAGTATCCTCTCTACGCATTCATCCATCAGTGGACGTTGAGGTTGTCTCCGTGTCTCGGCTGTTGTAAGTAATGCTGCAGTGAACATGGGGTACATATATCTTTTCAAGTTAGCGTTTTCATTTTCTGCAGATACTCAGAAGTGAAACTGCTGGATCATATGGTTAGTTCTGTTGTTAATTTTTTTAGGAACCTCCATATGATTTTTCATACTGGCTAAACCAGTTTATATTTCCATCAACAAATGCATAAGAAAGAAAGAAAGAAAGTGGACTTGTTCAGTTGTGTCCAGCTCTTTGGGACCCCATGGACTGTAGCCTGCCAGGCTTCTTCGTCCATGGAATTTTCCAGGCAAGGATGCTAGAGTGGGTTGCCATTTCCTTCTCCAGGGGATCTTCCCAACCCAGGGATCGAACCCAGGTCTCCCTCACTGCAGGCAGACTCTTTACTGTCTAAGCCATCAGGGAAGCCTGGTATGGGTTCCCTATTTTCTGTATTACCAACACATTTTTTTTAAGTTGTGCATGTATTTAATTTTTAAAAAAACTTTTAATTTTGTATTGGGGTATAGCTGATTAACAGTGTTGTTATAGTTTCAGGTAAACAGAGAAGGAACTCAGCCATGCATACACATGTATCCATTCTCCCCCAGACTCCCCTCCCATCCAGACTGCCACATAACTTTTAATCTCTTGTCTTTATAATAATAGCCATTCTAATAGATATGAGGTACTATCTCATTGTGTTTGTAATTGTCTTTTTGAGTATAGCCATTTTATCAGGTGGGAGGTTCTATCTCATTGTGGTTTTCATTTGCATTTCCCTGACTATTAGAAACATTGAGTATTTTTTCGTGTACCTTATGGCCATTCATATGTCTTTTCTGGAAAAACATCTATTCAGATCCTCTGCCCATTTGCATATTAATCCTTTGTCAAGTATTTTCTCCCATTCAGTAAGTTTCCTTTGCTCTGTAGATTTTTTTTATTCTTTAATGAGCTGTAGTTGATTTACAGTATTGTGTTTCAGGTATACAGCAAAGTGATTTAGTTGTATACATACATATACTTTTTCAGATTCCTTTCCATTAGCATTTATAGTACGATAGTGAAATAGTCCCTTATTATTGTTGTTTAGTCATTAAGTCGTGTCTGACTATTTTGCAACTACATGAACTGTATTCTACCAAACTCTTCTGTCTATGGAGTTTACTGGCAGGAATACTGGCATGGACTGCCATTTCCTCCTCCAGGAGATCCTCCCAGCCCAGGGATTGAACCCACATCTCTGGCATCTCCTTGGCAGGCAGATTCTTTACCAACAGTGCTACTTGGGAAGCCCATAGTTCCCCATGGTACATAGTAAGTCTTTGTTTTTTAATCTTTTTATATATAGTCATGTGTATCTGTTAATCCCATACTCCTAATTTATCTCTTCATCCCCCACCTTTGGTAACCATAAGTTTGTTTCCTATGTTTGTGAGTCTGTTTTTGTTTTTGTAGATAAGTTCATTTGTATTATTTTTTTAGATTCCACATATATGTGTATCATATAATATTATATGTCTTTCTATGTCCTTACTTATTATGATAATCTCGAGGTCCGTCCATGTTGCTGCAGATTTTCAAAATTTCATCCTTTTTATTACAGAGTAATATTCCACTGTGTGTATATGTGTGCATGTGTACACACACCCACCCCACATCTTATTTCATCTATTGATGGACATTTAGGTTGCTTCCACATCTTGGGTGTCATAAATAGTGCTGCTGTGAACATCAGGGTGCATGTATCTTTGCAAATTTTAGACTGTCTTTTCCAGATACATGCTGAGGAGTGAGACGGCTGGATCATGTTGTAATTATACTTTCAGTTTTTTAAGGAACCTTCATACTGTTCTCCATAGTGGCTGCACCAATTTACATTCATACCAGCATTGTTGGAAAGTTCTCTTTTCTCCTCACCCTCTCCAGCATTATTTGTAGACTTCTTGATGATGGCCATTCTGACAGGTGTGAGGTAATACCTCAGTGTAGTTTTGATTTGCATTTCTCTAAAAATTAAACAGTGTTGAGCATTTTTTCCTGTGTCTGTTGGCCATCTGTATGTCTTCCTTGTGGAAACATCTTGTTAGGTCTTCTGCACTTTTTGATAGGGTTTTTGTTTTTTTTATACTGATCTATTTGTATATTTTGGAAATTAACCCCTTGTGGGTCCCATTGTTTGCAGCTATTTTCTCTCAGTCCATAGGTTATCTTCTTCTTTATGATTTCCTTTGCTGTGCAAAAGCTTGTCAGTTTGACTAGGTCCCGTTTGTTTATTTTTGCCTTTATTTCTTTTGTCTTGAGAGACTGATATAAGAAAATATTGCTACAGTTTATGTCAGAGTGTTTTGCCTCCTCCTTCTAGGAATTTTATGGTGTCATGTTTAAGTCTTTAAGCCATTGTGGGTTTGTTTTTGTGTATTGTATGGGGGAGTGTTTTAGCTTTATTGATTTTCGTGAGGCTGTCCAGCTTTCCCAGTAACATTTATTGTATATTCCTTTCCCATTGTATATTCTTGACTCCTTTGTCATGAATGAATTGACCATAAGTGTGTGGATTTATTCCTAGGATCTCTATTCTGTTCTATTAATCTATGTCTCTGTTTTTATACCATTTCTGTTCTGACTACTATAGTGGTGGGTTTTTTTTTTTTTTTGGTGTTCAGGTATGTTGGTTTATAATATGTTTCAGGTGTGCAACGTAGTGATTCAAGATTTTTATAGATGATACTCAATTTATAGTTACACTGTATTGGCTGTATTCCATGTGCTGTGCGGTGTTTCTGTGTACCTTATTTTATACATTTTATTCATAGTAGTTTGGACCTCTTAATCCTTTACTCCTGTCTTGGCCCTCCCACCTCCACCTCCTTACTGGTAAACCACTAGTTTGTTCTCTGTATTTGTTAATCCCTTTCTTTTTTGTTATATTCATTAGTTTGTTTTATTTCTTAGCGTCTGCATATAAGTGATAACATACAGTGTTTGTCTGATTTATTTCACTAACCATAGTACCCTCCAGGTTGTTACAGAGGGCAAAATACCATTCTTTTTTATGGCTAAGTAATATCCCATTGTAGGTATATACCACATCTTCTTTATATATTCATCTGCTGATGGAGACTTAGGTTGCTTCCGTGTCTTGGCTGTTGTAAATAATGCTGCTATGAACATTAGGGTGCCTGTATCTTTTCAAATTAATGTTTTTGTTTTCTGCAGGTATATATCCAGGAGTAGAATTGCCGGGTCATATGGTCGTTCTATTTTTAGTTTTTTGGGGAACCTCCATACTATTTCCACAGCGACTGTGCCAATTTATATTTCCACCAACAATGTACAGGGGTTCCCTTTTCTCCACATTCTTGTTAGCATTTGTTATTTGTGGTCTTTTTTAATGATGGCTATTCTGACAGGTGTTAGGTAGTATCTTATTGTGGTTTTGATTTGCTTTTGTCTGGTTAATGATGTTGAGCATCGTTTTTCATGTGTCTGGCCATCTGTCTGTCTTTGGAGAAATGTCTGTTTAGGTCATCTGTTTCTTTTTTTAGAATAAGTTTATTAATTTTTTTGTTTGCTGCGCTGGGTCTTCATTGCTGCCTGGGCTTTCCTATAGCTATGGCTTGCGGGGACTACCCTCTAGTTGCAGTGTGGGCGCCTCTTGTTGTGGAGCATGGTCCTCAGGGCACACAGGCTTCTGTAGCTGCAGCCCGTGGGCTCAGTATTGTGGGTCCCAGGCTGTAGAGCAGGGGCTCAGCAGTGGGGGTACGCAGGCTTCTTTGCTCCGGGCCATGTGGGATCTCTGGATCAGGGATCAAACCCATGTCTCCTGCACTGGCGAGTGGATTCTTTACCACTGAGCCACCAGGGAAGCCCTGGTCTTTTGTTTCTTAATCAGGGTTGGTTTGTTTTTTTTATACTGGGTTATGTGAGCTGTTTACATATTTAATGTTAATCTCTTGTCAGTCATATCATTTGCCCCTATTTTCTTCCATTTGGTAGGTTGGTTTTTGTTGATGCTGTTCGGTCAATAGTTTGTTGGGCATAGGCTTTTCAATCTCATTAGGTGCCATGTGTTTTTTATTTTGTTTCTTGCCTTAGGAGGCAGATCCAAAAATATATTACTACTGTTTATGTCAGAGAGCATTTTGCCTCTCTTTTCCTTAATGATTTTTATGGTTTCCAGTCTTACATCTAGGTCTTTAGTCCATTTTGAGTTTATTTTTGCATATAGTGGCAGAAAATGTCCTAATTTCATTCTCTTACATGAAGCCATCCTGTTTTGGCAGCACCACTTATTGAAGAGACTGTCTTTTCTCCTTTGTATATTCTTGCTTCCTTTGTCATATATTAGTAGATCACAAGTCTCTCTTATTTCTGTCTCTCTATTCTGTTCCATTGATCTACATGTCTGTTTTTGTGCTGGTGCCATATTATTTTGATTATTGTAATGTTGTAGTATAGTCTGAATCAGAAGAGCATGATACCTCCAGCTCCATTCTCTTTACTCAAGGTTATTTTGGCTATATGGGGTTTTCTGTGTTTCCACGCAAATTGAAAAATTGTTTGTTCTAGTACTGTGAAAAAATGGCATTGGTGTTCTGATAGAAATTGCATTGAATCTGTAGATTGCCTTGGGTAGTTTGGTCATTTTAACAATATTAATTTGTCTGATCCGTCAGTCAGGTGTATCTTTCCATCCGTTTGTGTATTTTTTAGTTTCTTTCATCACTGTCTTATAATTTTGTGAGCGCAGGTCTTTGACTTCCTTAGGTAGGTTTATTCCTAGGTATTTTATTCTTTTTGCTGTGATTATAAATGAGATTGTTTCCTTAATTTCTCTTTTTGGTAATTCATTGTTAGTGTGCAGAAATGCAACACGATATCAATTTTATTAACTGAATGTTAATGTTGTGTCCTGCAACTTTACCAGATTCATTGAGCTCTAGTAGTTTTTCGGTGATGTCTTTGGATTTTCCATGCATAGTATCATGTTGTCTTCAGACAGTGACAGTTTGACTGCTTCCTTTGCAATTTGGATTTCTTTTCTTTTTCTTTTCTGATTGCAGTGGCTAGGACTTCTGAAACTATGTTGAATAAAATTGGCGAGAGTGGATATCCTTGTCTTGTTCCTGATCCTAGAAGACAGACTTATTTTTTTCACTGCTGAGTAGGATGTTAGCTATGAACTTGTTATATATGACCTTTATTATGTTGAGGCACATTCCTTGTCTATCTACTTTGAGAATTGTTATCATAAATTGATGTTGAGTTTTCTCACATGCTTTTTCAGAGTTCTTGAATAAATGAAAATTCTCAAGCTAGGTTTTCTAACATCTATATAAAACATTGGTGGAAACTTTTATACAGTGAGAATGACCCTATTATTAATATAGTTGTGTATTTGGGTTATTAGTCTGCAAGGAATTTTTACACAACAAAATCCACTTAAAACTGTGTTCAGTATGGTCTCAGCTTTCAAAGGCACTTCAGAATTGTCATCAACCGACTCATCTAATACAGCTAAAATGAGCTTCTTCAGATTGTCCTTTCTTGCTGTCTGGAATCTGAATAAAGATTATTAGTATTTATTACTATTATTTGTATCTGAATGACCAACACCATGCTTTCTGTCCTCACCATAGGATTTGAAACTAGTTGTTTTCTATACTTGTCAGGATCTTACATTTTGAGCAAAAGGTGAAAAGCAAGGATATAAACTAATTTTTGACTATTCTTTTGCTTGATGAGGTTCTGTGTAGATCTGTTTGCCCTTTGGCTCAAGTTTTACCTGAGGTGGTGGTTGGTCTAGTGCAGAGGGCCATGAGCTTATACTCAGAAAGTGGGCATCCGGGCTGCACTGCCAAGTGACTGATATTTGAGTCAGTTTGGGGGCCTTGTCTGACTTTCAGAACCTAAGTGTTGTTTTATTTCTGTTTTAAGGGGTGAAAGGCTCCTTTCATATCATTTTCCACATTCTGCTTCTAAAGATGAATTAATGGAGTTAGATATGCCCCATCTTTTTGTAAAGGGGCTGGTGATAAATGAGAGAAGGGCATCGAGATCTCATTACATTGAAATCGGCGTTGCTAGAACAATGCCATCAGCAGTGAACTTTCCCTTCCTGCAAGCATTCTAACTACCTGAACTTTTGTACAGGACATAACTGACTGTAATCAAACTTGCTGGGTTCATCTCCTGAATCACACAGGACTCTCAGCTGTTTCTTAGTGTCAGATGGAGCTGATCATTTGGGAATAAAAGGTTGAGAGTAATCAAAAAACACAAATTTTGTCTTGTGTGTTTTAGTTCATTGGAAGAAATTGTTTGACAGATATTTATTTATTTTACAGACACCACTGAAGAAAACCAAGGCTCTCATTGGAGAAATGGGAATGACTTTCTCCAGTGCTGTAAGTTTTGAAGCTGATTTAATTTTGTTAAACTCTGTGTTTATATTCTAAGAAGAAACACTCTTTTGAGTAGTCTACTGTAATTTTTATGGTTTTTCTTCTAGTTAAATGCCTGATCTGAAGGAAGGATTCTATTTAATGTGATGTAAGTTCTTTTAATTGAAATATTACTACTTAACTATTGAAGATTTATGGCAAGTATCTTGTAAGCCATTCTGATCTGCAGCTCAGAGCTATAGAAGTTTATTTAAACCTTCATCATTGGAGGTTTGGAAACGGATTGTAAGAATTGGGTGTCGTTTGTACTCTGTAAAGTGTTCCATGGTAAAAGCTTGCAGGCTACTTTACAAAGCCCAATTAACCCTTATAGTCAAACCTAGCAAAGATAATACCAACAAAACAGAACAAGCCTAACAACTATGCATGTGTGTGTGCATACATATACGTGATATTAATACATGTGTATATGTTCATGTATAAACATAAATGCAAAGATCCAAAACGAAACACTAACAAATCAAATTCAGGAACCATGCTCATAACCAAGTCAGTGGGAGCATAGCTTAGTGTCAGGAAATCCTTTGAAGATCAGCACAGTGTTGTGGTGAAGAGCACAGACTCTGGAACCAGACCACTGTGTTTTGAATGTTCTTGCTGTCTCTTTTCTAGCTGTGCTTCCTTGAGCAAGTTGTTAAGCTTTTTTGTCTCTGGTTTCCCCATTTGTAAATAGGAATACTAAAGCCTATCTCAGAGGTTAAATGGATTGTTACAAGTAAAGCAAGCACTTACATCAATGCCTGACTTGTAGTAAGTACCACTGCATAATGGTGGTTATTATGTCATCCACCAGCAATGGTTAAAAGAAGGAAAATTAGATGGTTGTCTCAATAGATGTTTAAAAGTCCTCTGAGGGACTTCCCTGGTGGTCCAGTGGTTGGGACTTTGCTTTCCAGCAGTGAGGGGGTGAGAGTTTGATTCCTGATCGGGGAGCTAGGATCCCACGTGCTTGCAGCCAAAAAACAAAAACATAAATGCAGTATTTTAACAAATTCAAGAAAGACCATTAAAAATGGTCCGCATCCCCCCCAAAAAAGTCATCTGAAAAGTTGGCACCCTTTTTCTTGTAATTTGTTAAACCATTAGAAGAATACACTATGATGACTATTTCAAACAAACAGCATAACTTACAGTTAAGATTAAAGTCTCAGGGTACTATTCTTAGGGACAACAACGAGGGCCCAGTATCTCTCAGTTAATCATCTACTGAACTGTCTAGTCACCGGCATTAAGTCTTGTGAAGACCAAAATTGTTATTTCCATTTGTCTAAAGTTTCTACTTAGAAATCATAAGAGAGTTGTTGGAAACTTTTAAATTAATAGAATTTAGTGAGTTAGAAATGAAAAGCTGTAAATAACTTTCTTCCATGTAACATGAGGTTGGGGGAGAGGTGATCCCAGTGATATAAAGGCAGGAAAATATAGACTCTAGGAATAGCTAGTGGTGCCCAGTAATGGTTAAGTCCTATAAATGCAGGTAGAATATTTGGTGAGTGATAAAGTACTTCATGCATAGTTAAACACATCATTTTCTGTGGGGAGACACATTATAAAATGCTTATTCTAGTCAGAATCCCAGTGGGATTCTTTTTAGGCTGAATTTAGTGATTCCAGAGTTACCTGGAGTAATAAGTAGGTTAGAATAATCAAGGTAAAATTTTTAAAGAGATATCTCTACCAGACCCTGAAATATAATATGAAGATCCAGTGGACAGCATAGCATTGGCCAAAAAATAGGTCAGGAAATAAAAAAGGAGAAGAATTAAGAGAGTTGCCAGTGTGAAAATTACAAAAGTCCAACATCCAACCAAATTACAAAGCAAAAGTAAAAACTGGGAAGTATTTGTAGCATGATTGAATCCTTCCTTAAAGCTTATGTAGTGAGTGAGTGAATTTGCTCAGTCGTGTCGGACTCTTTGCGACCCCATGGATTGTAGCCTATGAGGCTCTTCTGTCCATGGGATTTTCCAGGCAAGAATACTGGAGTGGGTTGCCATTTCCTTCTCCAGGAGATCTTCCCGACCCAGGGATTGAACCCAGGTCTCCTGCATTGTAGGCAGACAGACGCTTCACTGTCTGAGCCACCAGGGAAGTAAAAAAAAAACCTTATATAACAGGAGGGGAAAATGTGCAAAGCACGTGAACAGACCATTCACATGAACATAATTGATCAATATGCATATGGAGAATGTTGATCCTCACCAGTATTTAAGAACACCAATTCCAATTTGAAAGGCCAAAGAAATGTGAATTATTTCAAAGGGATAGTACGTAATTCTGGCAAGGGTGTGCTCAAATGAGCAAAGTGAGCATTCCTGCCCTGCTGCTGTGAGTATAAGCTACTATTACCCTTCTGTAAAGTGGATCGGTAATGAGTGTTAGGACCGAGACAAATATTACTAGGTCAAACACAGTAATTCTGTTGATGATAGGAGCTAATGGATACATAATTAGAGTAGGGGAAAAAAATCTGTGTCCAGTGTATTAAAGTGATGTAGGTAATCTACAAAACTCCAGATCAGCCTGAAAATGACTCCCTACTTCTCAGCTGCCCTAGATTCGAAGAGTATTCTTCATGTTTGTTCAGGACCTCGCTCCCAGCATGCTGTGTTCCTTCTGTGTAACATTTCTTCGGCCGATGAGATTAGAACAGCTTCAGGTTATCCTGTAAAAAGAAACTAGCGGAAAAAGAGGTGTGTTCTCTTGGCTGTTCTGTTTCCTGTCTCCACTAGAGAACTTAAAGCAGCTCTGAAGTGTGTCATAGGTAAAGAAAATCCCTATTCCACAGGAAACTAGAGGTCTGAAGTTAGGGGAATTGAGCCGCTTTCTTTGTTCTGATTAGAAATGGTGAGGAATCCGTCTGTCTTGTGTAACTCTGTCTCTCTGGCTTCTCTTCCTTTTGAAGTATGTGCCAAGTGCTCTCTGCTGCCCGAGCCGAGCCAGCATCCTGACAGGGAAGTACCCACACAATCATCACGTGGTTAACAACACCCTGGAGGGAAACTGCAGTAGCAAGTCTTGGCAGAAGATCCAGGAACCGAATACTTTCCCAGCAATTCTCAGATCAATGTGTGGTTATCAGACCTTTTTTGCAGGGAAATACTTAAACGAGGTATGTTGAATGGTCTAATTATTCCCTTTTGTTTTTTAATAACAGCTCCTGAAATGTGAATTTATATAATTCATGTTAACTGTTTTTTAATTAGTATCTATTCAAGTCATGTTAAAGGGTTTTCGGGTATCTGGCATTTCTCTTCATCTACCTGTTAAACAGGAACTTATTTACATGAATGTAATTTACAGGATTTGGACATGGTGGTTATTCTTTCTTCAGATAGTTTCTGGAGCATTTATTTTAAAATAGTCTTCAGACCACTGTGGTCTGAGACAATCTTCCCTTTTTTCCTCAAGAATTCTGCTTGTCACATGGCCATCACGGTATCTTTGTTTCCAGTTCTCCTTTATCAGGACCAGAGTGAAGAATTTTTTCCTTTGAGCTTCTTTCCTGAATAATAACAACTTAACCCATTTTTGGGAAACAGATTGTGGGGGAGATAAGTGATGAAGGAAGAGCACCCAAGCCTAAGACATTCAGGCCATTGAAGTATGTGCCTGAGTGGTTAGCATGCTGGCCTTGAAGGCCCGGGAAGAAGGGAGGCCTCATTGTGACCTGCCCAGGCCAGACTTCAGGGTCTTGCGTCCACCACACTGGCCTTAGCATTTAGTCAAGAGTTCAGGCTTAATGAGAATAGTGTGTTTGAGAGTGTTTGGGATTATCTTTTAAAGTAAAAGTGGGATTCAGGACAAAGAGAACACGTATGTTTTCTTACGCACTTTATCCATGGTTGCTAGAGATCTTAATATCTGATCTGAATTTTGTTAATTCTCTCCCTCCCTGTAATAATGGGGGAATTGGCAGCTTTGTGGGTTTGATGAAAAATGAGTCAGTTTGAAAAGAATCGTGAGCAATAAATGTGGTGGATTATGGCTACGGGTCATAAAGAGAACACACACTGCTTTTCATGTTGAAGATCTTCTAACATAGACAAAATCAGAAATTCTTCAAAATACAAAGAATTAGTTCTTAGAGGTACTGCATTAAATGGACAGTATTAAGCCTTGTCAAGATAAAATGGGATGACTCTCTGGTCTTCTCACTTAATCTTCACTCTATCTTATCAGATAAAGTGAGTCCAAATGTAGTTTTCAGGGCAGTTCCCTGGTGGTCCAGGGGTTAAGACTCCGAGCTTCCAATTCAGGGGGTGCAGGTTCAATCCCTGTTCAGGGAACTACGATCCCACATGCCATGTGGCATGGTCAAAAAATAAACAAATAAAATAGCAAAAATGGACTTCATCAGCAGGAGAGCTGAACTGATAGACTGAGAGCTTATAGCCTGATTTGGGCTGTTAGCCACAAGGCTGGCTAGCCTATTCAGTCTATGCAATCAGTAGCTCAGCAGGCGAGCCCTATGGCTTTAGCTCTATTGCCTTTTCCTGTAAAGGACTAAGAGTAAATATTTCAGGCTTTTGCAGGCCACATGTCTGTGTAGTGACTATTCAGTTGTGTCATTGTCGCTGGAAAGCAGCCACAGGCCTGCGGAAACCAGCGAGTGTGGCTTTGTTTCAGTAATGCTCCACCATCACTGAAGTTTAAATTTCAGGCAAATTATCACAAAAATAATCCTCTCTTGATTTTTTTAAAATTCAAGTATATTTGATTTTTTTTTTTTTTTTTTAGTGTTTATATTTTTTAATGTTTGGAAGAAAATTCTTAGCTTGCCAGCCATACAGAACAGTTGGCAGACTAGATTTGGCCGACCAGCCATAGTTTGCCAACTTACGCTTCAGACATCCCTAGGTCTTTAGTGGTCTTCCCTTTTCAATTGATTTTTGTACTTGTGGAAATTGAGCACTTAACTGTGTTTCAGGCACTGATGTAAAAAGATTCTGACAGTTTTCGTGTTTCTTTCTGGTCTGGTCACATCCCGTGAACTTCTGATGCATTGCTTGTCTTGCTTTCCAGTATGGAGCCCCAGATGCAGGTGGACTCGGACACGTCCCTCTGGGCTGGAGTTACTGGTATGCGTTGGTGAGTGAGCGATGAAGTCAGCGACAGTTACACACAACCCTACAGGTTTACTTTCTACCGTAGCTCTGATATTGACATTACTCGGTTTGCATTTACGGTTGGCCATTTCATCTCCTTGAAAGTCTGTTGATTTGTGAGTCACTCTGTTGTGAGATATTTTTCTTGCATTCCACAAGGTTTAGCAACATACTTTGCTGTTCTACCGGATCTGTGTCTGGGTTTTTTTAACTAAACATATTATTGAAATTCTGCTCGTAGTTAACAAAACCGTAGTCAAGAAGTCTAATTCAGTACTGACTTGAGCAATTACCTTTTATGTCTTACCACTGTTTAAGCAGAGTACAGTTTAGCCCAGTATGGTTTCCAACTTTCATTTTGTATGCTGGCCTCATTTAAAAAAGAAAAAAAACAACTCACTTTCCTCTCTTTAATAGGAAAAGAATTCTAAATATTACAACTACACCCTCTCTATCAACGGGAAGGCACGGAAGCATGGTGAGAACTACAGTGTGGACTACCTGACAGACGTCTTGGTGAGTTACTGAAGCTCTGTCCTTGCAGTTTAGCTCATGCTTAACTAAAGACTGCCTCAGAAGCCTTCAGTTATCTTTGTTCACATTGAGTAGCTTGGATAAGAACTTGATCTAACTGCTGAAGCATATTTTCAGCTGGTTAAAGATTCCTGAGAGTGTTTTTCTTTGTAATTAAGCCAGGCTCAGATCTAATGTTTTTGAAATTCCAGCAGCAAATCCCTTTCCCAAAGGCTAATCTCTAATACTGTGGAGATTACTTTGAAGAGGTTTTACACTGTAAGGGTTCCTACTCTTGACCCCAGTTTTATTCACAGGCTGCAGGATGACAGCTTCATCATGAGGGTAAGGGGATAAAGGCAGGGAAGTTCTTCAGGCATTGAGTATTATATGTTAAAAAAAAAATACTGAGATGGGAACATGAATTTGGGACTCTCCTTTCCTGTCTAAGATGGTTCTAATGACAACCCCCCATAAGGCATTCATTCACCAAGTACTTCAGCACCCCTTGGAGCTGGTACTAAGCAATAAGTAAAGCAAAGTCCCCGATTCTATGGGAGGTCACCTTTTAGGGGTAGATTTATTTACACATATGTGTGTTGTCTTGTTAGATGGTGATGAGTTAGAGCAATAAGGCAGAGGATGGAAGATACTTAGATAGTATTTAAGCAAAATCCCAGAGGAGATGAGAATGGACTCTACAGATCAGTGGAAAGAGTGCCCCAGGCAGAGGAAGCAAAAAGTGTGAAGGTGTTGCGGTAGGAGTGTGCCTGGTGTGTTGGAGAAACCAGAGAGTGTCTGACGGGGCTGAAGTAAAGTTAGATGGGTGGGATGATGGTAGGAAATTGATAGGGTCTTTTGAGTTTCATGTTGGGAGTAAATGAAGATGTAAATCAACTAGAACAATTAAAAACATAGCATGTATGTATGTGGGAAGCTTTGATTTTCAGAAACTGTCTCCAGAGAAGCAAATGAAGAATTTAAGTCCAGATAAATTAAAATCCTGGTGTGGCATATTTGGACTTAGTATTATTCACTTAGCTTAACTTCAGCTGGCATAATTTAAGATATCCTATCTACTCTCTTGACCCCAGCATTTTTGTAAGATTATGGTAACTTGATTCACTTTTCCGACTATTGTGAATTAGGTTGACTCTCTTTTATATTCATTAAAGCATCAAATGTATATGCTCTGAGCTGCATTCATGTAAATTAATACTAAAATGGCCAAATTATTCTTTTTTTTCCTCATGGGAGGCATAGCAACTTTCAGGTTGTGTAAAATCGTCAGCGTTAGTTGCTCAGTCATGTTTGACTCTTGGAGACCCCAGGGACTGTGGCCTGCCAGGTTCCCCTATCCATGGGGGTTCTCCAGGCAAGAACGCTGGAGTGGGTTGCCGTTTCCTTCTCCAGCTTTCTTAAGAAGGGATGTGCTTTTCAGTATTTTCATGCGTTTGCCTGGAAGCTAGATAATTCGTTCCAGCAACACGCTTGCAAGTGACTGCAACATAGATTGTGTGCACAACTGGGAGAAAGCTCATAGGCCCCTGTACCCCTTTCACCAGAGAACAGATGCTTGTCTAGGCCTCAGCTGTTGGGTAGGGTGAGAGGTGACCAATCTTTCTATGTGTCAGGCCAATGTCTCCTTGGACTTCCTGGACTACAAGTCCAACTCTGAGCCATTCTTCATGATGATCTCCACCCCAGCGCCCCATTCGCCATGGACAGCTGCACCTCAGTACCAGAACGCCTTCCAGAACATCTTTGCACCGAGAAACAAGAACTTCAACATCCATGGAACGGTAACTTCCCCTCAGCCTTGCATCAAGCCAGGCTCGGCCTGATTAAGTGTATAATACACTGGTCAGGAAGCCTTTGAGTCGTGTAGTTGGTCTTCCTTCTCAATCTTCTCGCGGTAATTGTGCCAGTCTGTAGTACACTAGGTAGTATACACGTGCTTCAGAAGTCCAGGTAGGTTTCCGGCCATGCACCCAGTGAGCAACTCGAGAGTCCACGGGGAGTGGTAGAGAAATGCCGTCTTTCCTGCCTACAGTCCCTGCTGATAACCTCCATGCTGGCTCTCCTGCCCAGCAGTGGCCGAGACGTGTCCCTTGGGGCTGAATGGGGCCTGCAGCGTTCTCCTCTGGGTGGAGGCATAGGAAAAAGAGTGGTGACGCAGTGTAGTGTGATTGGAAAGGGAAGTTGGATGGCGAAGTGACCCAGAGCAAGGAGTGTAATAAAGGGCTGTGGCCTAATGCTGTTTGCCTCCAGTGCCACCTACCCTTCCCTCGGTCCAGGAGATAGGCAGTTCACTGGTTCCAAGACTGAAGACTGCTACCTCCTCATGCTTGTCTCCCTGAAGTCATAGTTACTCGTGAGGTGGTAGAAAGAATGAGTCCTGGAGTTAGAGTCAGTACTACCGCTTTCTAACTAAGTGACCTGACGGTTAGTAAGATGCCTAACTTCCGTTTTTCCCTCTGCAGTGGGGGATCCTGACCTCTCATGCAATTCTTTTTTTTTTTTCCATGCAATTCTTGAATGGATGAAAGTTGTTGTCATTCAGTTGCTCAGTCATGTCTGACTCTTTGCAACCCCATGGGCTGCAGCACGCCAGGCTGCACCATCTCCCGGAGTTTGCTCAAACTCAAGTCCATTGAGTTGGTGATGCCATCCAGCCATCTCATCCTCTTGTCATTCCCTTCTCCTCCTGCCTTCAGTCTTTCCCAGCATTGGGGTCTTTTCAAAGGAGTTGGCTCTTTGCATCAGGTGGCCAAAATATTGGAGCTTCCGCATCAGTCTTTCCAATGAATATTCACAGTTGATTTCCTTCAGGGTTGGCTGGTTTGATCTCCTTGCTGTCCAAGGGGCTCTCAAGAGTCTGTACGTAGAAGCATTTAGCACATCGCCTGGCACAGGCTGTGCTTGCTGTGTATGATGTTAAAACTGAGTGAACTGAGTTTTAAACCAAAGGGCTGGTCTCTCTCTGTTCCAAAAGAAGTACATACAAGCTCCCATGGCTAAGTAAGCCTAGCAACTTAAGGTTAAATAAGTCACTGTGCTACAGAATTTCTCAGTTATTCATGTTCTAACATGAATTTGCAATAGGAAAACATGCTGTATAGCATTTTTCAAGCATACTAACTAAAGAAGACTGAGGATCACAGTTTGTGTGGTGGCGGCCTAGGGTTGTATGAATAGGGAGGAGAAAATCAAAAGTATTTGGCAATTTTTTAAAAAAAACTTCTTTATTTAAATGAGAAGAAGCCTTTAGATTTGAAGTTTTAGAAAATTGCTATGATAAGGTTTTTTCCCCGAGGTCTAAGAATGATCTATACCTTAGTAGGAAGATAGAGGGGAATGGAATGATGACTTATTAGGCGAAACTTAGAGGAAGCTAAAGTTAGTATTTACCCTTTCGTAGTTTGAGTGGCAGACTCAAGCACAGATTCTAAGTTACAAATGTAATCTAGTCAGTTTCCAGTATCTTTCTCTAAATGTCTTATGCTGCTCAGGAAGGATCCCAGGCCGTCTGCTGTTAGGGAGGGGTTGGGAAGAAGCTAAAAAATGAGTGATAATTTGCAGAATTTTTTTTTTCTTATAAACACAGAGAAGGGAGGTGGAAGTGGGTGGTGGAGGGAAAATCTGAAGTTGCTTAATCAGGCTTAATCAGTTAGTTCCTTTTTGCTCAAGTATCAAGTGATCCTTTTATTTACTCTAGTACTTTGACTGTGATGACTTGGTGCTAACTTTTTTTTCTTTTTAATTTTAGAACAAGCACTGGTTAATTCGGCAAGCCAAGACCCCAATGACTAATTCTTCAATACAGTTTTTAGATAATGCATTTAGGAAAAGGTAAGAGCTGCTCCTTTCTCAGTCTGGGTGGTCTTTGAGGACCCTCAGAAGCAACCCATGCATAGAGGACTGCACCATGAGAAAAAAATCAGAGCTTAGCAAGTTGGTGGGAGAGATTCTGATAGGGGGTCTCTGCATTTAGCAGTAAGGTGGCCTTTGGCTGTCAGGACTGATTAAACAGTCCTGACTTGTTAACATGTTGCAAATTGGAGCCATTTGGTTGAAATTTTTCTTTTCACTATGTCTAAAGAAAATTACTTAAGACCCAAAGGCTTAGACTAGAGCAAAATATCTGCCTTTGATGTTTTGAGTTTTGGAGAAAATTCTTTTAAGTCAGGTTTTTAAAAGTGTGTTACTTTCTCTTAAGATGTATTTAGTTTTGGACCAGGAATTGGCGGACTGCTTCTGTGAAGGGGCCGATAGTAAATATTACAGGCTTGTAGGCCATCTTGTGTCTGTTGCTGATGCTCAGCTCTGCTGTTGGAGTGCACAGCAGCGCTGGACAGTATGAGAATGAATGAGCATGGCTGTGTTCCAATAAAACTTCATATAAAAACAGCCCACAAGTTGTCGTTTTGGGGGTGTAGAGTTTCAGATTCGCAAGGTGAAAACATTCTGGAGATTGGTTTCACTCTGTGAATATACTGAACCCTACTGACCTATCCACTTACAGATTGTTAAAACAGTAATATTTTATGTCTTGTACCACAATTGAAAACAGAAAGAATGTGGTCCAGCTTTGACCCATGACTATAGTTTGCTGACCCCTTTTAGTCCATTAAACACTGTTGCAGCACAGGTCTGTCTGAATTCATCTCTGTCAATCAGTGCTGATTTGACAAGTTTGCCTTCTGGTAGTGGGTTTTTTGTTTGTTTGTTTTTTTTTACTTGAAGGATAATTGCTTTACAATATTGTGTTGGTGTCCACCGTACATCGACACCAGGAGTCTTTCATTCTCATCACCAGTCATGATAAATAATAAAGCTAATTCATTTTTTAAAAGCCTGATGTATTTCTATGGAATCAGTTAAATTTGGAGTGTTCTGGAATTTTCTAATCTGTGTTTTGCAATGAAAGAAAGGAACGGAAATGTGGGATTGGAGCTTTCAGGGAAGAGTGGCTTTGAGGGGTTTCTTTGGGAGGGAGTTTGGGGATGTTTTGGGTTTGGGAGCTTGTTTGGACTGGCTTCTGCTGTTTTGGCAAGATGGCAGTACCGCAGCCCTTTGTCTCTGAGGTGCTGTTGCTGCCCTCTGTTCACATTCAGGTGGCAGACTCTGCTCTCAGTGGATGACCTTGTGGAGAAGCTGGTCAAGCGATTGGAGTTCAATGGGGAGCTCAACAACACCTACATCTTTTATACCTCAGACAACGGCTATCACACAGGTAAGGGGCAGACCGTGACCTTGGTAAAGGGCCTTTCCGTTCTCACCCAATCAGTAGCGCTGGCTGGGAGCTTCTGTCCTTTTGCAGTGGTGAATAGGCCAGAGGGAGGGTCTTGCCCTCAGGCCTCCTCTGGTTAGAAGGCCAACTCATTCCATTAGGGAAAGACCCAGTTTCATTACTTGCCATTTGACAGGCTAAATTATGTGGTGTTCTAAGGAGTCTAAGCAGAGAATAAGCTTGATGGGTTGGAGGCAGGCTTTATGAAAGAGGTGAGAAACTGAACTTGATTTAAAAGATAAGCGGATCTTAGAGACCAGGGGTATGACATTTTACACAGGAAGGCGAAGAGAGGGTTGCCCTGGGGAAAAACTGTCTTGTGACATTAGGTTTTTGGTGTGTGTGGTTTTTCTTTTGTGGCTTTTGTCTTTTCACAACTGCAGTATGAGTCAACCCCATGTCCTTGACTTTCATCCTTTTTACTTGGACCTTCTTTAGCTAAAAATCAGTATTTTCTTCTTCTCTACTCTTTAAATTTCCTAAACTTGAAGGTAATTAATTTGATATTTGCACAGGAGCAGATTGATTAGGCATTTCATGTGTTACTATGAATATTTTTCAAGTCGAAGTAAAGACTAGTAAATTAACCTTCGTTGTCTAGCTTTAATTTTCAGTGACACAGGGCCAGTCTTTTGAATTCCTCATTCCTTCTGCATGTTTCTTTTTTAGCTAGAAGTTTCTGAAGGCACTCCAGACATGGTGATTCCATACGTCAACACTTGATTGTGCATCTGATTAGTTGATTACGTATCAGAACCTACATAAAATCCACACGCTACCTTTACTTTTTGTGTGTCGTAAGGCTGTCTTTTGCCACTCATTTATCGGAGAAACTGGTCTTTTGTCCTTTAGAGTATCACATTCTAGATATGGCTAATTGCATATGTGATAACTTGTTTATCTATACTCAGCATTTTCTATAGATTGATAGTTAGATCGAGAGTCTTAATAGAAATGCGTGTTTTCCAACAAGAATGCTTTCTTACTGATGCTGCTGTGTACTTCTTACTGCTTCACATCATGAAGCCTGGGTGTATGGTTGCCTCACTTTAGAGATGCTGTTTCTGATTGATGGCTCATGCGGTACCAACCTGAGCTCCTCCTGTGAACCTCTTGTGGCTGAAACTTCCATTGATGGTTGTGCGTAAATCAGTTCCCTCAGAAACTGCAAAATACGACTTCATAACTCTGTCCTTCCTTTTGAACTTAACTAGCTGGAATTCCTCAGGAAATTTGCCTCATCAACTGTTTGGTTATCTTGAGGTACAGTTTATTCAAGAAAGGCTGGATAAATGGTTTTGTTCCTTTATTTAACAGCATTTAGACTAACTTCATTCAGTTGTGATCAGGTGGAGTATCATACATAAATCATGGATATTTGTGCTTCAGTACTTCCTAGTCATTCCTTTTGTTGTATTTGCCTATTTAAAGCCAGGGAGTTCCTCTGGACATTTATTTAAAGAAGATGAGCTCATTGTTTCCTGCCTTGTAATAATTAGGGACCTTGGGGGATTTAAGCTCTTCGCTATAACACCATAATTAGTAAAAAAAAAAAAAAAAGGCTATTTTTTATTTTTACTATTGATTGAATGCATGCGTGCATGAGAGACGTTTCTATCTTGGCTCCATCTTTACCCTATGCATTTTTTTTTCCCAGGACAGTTTTCTTTGCCAATAGACAAAAGACAGCTGTATGAATTTGATATCAAAGTTCCACTATTGGTTCGAGGGCCTGGGATCAAACCAAATCAGACAAGCAAGGTAGGTTCCTGATACGGTGATGCTGTATACAGGTAGAATTTGCCTGAGAAAAGGAAGCTTTTCCTCCCAAGAGGAGACCTATTCTGTTTCTCCTCCTTTGAGGATAAAGGCTGATTGGCTTAAGATTTTACAAGTGTATTTGTAAGCTTTGCAAACAGTGATTCTTATTTCTTTCTTTTTAATTGAAGTATACTTGATGTACCATATTCTGTAAGTTCAGGTATACAGTATAATGATTCACAGTTTTTAAAGACCATGCTCCATTGAGTTATTTGTAAATATTGGCTGTATATCCTGTTCAGTTCAGTTCAGTCGCTCAGTCGCGTCGGACTCTTTGCGACCCCATGAATCGCAGCATGCCAGGCCTCCCTGTCCATCACCAACTCCCAGAGTTCACTCAGACTCATGTCCATTGAGTCACTGATGCCATCCAGCCATCTCATCCTCTGTCGTCCCCTTCTCCTCCTGCCCCCAAACCCTCCCAGCATCAAAGTCTTTTCCAGTGAGTCAACTCTTTGCATGAGGTAGCCAAAGTACTGGAGTTTCAGCTTTAGCATCATTCCTTCCAAAGAATACCCGGGGCTGATCTCCTTCAGAATGGACTGGTTGGATCTCCTTGCAGTCCAAGGGACTCTCAAGAGTCTTCTCCAACACCACAGTTCAAAAGCATCAATTCTTTGGCACTCAGCTTTCTTCACAGTCTAACTCTCACATCCATACATGAGCACTGGAAAAACCATAGCCTTGACTAGATGGACCTTTGTTGGCAAAGTAATGTCTCTGCTTTTGAATATGCTATCTAGGTTGGTCATAATTTTTCTTCCAAGGAGTAAGCGTCTTTTAATTTCATGGCTGCAGTCACCATCTGCAGTGATTTTGGAGCCCCGCAAAATAAAGTCTGACACTGTTTCCACTGTTTCCCCATCTATTTCCCATGAAGTGACGGGACCAGATGCTATGATCTTCGTTTTCTGAATGTTGAGCTTTAAGCCAACTTTTTCACTCTCCACTTTCACTTTCATCAAGAGGCTTTTCAGTATATCCTGTGTCGTACTGTATATCCATGTAGCTTATTTTACAACTAATACTTTGAACCTTTTAACCTTCCATTCCTGTATTTCTCCTCCCCATCCCATCTCCCCTTTGGTAACCACTAGTTTGTTCTCTGTGTCTGTATCTGTTCTCCATATCCATCTTTTGTTATATCTGGTAGTTTGTTGTATTTGCTGCTACTACTGCTAAGTCACTTCAGTCGTGTCCGACTCTGTGCGACCCCTTAGAAGGCAGCCCACCAGGCTCCCCCGTCCCTGGGATTCTCCAGGCAAGAACACTGGAATGGGTTGCCATTTCCTTTTCCAATGCATGAAAGTGAAAAGTGAAAGTGAAGTCTCTCAGTCGTGTCCAACTCTTAGCGACCCCATGGACTGCAGCCTACCAGGCTCCTCCATCCATGGGATTTTCCAGGCAAGAGTACTGGAGTGGGGTGCCATTGCCTTCTCCGGTTGTATTTGCTAGATTTCACAAATAAGTGATATCTTACAGTATTTGTCTTTCACTATCTGACATATACTAACGGTAAACTGCTGGCCACCCACTCTTCGCTGTATTTTCCCCTTGTATACGTATCACATCAGCATGAATAGCTTTCGCTTGTCTCATGGTGACTGCACTTCCCCAGGGTGCTCTTTAAAACTACCTCCTGAAAGTGAAAGGCTCAACATCCAGAAAGTTTTGGATTGAATCACTTGGACTGGACTAGAAACCCTGTCTCTGCTTTTTTTTCCCTCCAGTTCATAGTGACTCTTGAGAGGCAGCCCAGGCTGGAGCCCACAGCCCTGTAGAGCCAGGCTCTTCAGGCTTCTTGTGTGTGCGCATCCCCTGGGGGCCTTGTTGACATGCAGATTCTGATTCTCCATTCCAGCCTGCTCCCAGGTATTCCCGGCTGATGTCCTCCTGGTCTCAGCTCCCTCTGCATATAAGGCTACAGAAAGCTTGTCTTCTGAGAATTTAGTCCCTCTCTGTGGGACTCTTCCCTTACTAATGCCTTTCTGCTTTACCGATTCTCTTTCCTAAAACTATCATAAAGGATCACATTATTCTTCTGTTACCATTTCCATCTGGTTTTAATACTGAGGCAGATGATGGGCACCTTGATCCAAACTCTTTGGTCTAACCTTGAGAGAGAAGAATTGATAGGCTCTACCAGTTACGTTTACCGTCTTCCTGGATAGCACAATTTCAGTCCCAGCTCTGAGAGAGAGACAAACAAAAAACAAGAAAATGGATCATTTAAGCTAAAATTGGAAGATAGGCAAGCATTTCTAGGTATTCTGGGTACTTGAATTTAATTTGAGGGTTTAATGTTTACTGTGTTTAAATGTCTGCAATTTACTTGTTTCCTTTCACAATGCTCTTGATTGGAATTCTGTTAAAATTGTCTCAGAAACTTAAAGTGGCCTTCGTAATTGCCTTCTGAATTTTCTTTTCCTCTCAAGACCCACATTTCTAAAGCCAGTCACTTTCCACTACAAATCCATTAACCTCTAAATGGACATCTCCTTTCAAGAGAGATGGGCAAGATTGGAAGACCATTCAACCATAAAAGCTTCTTCTGGGTGTTGGGAGTGTTTTGAGGAGGCACATCTGTAGCCATGTGCGTGTCCCAGGAAGAGGGCTATTGGGACTACGTCTGTGCAAGGAGGGAGGCTGATGAGCACAGATGTCAGCCAGCTGCCCAGGGAACAGACTGTTCCTTTTTTCCTCAAGTTGACAGTGGCACTAAATGTTAAAATCAGAAACTTCACCTTCTGTAAGTCATTTAAGTGAAACCAGGTCCTACGAAGCCATTTCAACAATAATAACCTTTATTGAATACTTAGGATGCAACAGGTGCTGTTCCAAGTGTTACTGCCTGTATCAACTCACTTAACCTTCACAGCCTTTTGAGATATGAATACAGTTATCCCCATTTTATAGATGAGGAAACTGAGGTTCAGTGATTTGCCCAAGACGGTGTAGCTAAAGAATAGCAGAGCCCTGCATTTGAACTCTGGCAGTCTGGCTGATGTACGCTTAACCAGAATTCATACACTCAGCCATGACTGCGGTTCAGACAGGTATCTTCCTGTGCCAGTGCGCTACACGAGGAGCCTGGGAGTCACAGCAACGGCTGTCATTGGAAGGCTAATCCTTAACTCCCCGTGTCAGGGGGAGCCACATACTTGAGCTGCATTCATCAGCGAACGCCTCTGAGGCATTTAGGCAGAGCCTCAGGTCTCAGAAGGCTTCAGTCATGCTGAGATCTGTGGGAGGGCGTCCTCAGCAGCGGGACAGTGCCTGTAAAGGCGCAGGGAGGAGAATGAGCTCAGCTGGTCCAAGGGCAGAAGGCGGCAGTTGTGCTGAACCCCTTTCACTTCCTACCCCGACCAGACGTCTCTCTCACCCCCTTACCTCTGCGCAGCTGGCCGCTTCTGTCTGCATGCCCACCTCATGCCCCTTTCACCCGGCTAAGTTAATGTCCTCTGGGGCTTTGGTTTAGGGCTCTCCTCTGGGACATCAAGGTAGATACCTACCCCACAGAGAGTGAGTGCCTTTCCCAGGTTCCCAGCTGGCCTCACACTTAACACACCTGACTAAGTTTGTCTTTTTGACTCCAGGAGTCCCTACTTGAGAGGTATTATCCAACCTTAGACTACCCAGCCCTTAGTGGGAGTTTGGAATTAGCAGATGTAAGCAATTGCTTATGCAGTGAATAAACAAGGACCCACTGTATAGCACAGGGACCTCTCCTCAATGTTCTGTAATAACCTAAATGGGAAAAGAATTTGAAAAAGAATAGATACACGTATTTGTATAACTGAATCACTTTGCTGTACCCCTGAAACTAATACAACATTGTTAACTATGCTCCAATATAAAACAAAACAATTTTTAAAGGTCCTATTATGTAGTCTAGGGAACTACATTCAATATCCTATGATAAACCATAATGGAAAAGAATATTTTTAAATAAATGTATCTCTGTATTTGTATAACTGAATCACTTTACAGCAGAAATTAACATGCTAAGTCAGCTGTACTTCAATGAAAAAAAGAACACCTAGCCCTTAACATACAATGGTGGACATCCAAGTTGTGTGAATGGATATTACCAAGGTTACACAGTAAGTGGCAGAACCAAGTCTGAAAGTTAATTGTTCTCAGAAATCCATGGGTTTGGGGGAATTCCCTGGTGGTCCGGTGGTTAGTACTTGGTGCTTTCACTGTCAAGGGCCTGGGTTCCATCCCAGGTCAGGGCAGTAAGATCCCACAAGCCGTGCAGTACAGCCAACAAAAGAAAAACACCATGGTTTACGACATTCTGTGCTGACAGTTGTGGTGTGAGAAGTATGAAATTTCCAGCTTCCATCTAACACAGTGTCAGCGATGGTAGCTGATTCATCCTCTGCTGGCAGCGCAGTTGTCTCAGTGCAGGTTCTGTGTGAGGGTCACAGGGTGGTGAGCTGAGCCGGCAACAGCCTGGTGGCCAGAACAGGGCACATTTGAGCAGTGGGTTTAGCTTTGCGTTGGCTGTTGAGGAGAGCAGGGGCAGGTGGTATGGGCAGATGCCAAGCACTGGCTGTTGAGGTCTTCTTCTCTGGCTAGACATTAACCTAGCTTTAGATTTGGTGGTGGAAGTTCTTCAAAAGGGCTTTAAGAAAGGAAAATGTTGGTAGGAAAATGGAAATGACATAGCATGATTCAGGGGCACCGAACTGAACAGGGAGTTAGGAAGACCGCTGACTGGCTTTAAGACTTTGGTTACACTAAGCCTTGGTTTCCCCATGTGAAATTGGAAAGATGCTAAGTGTGAATTCTCTAGTGTTACTAGGTCTCATCCCAGCTTTCTCCTTGTTAGGGAAGTGGGGGATGAGGAGCCGATCGAGGTGAAGCAGCCCAAGATGTGTAGAGTTCTCCGCTTTCAGTGCTGCTCACTAGGTGGATTTGGGGTGCTATCTGGTGTGCTTCCAGTCTTCTTCTGAAAGCCTTATATGAACTCTTTTAACATCAGGGCTTAAATGTCTGTTCGAAGTCCTTCTGGGAGCCCTTATTCTTTTAGGTAGTTTCTAGACCTAAAAAATAAGCAGGTTCAAGACAAGATGTCCCTCTATCTCATGCCTCAGTTTTTTAGGGCCTTTTATTTGATCAAAATGTCTATATACTTAAATCCTAGGACCATTCCCAAATAAATTGTGAGGCTGTGATTTATGGACTGATCTACTTGGTCTTGTCAGAGCCTTTTCTGTTCCAATGCATAAATGAATCTTTAGGTTTACACTCAGTGATAAAAGCACTACCATTTTAGAAACTTGAAATGCTGATATTTCTAGGCACCCTTATGGTGATGGGCTCACAGTATCCATTGTAATTCCTGGCTGTATAAAAACCAGAGAGAGGTATAATTCTCTCAAATTCTTCAATTACACTTGGTATCTACTAGAAGTCTCCCATCTCCTAACATTATATGCTAATTTTGAGACTCTGCTTCTTAGTCAAACAAAACTCCATCATTTGTAGGGAAGATATGATTATGTAGACACTTGGAAAGAAAGCGTCCTGGGCATGTGTTTATGGTACTTGTGCCGAATCTTAGCGACTTGGTTTGTTCCGGATCTTGCAGACCTCCCCGCCCCAGCCCCCATCTCCCCATCCCCCCACACCCCTCCCCACACATACACACAGCAGACTGCCACTAGAGGGCATTTCCACCCCTAGCTGATGGCTGGAGAGGCCATTTTTACTGAGCTGGGCAGTCACTGTTTTATGTCTGTCCGTTTCATTATTTTGGTGCCTTGGACATGTTAATAATACCTGTGGGACTGGTTTCGTTCATGTTCTGGACATCATTGAAAATATGCCAGGCAGTCACATTTTGAAGCCTTGTTGCATTTGTCTGATTCTGAAGGTGGCATCTCTGCTTGTCTGTCCTTTCCTGCCATGGTCTCTCTCACATTCATGCTCACTCTTGTTGACAGTCTCCTAAGCTGCTCAGTCGACCGGGGGGACTTGGAACCAGGTCTTGTGTAATCCCCAGAGACATAGTTTTTGTGTTTTTTATCCTCACTAACATGGATTGCTTTTCCTGAGTTGCCTGCTGCTGAAGGTTAATTTCCAACAGCTGCAGAGTTATACTAATGATTCAGAGCCAGGATATGTAGATCACTGTGCCCTCCAGGAATCATCAGTCCTTCTCCAGGAGCCAGGAAACCTGGCTGCTACTCAGAAGATGTCTTCTTGCCTTTTGTGTCTGCACTCTTGGGTTTGCTTTTAAATGAAAAGTAGCAGGATTAGTTAGTTTGTTTTCTTTAATCCCCTCTTGGCTTCTCCTGAGACGATCTGAGTTTTCTCTACAGTTTTCTTGACTGGTATTTATTTCTAGTAAATGACAGCTTTTCCAGTTACAGGCTGCTGACTTTGCTTCAGTTACTTCTCTTTCATTTCCTCATCTGTAAAATGGGGGAAATACTGCTTCCTAGGATGGTGCGTGCATGCTCAGTCCCTAAGTCGTGTCTGATTCTTTGCGACCCCATGGACTGTAACCCGCCCGGCTCCTCTGTCCATGGGATTTCCCAGATAAGAATACTGGAGTGGGTTGCCGTTTCCTTCTGCAGGGGATCTTCCCCACCCAAGGGCTGAACCTGCATCCCCTGCATTGGCAGGGGGGTTCTTTACCCCCAAGCCACCAGGGAAGCTCCTAGAATCGTAGCGAGGCTTAAATGAGGATATGCGTTAGGAACTGGCCCAGAGTAGGTGCTTAGTGAACATTAGTTCCTTTCATTTCCCTGGATTGTCTCATCATTCCAAGGCTTTTTCTAGCCTGTGACCATGTGACTTCTAGACCTATACCCTCTGCTACAAAAGTTCATGTTGTTGTTGAGGCAGAACATATATAGGATAGTCCAGACTGAGATGCAGAACACCAGATTTCAAATAATTGGTTCAAAATTTTTTATAAAGTAAAGTCTCATCATTTTCTTTTGTATTGCTTATATGTTAAATAGTTATAGTTAAACATTTGCAATGAATTTTACCTTTTTTTTTCTACTTCAGTGTGATTATTGAAAGTGAGAGTGTTAGTTGCTCAATCATGTCCAACTCTATGCTATCCCATGAACTGTAGCCCATCAGGCTCCTCTCATCTGTGGTATTTCCCAGGCAAGAATACTGGAGTGGGTAGCCATTTCCTTCTCCAGGGGATCTTCCCAACCCAGGGATAGAACCCAGGTCTCCTGCATCGCAGGCAAATTCTTTACTGTCTGAGCCACTAGGGTGGTCACTAGACAATTTTAAGTTACACATATGACTTCTGTTCTGTCCTCTATTGAACTATTCTGGTTGAGACCTAGTAGAGATATTGTGTACAGAAGGAGAATTATCCAGTAAATCAAGGAGATATGTCAAGGAATAAATGCTACACAGTATCTTTAATTTCTAGGATTTTTTTTTTTAAACATCCAGGTTTTGTGCTCATTAAGGAAACTTACTGATGCATTGTTGAGATAAATTTTCTGCACTCTCCAAAGCCTACTGCAAATATTTTTAGCCATGTTGTCACTTTGAAAAAGTATTTAAAAGGTGGATGCCCTAATGGGTGACAAGCATTCAACCTTTGAGCCTTTCAAAAATGTCAGGAGTCAATTTGAAGTCAAGTAGTGAACTAGTGAGAATAATCAAGTTGGAAAACACTTGTGTACAAGTAGCCTGACATATTTCTTGTCATTCATAACAGACTCAAGGCAATCCTAAAGGAATCTTGAAAAATGTTTTGGTCGATAACTGTGTGTGTAAAATAAACATAACTTCCCAGGGGGCCTGTATTATAAACTTTATAAGGCTGTATGTTTTATATCTTAAATTGTCATAGTTATATTTGAATATATGTGATAGGAAGTATGGGTTGTGCAAAAGATAATAGAAAGTGCTGCTTGTTTCATGGATGGGTTTGGGGAAAGAGAACTCTAGTGTAGATGGAAGAGGAAAGTGAGACCAGCTGTGTTCCGAGTCAATTTATCGTTTCTTTCTCTCTCAGATGCTCGTTGCCAACATTGACTTGGGCCCTACTATTTTGGACATTGCGGGCTATAGCCTGAATAAGACCCAGATGGATGGGATGTCTTTTTTGCCCATTTTGGTGAGTATAAAGCCCTCAATCAGCTCTGAGCCAAGACTGAAGTAAATTCCAGGTTGTATAAGTAGAGTTAAATTTTAAATCTTCAGGGGAGACCCTTTAAATCTTAAAACTATTAAATTTGGGAAGCAGAGAATACAGTTTTTCTCATATCTGTAATGAGAAGGAGCTTTCTTTAAAAAAGACTAGACACAGAAAAACAGAGTTCTGTATCCTTCCTTTTCTCCTTCTTCCCCCAAAAGCCCCATCATACACAAAGACAGGTAACAAATTGAGATAATATTTGCAGCATATTTGAAAAAGGGTAGCTAATCCTAATAGATGAGTTCTTAAAAGCAAAAATTAATATCCCAGTATAAAAATGGGCAAAAGAAGTAACTAATCAATTCTCAGAGGAATTAATGACCAGAGTCAGTGCAAAAAGATTGCTTCAATGCTGATCAAAGAAAGGCTTAACTGAAGGAGGCCCCTATTGCCTGTAGAACTGGCAAAGATGAAAAAGATTAATACCTGGTAATTACAGAAGTCTGAGAAAAATTAAAACTACTCAGACTCTGTTCACTGAAGTGTAATCAGTATAAGCTATCAGTAGGCTAATTTAATAAGACCCATCACTTCAAAATACACACGTCAAGCAGATCCATCTGGGAATTTACTCTTAAGAGAACAAAATTCGTTCAAGAATTATTTGAGTACCTACTGTGTCTAGCACTGCACAATGCTAACTATAAAGAACTACATGTAATATTCACCTGGAACCATCACAACATTGTTAATCAGCTGTACCCCAATACAAAATAAAAAGTTTAATTTAAAAAAAGCCTACATACAGTATTAATAGAAAATTAAAAACCTGAATATACAGTAGGGAATTGGTCACACTGTGGTGAAATTAAACAAGACTATTAAAGCAACAGTAAATGCTGTGCATAAGTATACATTGACTTAGAAAGATGCCTGCCACATACTGCAGGGAGAAAAGGAGGTTTCAGACAGCATCTCTTTTTCATTAAAAATGTATGTGAATGTGTTTAGGCATAGAGAACTGTGACAGGTCAGTACTCTATATTATAGGCAACTCTTACTGATTTGTATGAATCTGTCACAGTTATTAGGTGATGTGTGACTCATCCAAGAGAATACATGTCACTCATGTAAGTTATAAGACACAAGAAATACCCATGAACCCATCATCCCATTTAAGAACTGAAATACTCCCCATACTGATGGGTCTTCCTATGCACTCCTCCCCATCCCACCCCTTACCTGCCCTTACCAGTTATCACTTTTCTGAATTTTATGGTTGTTACGCTCTGGCTTTTATTTTTTTAGTAGTTATCATGCACGTAGCCATAAACAACATACCTGTCTTGGGGGGAAAATACCTATCTTTTTTTGCACTCTAAAGATGACATTCTGTTAGCTGTAATCAAGACTTTTTTTCCAATTCAGCATTGTTTGCAAATTGATCCATATTGTTCACTGGTACCTAATATTCCATCAGAAGAAGGAATGCTTCACCACTTCGTTATATAACTACTCAATTTAATAATCACTATAAATTAATTACATATTTCTTTATCAGTGTACATTTGTGGTGTTGTAGTTTTGCTCTAGGCACAGTGCTGCCATGGCATTCTCATACATGTTTCCCAGTGAGCATGTGTGCACAAACCAAGGTCCTGGGAACCTCACATCTTCATTCCTACAAATATCACCAAGTTATTGTCCAAAATCATCATCAGTTTATATTCCACCAGTTCAGTTCAGTTCAGTTGCTCAGTCGTGTCCGACTCTTTGCGAGAATTCCTTTGCTCTAGATGAAACTATCATACTACTTCATTTTTTGCCTATCTAAGGGGTGAAAAAACAACAAAATTATAGTTGGTTCTATGGTATATTTCTTTATTAATGAGATGAATCACTTTTTTCACAGCTTAATTCCCCTACTATACAATTCACCAGTTTAAAGTTGACAGTTCACTCGGTTTTGATATAGTCAGAGTTGTACAACTTCAATATAATCTAACTTTACAACATTTTCATCACCCCCAAAAAGAAACCCCCAGATACACTAGCAGTCGCTCCAGCCTCCCTCTTAGCACCAGACAGGCACTGCTTTCTGTCGCTGTAGATCCGTCTGCTGGGGCCATTTTCTGTAAATGGAATCGTACAGCATGTGCTCTCTCGTGATTGGCTGAAAACTCTGTACGTGGAATCGTACAGCATGTGCTCTCTCGTGATTGGCTGAAAACACTGAGCCTGTCTTCAGGGGTCATCCTCATTGTAACACACGTTATTCCTTCATTCCTTCTTGTTACTAAACAGTGGTGTTCCACGTATTTATCCAGCCACGTGTTTATCCAGCCATCAGCTGGTAGAAGTTTGCATTGTTTCCCCTGTTTGACTCTATGAGTAACACTGCCGTGAACATTTGTATATAGATTTTTGGGTGAGCCAATGTTTTCCATTCTCTTGAGTGTACCCTTAGTAGAATGGCTAGGCCATGTGGTGATTTTTCTGTTTAACCTTTTGAGGAGCTGCCAGACTGTTTCTAAAGTGATGGCACTGTTCTGTGTATTTCCACCACCAGTGTGAAAGGATTCAGTTTCTCTACATCCTTGCCAGCAGTTGCTGTTATCTTTTTACTGTGTCTTAGTGGGTATGAGTGGGACTCATTGTGGTTCTGATTTGCGTTTTCCTAATGATTAATCATGTTGATTTGTTGTCATGTGTCAAACATACCTTGTCATGTGTGTGTTGGACATATGTATATCTTCTTGGGAGAGATGTCTATTCAGATCCTTTGCTTGTTTTTTCAGTTGGGTGTTTGATCAGTGAATCATCTTTCATGTATGTCTTTTGTGTTTCTTCCCTTGTGAAATTCTTTTTGCCCATGATATTCCCCCTGTTTGTGACTTGTCTTTTCCCTGCATTAAGGTATGACAGTGCAGGAGTTGAGTGTGTGAAGCACCTCATTTTATGAGATGATTTAGTGTCCTTTGTGTCTTGTTTATAAAAATACTTTTGAACCTTGAGGTCAGAAAATAGTTCTCCCAAATTTTCTTCTGGAAGTTCTGTAGTTCTGCTTCTTAGCTTTGAGTCTTTGATGTATCTGGAATTGGTTTTCTTGCATGGTAGGAGTCAGGAATTCAGCTTCATTTCTTTTTCTATAAATACTCAATTGTCTTTTCTGTTCCACAGATCTGTCTATCCCTCAACCAGTGTGTTGTTATAAAGCTGTATAATTAAACCTTGCGTAGGTACACTTCTCTCTTAGGGTTATTAGGGGTCTCTTAAGAGTTGTTCTTAAGGGTATCTTAAAAGACAGTTATCTTTCTTCCATCTTCCATGTAAACTTTATAAAAACAGCTTTTCAGATTGCTTTTTGGGCTTCAGCTGGAATTGCAATAAATCTATAGGATCAGATAGAGGGAAATTTTTATCTCTTCACTCTTCCTAGACAAATCTTAGACTGTTAATCTTATTTCTAGTTAGGAAAAAAAAAAACACTACACTATAGGGATAAAATCATTATGCTGTGTATAGCTGATTTCTCTGCAGTTTTGTAAATGCCACCCTGGACCTGGCTATCTTCCTTGTTCTTTTGAAGGTTAGTCCTTTGGAAACCTCTGGCATATTAGGGCTCTCGTACCTCTGGCTCTGCCTTAATATGGTAGCTACTAGCTGCATGTGACGGTTTAACTAGAATAAAGTGAGAAATTCAGTTCCTCAGTGGCAGTAGCCACATATCAATTGCTCCAAACACCTTGTATCAGGCAACAGTCACAGAACATTTCAGTCAGAAAGTTCTGCTGGACAGGGCTGCTGTAGTTGAGGGCGTGGCAAACCCCTGCGGGCCAAGTCAGCCCACCCTGGGGGTTTTGTAAATGAAACTGGATCAGGACACAGCTGTGCTCACCTGTGTCATCTGTGTGTGCTGCTCGGCCTACTTTCCTGCTGCAACAGCAGAATCGAGAAGTGGAAACAGAGACTGTGTAGCCACAGCCTCTAAATACTGTCTAGCCTTTGACAGAAAACACTGAATGACCCCTTCATTGGTTTCAGACTTGGTGGCACATTCGTATCTCCTGGGAAAGAAAAATACTGACTCCTGGGTCCCAGCCCCAGCAAGCCTGATTAATTGGAGATGTGACGTGGCCCCACAGTGGTTTTAATATGCAGCCAAGTTGGAGAGCTCTGCTCTCGACCTCCAGGCACTCTTCTCCTCCCTGTATACTTTTACATTTAAGTGTGGGGTTTTGAGGTCTACTCAAGTCTGACAGATAAGCTCTTCCCCTGACCCCCAGCTTCCAGGGCTCAGGATTGGCAGAATGGGTTCTTACAGGGGAGTTGGTGACTGCTGAAGTCTCCTGTAGCTTAGGATTTCTGTGACCTTCATCTGCACGAGATGGTGCGGGTTTCTTCGTAGAACAGTGACTGAGGACATCAGTTCCTCTCTGACTCTCCTTTCCAAGCAGCTGTGACCCTCTACAGCCTTGAGCAGACCACACACTCGCCCCTGCTGTGGTCACCAGGCTAGATAGGTCCACTCAAGTCCTCAGGGTAGTGGTTCTCACACTAGCACCCATCAGCAGTGCCTGAGGGGCTGGTTCAAGTGCAGACTGCTCCCCGCCCCCACTGGGAATAAAGAATTTGAGTTTGTAACCAGTTCCAGCTGCTAGGGACACATTTTGAGCACCACTCTTATGGAGCAGTGCTTCTCGAATTTTCCTGTACATATGAGTCAGCCGAGGATCTTATTAAAAATGTAGACAGGCTCTTTAAGACCAAAGTAGGGCCTGAGATGGTGCATTTCTAAGCAGCCCCCAGGTGTTGCTGATAGACCATAAACCAGACTTTGACTACTATGACTATAGACCATTTTAAGAGCTCCCTCCCCCTACACACACACCCCTTGGGAGTTACAGTGCCAAGTCCTAACCACTGATCACCAGGGAATTCCCTTAGGAGCCCCTTCTAGCCTGGCCTAGGTCAGATTCTGCTGCTGGGCTACATTTCTAAAGCACAGCCTTGACTGTGTCACTTTCTTGTTCAAAACCCCCAGAGCCTCTCGTCACCTGCCATTCTATGTAGTACAAGCGGGCAGCCTGCTGTCAGGACCTTTTTCTGTTCGGTACCAGCCTGCCTGTCCACCGGCCTTGGCACTGCTTCCTTGTCTGAAAGCTGGGTATCAGGAACCCATATACCAGGTGTCCTGCTTCCATCCTGGCCTTACACTGTCCTTTTGATCCCAAACTCCCTCTCCCTTTCACCATTTGTGTGTCTGTCTTAAACGTTCCCATTTCAAACGCTTCTGCTCTTTTCCTTCTGCTCCACTGATGTGCAGCAAAAATGAAATGAGTTTATATATGTATGGTATCTTCATTCTGACCATCAAGAGGTACTTCAGCCCTGTTAGAGTCCTTAGCTTACCAGCCATATTTAGTTTCTCAGCATGAGCTTAGACGAATTCTTAGGGAGTTTATAGACAGTATTGTTTACTCTGATCTGAACTTTCAGCACCTTGCCATACAATTTTGATTCTTGCTTCACGATTCGTTGGTTTCCATTCCTGACCTGCTTCACAGGAGTAGTCCTGAGAAATAACTATGTGCAAAGCATTTGACATCACTTGTGAGAATCTTAGGGGCTTCCCAGGTGGCTCAGTGCTAAAGAATCCACCTGCCAATGCAAGGAGACACAGGAGACATGGGTTCAATCTCTGGGTTGGGAAGATTCCCTGGAGGAGGAAATTGCAACTCACTCCAGTATTCTTGCCTGGAGAATCCCATGGACAGAGGAGCCTGGTGGGCTACAGTCCATGGGGTCACAAAGAGTCAGACATGATTGAGCAACAGAGCATGTGAGGACTCTACAACTGGATGTGATACTCGGCAGCCTTCAAATGCCTCCATTTTAGTCATTCCCTTCAGTTACTGGACAGTCAGTTCATTTTGACTCCCAGGACCCCTTGAGTGGCAGAATGAATAACATTGTGATTTTATCCTACTCTGGATGCCTCACTGAAACCACTTTTGCTCTTCTTTCTAGAAAGGGGCCAGTAATCTCACTTGGCGATCAGACGTCCTGGTGGAATATCAGGGAGAAGGCCGCAACGTCACCGACCCCACGTGTCCTTCCCTGAGTCCTGGAGTGTCTGTGAGTGTGGCCCAAGTTGTCTTAGACGCCTTCTCACGGACAGCACAGCCGGCACGGGTTTAGACGTGCCAAGTGCTGAAACTCAGTTAATCTGAGTCGTCCTCCTGTCACTTTGACTCTGGGAGGTTAGGAGGTAAACAAAGGTAAAAGTAATCCTGAAAATGATTATCTGCCGACGTACTGTCAAGAACGGGCACTTTGAATTCTTCCAGTTTTTATAACAAGTTCACACATCTGCCCTCCTTCTTACTTTATCAGGACCCCTTCCTTTTTTCTACCCATGCCAACTGTGGTACCACTTTTCATTAGGGATGTGATCAGTGGCATCCAACAGAGAGACAGGGTTTCCACCTATAACCGGGCCAGCATGAGCATCTTGATTTGGTGGCAGCCAGACTGGTCATGGAGGGAACATGAGCGACATCAGCCACTCTTTATAGAGAATGGGTAATAGAGTCAACTCCAAATGGAAGGCTGACACTGACATGTTAAAAGATAGTAAAAACCCAACCAAAAGATGGTATGGAAAACTTGATGGAATCAAAGTCAAGTCCTATTTGGTGATAAGAGTGCTCATAAACAACTTACTGCAAATGATTCCACAAAATTTCAGACTTTCTCCAAGCCTTGAGGATGAAAGTACCTAAAATAACCTGCAGAGTGATTCACCTGCGTATTAATTTCTTCTCCTTACCAACCTGTATGTTTACAGGGGCTCGTTAGAACTCATTCCCAGCAGATGAGCAGGCAGAGATGGCAGCAGTCTACACACAGCAGCCACACCTCATGTTCCTTAATCGAGTCAGCCTTTAGTAGGAGCTGAGCCTCACGTCCGTTTTCAATTTACTTCTCTGTGGAAAGTTTCCTCATTTCTGTCCAGTTGTATGTCTGGCTTGAGCCAGCCTGGCTGCTGCTGTATGCAAGTAGCATTTGTCACTGTTGAAGGTGCTTTTCAGCTAACTTTTTTAATGTCCCTACAGCAATGTTTCCCTGACTGTGTGTGTGAAGATGCCTATAATAACACCTATGCCTGTGTGAGGACCATGTCAGAACTGTGGAACTTACAATATTGCGAGTTTGATGACCAGGAGGTAAGACGGCCCACTGCCCCTCCACCCCTTGTGTCTATTGCCAGGGCTTTGTTAGCTGGACTTGGTGGCAGAAGAGAAATTCCAGGAATGTTCCTTGGGGAGATCGGGTTTATTTTTTCACTGAGGTATAATTGTAGCAGCAGCAGCAGCAGCGTAGTTCTTTACAATATTGCGTTAGTTTCTGCTGTACCATGAAGTGCATCAGCTGTGTGTGTATACATATATCACTGTCCTCTTGAACCTCCCTCCCCTTCCCTCATCCCACCCCTCTGGGTCATCACAGAGCACCAGGCTGAGCTCTCTGTGCTATACAGCAGCTTCCCACTAGCTATCTGTTTATCCATGGTAGTATACGTATGTCAGTCACAATCTCCCAATTCTTATCTGTACTCACACTTACGTTTCCATTGGTTAAGGAAACAGAATTCCACAGGGCCATACTTGACTTCTCTAACTGACCTTGCTGGGTGGGGCTTTCTCTACTTCCACCACCTTCCACACATACACTTGAAATACACACAGTTCACTTTTTCAGAATGCTACATGCCTGGTCAGTTTGCTCCCCTGATAGTTTGGGGTGAGGGTAAGAACTTCTGTGGAGGTGAAAGGAGTCGGGGGCCTTTCCTAGAAAGCTTCCCGGCCACCAGCTGGCTCAGACCCTCCTGTTCCTAGCACAGCATAGTCTAGTGCTGCTCACGTGAATCAGCAGGTTAAAGGCAGCATCCTTGGAGGAAGGGGGCTTTTGGCCAGCCCGGATCAGTGTGGAGTATCTGGAGGACCACACGCACTCCAGTCCCTTGTTTCTGCTGTTCATCAGCGAGTGCACACCTACGCCATCTGGCAGCCTACATTTTGCCATATGGAGCCAGTACTCATCATGTTTCTCAGAAATTGACTCGCTCACTATTTACTTGTAGGTCATAAGCACTTCAGAGAACAAGCAAGAGAGCTTCCCTCAAACTCAGTCCCTTGCACTTGATAAGTGACCGTGTAAGGGCAGCTACTTGAAGCCTTTATAAGCAGAATTTATCTACATCTTCTGAGCCTATCAATTAACTCCAATTTGGAGAACAAAGTACTGATGGAGGGGAAAATAGTGTTATTAGATGCATCTCATTTTAGAAATAATGTATCTTTCCTCAGGTGGTGTTATATATCTAAAATAGGAAAACTTAACATTTTTATAAGATGGGTTCCTTTCATATCTGTTCTCATTTGAATCTTCACAACTGTAAGGCAAAGATAAACTTCAGATATCAAGTCTCACTCGGTAACCTTATTACTTAGTCTAGTTTCTGAGCCTTTGCCATTTGACAGTCCTGCCTTCTGTTCTCTGCTTTAATTATAGAAGGTAGGCTCTTCCCTCCTGACTTTCCCTGAAGGCACAGGGGTGCTGGAGGCTCGTTTCCAGCACGTGGGCCATAGACTCAGAGTAATTCAACCCTCAGAACAGATGGTCCACTGTCTGCTCTGTCCCCTAGGGCTCTTTGAGGATCTTGAGACCAGATGCCATTCTCCCAGGCCTTGGTTTTTAATCCACCTCCTCTCTTTCCATTTAGAAATAACTCACATGAGGCGTACTTCAGATGTAATAACCCTTGCTCTTCTCTTTCCTCCACCTTTTCATTCCCTGTAGGTGTTCGTAGAAGTCTATAACCTGACTGCAGACCCACACCAACTCAATAACATTGCTAAAAGCATAGACCCAGAACTTCTGGGAAAGATGAACTATCGGCTGATGATGTTACAGTCCTGCTCTGGACCAACCTGCCGCACTCCAGGGGTCTTTGACCCCGGGTAAGTTTCCCATCGTCCTCAATGACTGCCCAGTTGTCTTCAGCAGTCCTGCCGTTCCTGGAGGCAGAGGGAGCCCAGTGGGTCCTTCCTGCTCTGAGCTGAGCTGTTTCTCACTGTTCTGCTTTATACGGGGAATGCTGGGTCTCAGTGCAGCAGCCAGTTGTGCTGAGAAAATGAGCTGCTTGAAACTCTTGCTCTCCGCAGGCAGTGGGTGCTCTAGCTGGAGGCACAGCCCTGCTCCCCACCACACAGGGCTCTTGCTCCCCTTCCTGCCTGTGGTTCTTGTCATGTTACCACTTGATTGCTCTGGTGACACCTGGGGCTGCTTTAATGTAAGCTGACCAAGGGCTACCCTGGTCCTAGTGCTTCTCAGAGCCTTGCCTTCCTTTCATTCCTCAGAAGCCCCAATTATAGCAACTTGAATACTTGCCAGTAAATTTAATATATTAAATACACAAAATGAAAGTATGAACTCTCAGATGTCAGAATAAATAAGCCCACTACAATATATGAAGGTTGGAAAGACATTTAACTCACCTACTAAGTTACTTCTGTTCTTGCTACTCTCATGCCTCTTAAATAGTAACTTTGTACCAGGAACATGGTTCACAACACCTTATGCCTTTGAGCTGCCTGTGGCAAGCCGCCTGTCATTTTTGGCTTGATTATAAAATTAAAAATCAAACTCTCTTTGGGAAAGAATTATTTCAGTTCGTAAATTCTGATTATAGGAAAGAGGAAAGAATGATATCCAAGGCTGATGAAAATTAGTAACTTAATTATTTAGCCACCTAACACGTGAAGTGGTATCTTCAATCCAAGTTAGTAAGGAATGTATGTGACTAAAGAGACGGGGTTGTAGACTATTTGTTAAAGAAATGTAACACTTTGCTTTCAAGCACGGCATGCAGAGCCGAGACCTGGAAGCCAGTAAACTGAAACCAGGTGGTGGGGATCCCTGGCTGTCCAGTGGTTAGGACTGCACAGTTTCACCGCTGAGGCCGTGGCTTCAGTCCCTGGTCAGGGAACTAAGATCCTTCTTTGTCTCATATAAGAGTCCTTATTTTTTTTAAGTCAGTTTTGTCTTATATGAGCATTGCTACTCCACCTTTCCTTTGATTTCCATTTGCATGGACTACTTTTTTCCAGCCCCTCACTTTCAGTCTATGTGTTACTGGACAGAGTGTCCATGGTGACTATAGTCTATAGATACGTGTGTGTGTGTAGTGACTGGACATGAAGTGGCTTCATGAAATGGCGTCACTAGACATGAAGTGGCTCTCTTGTAGTCAGCATATATACGGGTCGTTTTTGTGTTTCTTTAGGTTGGAGCATTTAATCCATTCGTGTTTGAGCTAATTACTGACGCATATGTATGCTCTTGCTGCCATTTTTTGCTTCAGTCTTGTAGGTCTTTCCCCCGCCCCTTTCCTTTTTTCTCTCCTCCTATGATTTGATGGCTAACTTAAAAGCTTTAGATTTCACCATCAGAGCTGAATGAGAGCCTTTCTGAGTATTCTTGGTTTTAGGTTCTTCTTTTTCATCACTTTTAATATATCATGCCACTCCCTCCTGGCCTGCAGTGTTTCTGCTCTAAAAACAACCTTATGAGGATTCTGTTGTATGTTATATGTTGTTTTTCCCTTGTTTTTTTTTTAAAATACCTTCTCTTTAATTTTTGCCAATTTGATTAATGTGTGTCTCAGTGTGTTCTTCCTTAAGTTTATCCTGCCTGGGACTCTGTGTTTCCTGGACTTGAGAGACTGTTTCCCATATGGAGGAATTTTTCAGCTATTATCTTTCCAGATATTTTCTCAGGCCCTTTCTCTCTCCTCCTTCTGGGATCCCTATAATGTTGGTACATTTAATGTTGTCCCAGAGGTCTCTTAGACTGTCCTCATTTCTTTTTATTCTTTTTTCTTTATTCTTTTCCAAGGCAGTGATTTCCATCATTCTGTCTTTCAGCTCACTTAACCATTCTTTGGCCTCATCTATTCTGTCACTGATTTCTCCTAGTGTATTTTTCATTTCAGGTTTTTGTTCGTCTTTGTTTCTTCTTCAGATCGTCTCTTTTTTAAGCATTTCTGTACCTCCATTTTTCCCCCAGGATCTTGGATAATGTTTGCTATGGGAACTCTGCCTCTGTTCTTTAGTAGGTCGCCCGTCTATCTCAGTCCGTTGTTCTGGGAATTTATCGAGCTCCCTTGTGTGAGACATATTCCTCTGCTGCTGCATCTGGTCTCCCCTTTCTGTTAGAAGAGTTAGTTGCAGTTTCTGTTCCACAGCCTGTAGGACTGTGGTTCTTCTTGCTTCTGCTATCTGCCCCTTGGTGAATGAGGCCAGTCTGAGAGGCTTTTGCAGGCTTCCTAGCGGGTGAGAAGACTGGTGTGGGCCCGTTGGCGTGGAGTTGGGCCCACTGTCCAACTCCACCAGATCTTGTCCCTCTGGTGGGCAGAGCCATGTCATGGGTTGTGTTTAGCAAGGTGCTGTGGGCTCAGGATGACATTAGGTAGCCTGTCTGCTGATGGGAGGGGTTGTATTCCCACCTTCTTGGTTGTCTGGCTTGAGGCATACCAGCCCTGGAGCCTGTAGGCTGTTGGGTGAGGCCAGGTCTTGTAAGAAGGTAGCCTCCAGGAGGGCTCATGTCGACTAGTACTGCTCGGAACTACCACCACCAGTGCCAGTGTCCCCACAGTGAGCCACAGCTGCCCACCTGCGTCCACAGGACATCCTCCAACACCAGCAGGTAGGTCTGGCTCAGACTTTACGGAAACAGTGCTTTTCCCCTGGTCCTGGTGCACACTGTCCGCATCTTCCAAGAGTGGAGTTTCTCTTTCCTCCCCCAGTCTAAACTCACTGGCCTTCAAAGCCAAATGCTTCGGGAGCTCCTCCTCCCAATGCCAGACCACCTGGCTGGGGAGCCTGATGTAGTGCTCATAACTTTCACTCTGGTGGGAGAACCTCTGTGATAAAATAGTTGACCAGTTTGCGGGTCACCCACCCATGGGTGTGGGGTTTGCTTTTGTCACAGTTGCACCCCTCCTGCTGTCTTGTTGTGGCTTGCTTTCTTTTTTGGTACTGGGGTGTGGCTAATTGACAATGTCGTGATAGTTTCAGGTGAACAGCAGAGGGACTTGCCCATATATATACATGATTCTGTCTCAACCCCTCCCCCCATCCACACTGCCTTGTGGTGGCTTCTTTGTCTCTGGATGTAGGACATCTTTTTGATAAGTTTGGGGGCTAGGGGGGTGTTGCCAATGGTTGTTTAGCAGTTAGTTGTGATTTTTGTGTCTTCATGAGAAGATGTAAGTTCATATCTTTCTACCCAGCCTTCTTGTCTCCATCCTCAAAACAGCCGTTGATCTTGGACACATTATCTTGGCTGAACAAGCCTCAGGTTGCTTGTATGAGAGGCTTGTCTTGGGCGTTCACAAGATGAGTAGATCTCCACACCTGCCTGGCAGAATCTTAAGGTTTATATAGAGACTTTAATGGGGTTCAGCCACTTACATAAGCCAGATGGTCTCAATAACACCTTACTCTCTCATGCCTTCTTCCATGAAGTTGTTTTTTTTAACCATTGCGAAGTGTCTTGTTTACATTCTGGAGGGTTAGGGCTAAGATTCTTGATGCTGGCTTTGCTGATGTTGGCTTAAGCTATTTAAAGTCCACGTGGCTTTTAAATTCTTTTGTTATTTAGTTGCTAAGTCGAGTCCAACTCTTCTGTGACCCCATGGACTAGAGGCTGCCAGGCTCCTGTGTCCATGGGATTTTGCAGCCAAGAAGACTGGAATGGGTTGCCATTTCCTTCTCCAGGAGATCTTCCTGACCCAGGGATCAAATCCACATCTTCTGCATCAGCAGGCAGAATTGATTTTATGTGCTAGATACTTCATGTGAATTGCCTTCCACTTTTATTGGTGGCCAGAGATGTCAGTGACTTCAGGTACCTATGTTCATAAGCCAGGCTCAAGCTCCTGTCTGAAGTGCATACCTTACCTCTTACCCACCACAGTCTGTGTGTCAAAACGTAAAAGAAGACAGGGCTTTGAAAATGCTGCAGGGGCTTTCAGCAAGAGCTGCACTCTTGCACCAGGCTGCTTTATAGTTTAGGGGTTCCTCCCTCCCCCAAAAAGCTTTAACCTTTCCTCCTAACACCTTTCAAGATTTGCCTTACTTCTGTTTTTCTTTTCTCCACTTTTACTATATTATTTTGTGCTCGCTGACTCAGGATGGAATTGCTCTTAATTACTAAGTACTCCTGCTTTGTACTAGACTTTCCCACTAGATCTCTTCTGGTGATTTAGTTGCTGCTTTTGTAATCCCTCCTGCCAGTCTTTCCAGTTAATATTCTGAATGAAGTACTCAATGGCTCACAGCGGTTAATGCCACATTGTTTTATGCTTTTTCTGTCCCCAGGTATAGGTTTGACCCTCGTCTCATGTTCAGCAATCATGGCAGCGTCAGGACACGAAGATTCTCAAAACACCTTCTGTAGCACCTGTGCGGTTGGATCTCTGCTCACCTCTTTCTGATGAAGTGATTGGAGTAGGTGTCTGTAGCTAGTCTTCAAGACCACGCCTGGAAGGGTTTCTGGAGTGGCTTTAAGTCCTGTTTGAAAAAGCAACCCAATCAGCTGACTTCCTTGTGCAATGTGTTAAACTGTGAACTCTGCCTGTGTGTCAGGAGTGGCTGTCCCTGGTCCCTTTATTTAGCTGATGACAATACTCCTGAGATCTTTGTTCTCACCAAACCCTTTTTGTCCTGCGGCCACAGTTTTTAATTAGTCCCCATGTGATCTGGACTTATAAATCCATTCAGATAAATGGCACTGCTTTGCTGGGGGTGGGAAATGTTTTTGGTATCCAGCTTGACCTAAAATCAGGGGACCTGCATAGCATTCCAGATTAAGCACTTCACTATCAAAAATACCAATATCACATGGCTTGAAGAACCACCATCAGAGCTGAACCACCTGATTAAAGACAAAAACCACTGGTTTTAGATAGTAAAAATACACTTTTTATAATAACCATCACAATGTGATAAGGTCACAAATTCAAAACTTATCAACCAAGCTCTGTTCATTTTTGGGAGTTCTGGGCTTGTGCTTCATTGAAATAGAACAATAGCAAGCTTTCGGTACAGGCTAATTCTAAGTAGTTACTGAAGGTGATAGACATCTACTTGCCAGTGACTGCTCACATAGTGAGCCAGTTAACACCAGGGCTGTTGAGGGAATTTCGCCCCTCTATGATCTGAAAGATAAAGTGGGTTAAGTATTTCAGCAGAGAAGGACTTCCAAGGGTTGGTGAAGGTTGTGTGTTCTGAGGGCCTTCTGTAGGTAGGGCTCTCGGGTTGATGAAAGGCCATAAATTAGGTATAGTAAGTGCCTGCCCAGCAAGGAGCCTGGGTTCCAGGCCCACAGGTGAAGTGACACTCCCTCTGCATTTTGCTGACATTCTGTTTGTTATAAGATGTAAGAATTTTAGAGTTGATGTAAAGTACCAACTACTTAGCTTCTTCCCTTTCAGCTAACTTCCTGAGTTTTTGGAGTCTGGTGCAATTTGGGCCTTGTTTACTATTTCTCTGTCAAAATCAGATTTTTTTGACGTTTCGTCACTGTTTAGAACACCTGTATTTCTGTCTCTTGGCTCAAAGACTAATCCCCATTCTTATGTTGTCTTCACAAGAAGGCTAGTTGATGGTGGGGCAGCAGGTAAGAAGAGGAACTGTGCTTTATAATCTGTCCAACTCAGGCAGTTGTGATTTTAGCTTTATGTAAGGTCCTAGGTTGAGCTTTAAGCACTTTGTAACACATGGCCATAATAAGTAACTTTCTGTCACAATCCCAGATTGCCATGTTGGGTTAATAGCCATTAGGTTTATTCCTTTACACAATCCCAGTAACTATGGTGGTATTTAGAGGTGAAATGGGCAAGAGAAATGAATACTTCTGTTTGAACTGTTTTAGGAAAAGAAATTCTAACAGTTTTGTAACTAAAAGCAAACTACAATGTTGAGTATGGGTATCAGCTTTATTCTATGATTCTTAACATTAATCAGTCAGTTTCCACATTAATGAAAGTTGACCAATTATTCCCGAATAAAAAGAAACCAGCTCTTAAGAGGTCTTGTACTGTGATGTGGTATTGTTCAGCTTTATGATGCTGCTTCCTGAAAGCAGATGAGGTCATGAGAGTAACTCAGATCAACTAGCTGCTCTTTCATGCAGCAGATTTGGGGTTGGGTTGGTAGGGGGACGGACTGAAGCCCTCTTTGTACCTCTCATTGTTAAGTGGTCTAATTTTTTTCTCTTGGACTGGCTTCATTCTCTGGATCTATGCTAAAATCATCTTTCATAAAGAAGCCTCAGTTTATAGACTAACAGACCACAAAATGCACTGAAATTCTTCAGACTATGTATAAGGGCCTCACTGCAGGAGGCTTGCCTTTTTTCTCTCACTTGTACTGACTGGAGGTTTATTTTCCCTTTTAAGAAGACCAGGTGCCCTTCAGAATAGAGAACTGTAACTACTAGGAATGAACAGAGATCTTGGGGATGAATAAAGATTTTGCCTTATAAGACTTCCTATCACAAAGCTCTCCCGCAAATACAATAACATTCCCTGCAACTTTGAATTCGACCAGCGGTGCTATTTCTAAATGTTTTAATTAACAACACTAGGGTAGTCTGCCAACTGTTCTTAAATTTAAGTGTCTAAGGATTAGTATTTGAACAGAAGAAGATAAATTGTCCCAGGATCCTTATTAAGAGACAGCAAAGGGGTGTTTAAACTGGTCCACCAGTGGAACTAGGTGGGAATTCTTTCGTTTCACCTCCACTTAGGTCCCACTGAATTTGTGAATTTCTGTGTTTGCCTCATCTGTTCCTGGAAGTTCTCCTGCCCTGGCTCTGTGTCATCTCAGTCATTTGACTTAGAAAGTGCCCTTCGAAGGACCCTGTTCACTGCTGCACTTTTCAATGAATTAAAATTTATTTCTGTTGTAGTGGAAATGTGTCCTTTGTTTTAGTCCACAAGTAGTAATTTTGACTCTCTTTGTTGTTATTATATACTGTTTAATGTTTTAATGGCTCACCTAGTACTGGAAATGGGCTGTTTCCATGGGGTACTAGTCCCTACCTGGAAGGCTCATGTATGTGTCCCTGATGAGTAGCATGCAGAAAATCTTCCTGATAATTCTTCATCATGCATTTACAGTTTTGAGGGGGGAAAAAAAACTCAGCCAGCTTTAATTAGATAAACTCACCTCCAAAGGTGCTTTGCCTTGATATCTAGTCACGTGATCCATTGCCGTAAATGAGAAAAGAAGTCCTACTGGGGTTGACATGCTTTTTTTCTTAAAGGGATAGTATTTTAGGTTTGCAGGCCATGTCTGTATCACAGATACATAATTCTGCTGTTTCAGTACGAAAGTAGCCATAGACAACCCACAACTGAACATGCATGGCTATGTTCCATCATCAAAAAAGGAAAAAGCTGTAACTTGGCAATCTCAGATGTAGTAGGTTGCCTCTTAGAAGTTCTGAAGACCAGAAAAACAAGAGGTGAGAAGACACCCATTAAGTTTCCAGACTACCATCAGAAAAACAAATACTTGGATTTATCACAATATCAAGTCACCTAGGGAGAGGAGACTTTATTTGCATAGACTCAAAGTGAGGCTAAGTACAGCCGACTCCATCCATTTTTCTAACTTGCACCCTGCCTATTCCCACTGAGACTACCTTGCCCTGTAGAACCAAATATATACACGTTTAGTATTTGTTTCATCTTTTTCTACCCACAGTGGGTTTAATGGGCTAGTCATGTGTGCCTTGAAGTCTGTTGTGGCAAGGGCAGAGAACCTAAGGCCCCCAGCTGAAAGCTCGATGCAGAGAACTTTACTGATGGCCTAGGGATTCCTCCATAAGACAAGATTTACATGTGGAACATGGGAGCTGGCTTCAGGAGGACCACAGAGCGGATGACAGTTCTAAGTCTCAGTCTTTGAGAGGACGCTTTCTTGACACTTAAAGCTGGTGAGACCTGAGATCTAGATCCCCGTGACCTGCAGTTCTGACATGCTGACAGGTCCTCAAAGAGCAGAGGAATACAAAGAATGGTTGTAATTAGCATTTATTGTGACAAAAAGGGCTTTGCAGACTAGGCTCTTTAACTCAGTTTACCCAAGCTCAAAGCTAATTAGAGTCAAGATTTCAAAGATCTGGCTTTGAAGACATCTATTAAATTCTGCTGTCGCTGTGATCTAATAAGGATTTCACCCTCATAGATCTGAGTGCCTACTCTGGAAGTGAGCTGGGTTATGAAAGAGAAATAGTCTTTCTCTGACCTCCAGGACATCATGTAAATTGAAAAGAAAACTTGTCCCTGATATCTGTATTTACAGGGAAAATAGTTCCAGACTAAGAAAGAGAGTTGACACTACCATTGAAATGGTTTCTTGTCCTGCTCCACAGCCTGACTTCAAAACAGAGCTCCTCTGACAAACCTTTAAATAGACTCACCAAGAATAAGAAGGGCTCAAGTAACATCAGAAATGAAAGGGACGACATTACAACTGCACCTCAGATACACAAAGGAGCCTAAGAGAGTACCACAATGAATTAGATGCCAATAACTCAATAAATTCCCAGAAACATACAACCTTCCAGGACTGAATCATGAAAAAAACAGGAAATGTGAATGGTCTAATCACTAGTAAGGACCAGGTAGCTTCACTGATGAATTCTACCAAGCGTTCAAAGTGGAATTAACACCAATCCTTCTCAAACTCTTCCAGAAATAGAAAAGGAACACTTCCAAACTCATTTTACAAGGCCAGCATTACTCTCATACCAAAACCGGACAGCAACAGGTCAATATTCCTGACAAACATACAGGCGAAAATCCTCAACAAAGGATCAGCAGACTGAAATCAACAACACATTAAAAGGTTCACACACCAGGATCAAGTGGAATTTAGTACAAGGATTTAAGAATGGTTCCATATCCACAGATCAATGTTATATTCCACGTTAACAAGATGAAAGATTTAATCATCTTAACAGATACAGAAAGCATTAGACAAAGTTCAATCAATGTTCACTTGTGATAAATGGTTATAGAGGAAACGTACCTCAACATGAAAGCCATAGATGAGAAGTCCACAGCTAACATCTTACTCAACAATGAAAACTTGAAAGCTTTGAGCAGGACAAGAAACAACTGACCAGGGTTCAATCCCTGATTAGGGAACTAATAAGACCCTGCAAGCTGCACAACACAGCCAAAAATAAGAAGACAAGGATGTTAGAGAATCCCTGTGCACTGCTGGTGAGAATGTAAACTGGAATAGCCACTGTGGAAAACAGTATGGAGGCCCCTCAAAAAACTAGAACCATATGATCCAGCAATTCCACTTGTGGGTATTTATCTGGACCAAAAAACCCACTAATCTGAAATCCCATATTCACTGCAGCATTATTTATAATAGTCAAGATACAGAAACAGCCTATGTATTATTTACAACAGCCAAGATACAGAAACAACCTAAGTATCCATCAATGGATGCATGGATAAAGAAGATGTATATATATATACAATACTATTCTGCCATAAAAATGAATGAATCTTGCTACTTGAGGCAATATGCATAGACCCTGAGGGCATTAAGTAAGACAGAGAACGACAAATACTTTACGATCTCACTAATATGTGGAATTTTAAAAATAATAATGAACAATTACAACAGGAAAGAAAACCAAGCTTATCGCTATGGAGAACAGATACGGTGGTTGCCAGAGGTGGGGTCTGGGGAGTAGGACATACAGGTGAAAGGGGGTCCAACGGTACCAACTTCTAGTTATAAAACAAGCCATGGGGGTGTAACGTAGAGCATAGTGACTATAGTTAGCAATACTGTGTCCCATACTTGAAATTTGCTAAGAGTACATGCTAAACGTCCTCATCATAAGGAAAAAAATACTTTTGTAACTATGTATGGCAATGTATAACTAACATAATGACCAAACCTAATTGACCAAGAGAAAATGGGACAAAACCTTTAGCCAAAACCTATAAAACGGTAAGTACCTGGGACAGGGTAAAGCTGCCAGTGGTAGAGGCTCAACTTATCTCCAAAGGCAGAAAAAAATCTGCACACTATATAACTGAAAGGTATAAATAAATACCAGTTTGCAGGTATAATTACCAAAACCTAGTAGAAGCTTCTTTATATGATTGCTAAAGAGTTCCAGAAAAACATCTATTTCTGCTTTATTGACTATGCCAAAAAGCCTTTGACTGTGTGGATCACAATAAACTGTGGAAAATTCTAAAAGAGATGGGAACACCAGACCACCTGACCTGCCTCTTGAGAAACCTATATGCAGGTCAGGAAGCAACAGTTAGAACTGGACATGGAACAACAGACTGGTTCCAAATAGGAAAAGGAGTACATCAAGGACGTATATGGTCACCCTGCTTATTTAACTTATATGCAGATACATCATGAGAAACGCTGGACTGGAAGAAACACCAGCTGGAATCGATTGCCGCGAGAAATATCAATAACCTCAGCTATGCAGATGACACCACCCTTATGGCAGAAAGTGAAGAGGAGCTAAAAAGCCTCTTGATGAAAGTGAAAGAGGAGAGTGAAAAAGTTGGCATAAAGCTCAACATTCAGAAAACGAAGATCATGGCATCCGGTCCCATCACTTCATGGCAAATAGATGGGGAAACAGTGGAAACAGTGTCAGACTTTATTTTTGGGGGCTCCAAAATCACTGCAGATGGTGACTGCACCCATGAAATTAAAAGACGCTTACTCCTTGTTAGAAAAGTTATGACCAACCTAGACAGCACATTGAAAAGCAGAGACATTACTTTGCCAACAAAGGCCCATCTAGTCAAGGCTATGGTTTTTCCTGTGGTCATGTATGGATGTGAGAGTTGGACTGTGAAGAAGGCTGAGCGCCGAAGAATTGATGCTTTTGAACTGTGGTGTTGGAGAAGACTCTTGAGAGTCCCTTGGACTGCAAGGAGATCCAACCAGTCCATTCTGAAGGAGATCAACCCTGGGATTTCTTTGGAAGGAATGATGCTAAAGCTGAAACTCCAGTACTTTGGCCACCTCATGCGAAGAGCTGACTCACTGGAAAGGACTCTGATGCTGGGAGGGTTGGGGGCAGGAGAAGGGGACGACAGAGGATGAGATGGCTGCATGGCATCACCAACTCGATGGACGTGAGTTTGAGTGAAGTCTGGGAGTTGGTGATGGACAGGGAGGCCTGGCATGCTGCAATTCATGGGGTCACAAAGAGTCAGACACGACTGAGCGACTGAACTGAACTGAACTGAAAGTATTGTTCTCAGCCCGTGCTGGAAAACATTTTAATGGACTCTAGGCTGGCAGGCCCCAGACACAAGTCCAAGTCTTCCCTCCAGAGGGTCTCTATTACCCACAAAAGTTGGTGCGTGGGAGAGCCCAGCACAGGGGCGGAGCTGCTCTTTCAGCAGCTGCTTCAGGCCAAGATCTTGGCTTGGCTTCTGAGGCACCTGTTGTCCAAATCAAGACCATCAGACGCTACTCCTTTGCCTCGTCCTAATGCTAGGAAAGCAGCTCAGAAATGCAGCCACTTCTGTTTAAGTCCTGAAGAAAAGTGGCTTCCCTGTGTCTTTTTCTTCCCCAGGTCTCCTGTGTTTCCCAGCTCCTCCAAGATCGCGTGAGTAGCAACTTTATTAGACCTGACATCAACACAAGAACTTGGATCCTTTCAGCAGTCTGGAATGAGGGGCCACTTACTGAGTCATCTATCAGGCAGCCTTCAGCCAGTGACTGCACTTTTATGGATGATTCCACAGAGAATGAAGCCTGAGATGCTGAGTCTGGTCTTCTGTACAGCAGGGGAACACAAAAACAGGGCCTCGGTCACCCTGCCCCCTTCCTCCCTGTATTGCCACTTAGGGCCCTGGTGAAGGGTTCAGCCGGGGGTGAACACTGACTTTACAAGGAGAGGCAGGAAGCCTTGCAGAACAGCCCCATTCCTTCTCCAAGCTGCCCAACTGGCTGTTTCCAGACACGATGAAATGTTTAGTCCCACAGACATTATGCCCCCCAGCTCAGAGAGCTGAAGACATGCCCCAGTCCCCAGAGAGACTGCTATCTGGGGTGAGAATTCACACACATGACAGCACCGGACGAGAACAAAGGCCAGGGCCCCCAGATGACACCCACACATCACCCTCTGGTCTGGATCGCTCAGCACCTACAGGAGTGTGACAGCGTGGGCAGCCCTGGTCCCTGCAGCTCTGAGCCTTGTGGGTCTAACTTGTCAGAGCAGATAGACCGCTCTGCCATTATATTTACGGGTGGCACATGGAAAGGCACTGAGTGCAGATTTTTTGGTCTGTTAATTGCCCTGGATCTTGAGTGTTTTGCCTTCCTTAAGCATGAGGTTAAAAAACAAAAACAAAAAATTTCACTTTGAAAAAAATGTCCCGCTTGGAAATTACATCCTAGGTGATGCTTCTTCGATGAATGTCTGTGTCAACATGATATGTAAATACCCTGGCCCAGTAGTAAAGCAGCCATACCACCCCTATAGGAAGAAGAATTTGGAAAACAGGACCACCTTACACTACATCAGACTTTGCAGGGTGTAGAGTACCTTGACCTTCATTATCTTATTTGGTCCTCATGAGTCTGATGAAGAAAGCAAACATGATGCCCTCTCCACTTTACAGGGGGGAAAACCGCTGATCCAGGGCAATTGCTACGGTAAATTTTAACTCTGCCCCTGCCAAAGATGAACTCAGGACCCACTGAGAATTATTTAGCACTCTGTAAGCTCCTTTCTCATAACAGGCAAGACAGCAAGAGTGACGCCAATATAACTACTGAAAGAAAGGCTTGAGAAACCAGTGGCTCTTACGTAGAAAATTTTCCCGTAAATCATGAATTCTACCAGGTAACTCCGACTCATCCTTAAAAATCTTAGCTCTAAATCACTCCCTCTAGGAAGCCTTCTCTAAAAGCTTAAGTAATAAACTCTCACAGTGCTCTGTATTTCATCTTTGTGACACTTGCTGGTTTTCATTACACATGGAAACTGAAGTAAACCAGTTTTGGTGAAGACAGGACCACGGTGTTCTTTCTCACCATAATCGACACAGTCCTAACATCCTTGGGTAATTTAAAGTACTTGTTGAATAAAAGAAGTTAAAATACTCGGTGTTCTACTCAAGTTTCTTTTTGTGTGAAGAACAGAAAGAACTAATCAAAATAAAAAGTTACTGAAAATATAAAAAAAGGATCGTTGTAAGAAGATAGGCATCACAGAACCCAACAGTAAAACAGACACACTCATTCCTCAACTATGATTACAATTAGTTCTGTTTGTGGAAAAAGAAAGAAAAAGGAGGGAGGGAGGGAAATAGGAGGGGGAGGATGGAAGAGAGGGAGGAAACTATCATAATTCACATTTTAATAAGCAGAAATCCTAACTGTATTTCTAATAATATTAAAGTAACCTTAAATATTAAGTTAGAATAGTATTGATCATATGCATTAAAGTTACAATACTGTAAATAACTGTGGGAACCAAACAGTTGATAGTACCAGTAACATCAGCATTTGTCACTTGGCAAATTTTTCAAAACTAGGCAAAATTAGGAATGTGTAGAACTCACCTTGGTTTTGTTTTTCCAAAAAATAACACAAATTTTTAAGGAAACTTATTGCAATGCAAAGACCTAAAATATGAACATCTGTAGTGATGTCACCGCTCCTGTTCCTAATAGTGGTGTTAATAATTTGCGTCCTCTCTTTCTTGCCTGGTCAGTATGGTTAGAGAATTATCACCTCTACTGATCTCTTAAGAACATACTTCTGGTTTCGCTGATTTTGTTTGTTTTCTGTTTCATTTGTTACACTCTTTATCACTTCCTTTCTTCTGCTTTTCTTTTTCTTTAAGAGGAGGCTGAGGTCATGCATTTGAGCCCTTTCATCTTTTCTAAAAGGCATTTAGTACCATTAATTTCCCTCTGTTTCTACTCTTGACCCCACTGTAGAAATGGGCACATGAGTACAGAGCTCATGTCAACAAAGATAATTCCTTTCTGAGGGAAGAGGGTACCAGGAGAAATTCAACAGCTAACAAATATCAAGTAGGTTCTGAATTTACTCTCTTCACCTTCCAGAGGCCACACAGACTCTCCTCTTGGCTTCTTGTTTCTCCATTCTCCTGCTTTCTCTGCAGTCTCTCTCTGCTTCTGACACAAGGCTCAATGGTGGTTTCAGTCCCCTGGCTTATCAATACCATCACAGACTAACTACAACTCCTCTGTTTCTTTATTTAGAATTTTAAGACAGGTAATTGATCAACAGTCTTGTATCCAGGGCTAACTAAAATCCAACTAGCCATGCATGGTTGGGGCACAGGGTAACACTATACAAAGAACTATCCTTTCCAGGGCTAAGTGAGGCAAGACAGGAGTCTCTTTGCAGGCTGGCCATTACTCTCAGTGTGGAAGTAATTTGTTTAAAGACAACTGTGCACCTGGATATATCCCTTCAATCGATGAAATACTCTGCAGAGCTCTAAGATTTACACTTAGTATTTGAAAAAAACATGGGGTGCTTGTTAAAGTAGGAGATTCTCAGGGCTTAGTATTAGCTTTGGGGTAGGGTATAGAAAAGTCTGCCTTTTAAAAATCAGCACCTATAGGTAGTCTATAAAAAAACGAGCAATAACCTCATTTTTGTCTTGAAATCTCATCTAACAGATCTTAAACACTCAGTTCAGTTAGTCAGTTCAGTCGCTCAGTCGTGTCCGACTCTTTGCAACCCCATGAATCGCAGCACACCAGGCCTCCCTGTTCATCACCATCTCCCGGAGTTCACTCAGACTCACATCCATCGAATCCATGATGCCATCCAGCCATCTCATCCTCGGTCGTCCCTTTCTCCTACTGCCCCCAATCCCTCCCAGCATCAGAGTCTTTTCCAATGAGTCAGCTCTTCACACGAGGTGGCCAAAGTACTGGAGTTTCAGCTTCAGCATCATTTCCTCCAAAGAAATCCCAGGGCTGATCTCCTTCAGAATGGACTGGTTGGATCTCCTTGCAGTCCAAGGGACTCTCAAGAGTCTTCTCCAACACCACAGTTCGAAAGCATCAATTCTTCGGCGCTCAGCCTTCTTCACTGTCCAGCTCTCACATTCATACATGACCACAGGAAAAACCATAGCCTTGACTAGATGGACCTTAGTCGGCAAAGTAATGTCCCTGCTTTTCAATATACTATCTAGGTTGGTCATAACTTTTCTTCCAAGGAGTAAGCGTCTTAATTTCATGGCTGCAATCACCATCTGCGGTGATTTTGGAGCCCCAAAAAATAAAGTCTGACACTGTTTTCACTGTTTCCCCGTCTATTTGCCATGAAGTGATGGGACCGGATGCCATGATCTTCGTTTTCTGAATGTTGAGCTTTAAGCCAACTTTTTCACTCTCCTCTTTCACTTTCATCAAGAGGCTTTTTAGCTCCTCTTCACTTTCTGCCATAAGGGTAGTGTCATCTGCATATCTGAGGTTATTGAACACTACTTGGAACATTTTCCTTGGGCGATCACACATGCATGAAAAAGATGTGAATTCAAGCTGTCACCTCCCAGCCCATAATTCAAGGATTCTAACTTTTGCCAAGACACCTCAGGGTGCTGCTCCAGAATGACTAGAACTTTAGCAAATTTTCTGTCATTTGAAAATCAGAACTCTGGTTCAGAGTCCCATAGAACTCCAGAGGAAAGGAACGGCACAGGGTTTAATCAATCTCCTGTGTCGACACTGGGTGGCTAAAGCAAGGGGAGGGTACACACGCCAGGCCACAAGCAGACCTGTGGCTGCTGAAGACAGAGGAGCATCCACGGTAAGCCTCGTTGCCTAGAAAGATCAAAACCAACTCTCCTGGATAAAGGGACTCCCTCCCAGACACAAAGCCCAAACCCAACTTCTTTTAAGTTTACAAAGGGTCCTGATACTTTCTGTTTGTGTGCAAACGTTTAAAAATGCCAATACTCACCTTTCTCAGAAAGAGGAAGAGGAGCTTTCTGAGTTTAACTGCCACCAAGTGAGTCACAAGTGCCTTGGGAAACTAATACGAAGATTAGAAGGTCTGTCATCTACCTGGTCAGCCTCACCTTATAGAATTAGAGAAAGATCTGCCAAAAAACAAACCTGAAATGAAACCCCGAACTTACCAACCTCTAAAAATCCAAAAACCAGGAAAAATTTAAAAACCAAAAAAATCCTACAGATAGAATTAATACATTCAACTGACAGCTATTTAATCTGCCCACTTCTTTCCACCACCACCCCTTGGCCCATTTCTCACCCCTTCCTTATACAAACCTGTTTTCTTAATTAAGGAAGCAGTGATTCACACCAGGCAAATGTACACTTTCAAGAATTTGCATACTTAGTTTCCCGTGTTTCTTTGGAGAGGCTCCTCCTTGATGAGGGAGCAAAACTCCAGCCTTCACAAGCATTTAGTGGTTCCTGGGAACTGTGACTTCTTGAAGCTATTCCTCTAGTGGATCCAGGGAATTATCTTACTAATTGCAGTGAGAACATGAGGTTCAGTTACCTACCCTGTCAGCTTCTTGCACGCAACAGAACCTGTAAATGAAAACACAGGTAGGCATCTCCTTCTCTGTAACTTAGTATAACCACGTAAATGGAAAGCTAAGTGAACAACAACAAAAGGACGATAAAGCGCTCTGACACCAAGCCTGTCACCTTCCATTTCCCACAGATCCCAACTCTACTAACAGGCCTGATTTCAGCTGAACTGCCCACTACCGGCATTCTGATGGGCCCTTATCAGGCAGCTTTACTGAAAAACAGGGTAGCCCTTACAGGGAAAGCTGGTGCACAGGAAGGGTCACCTTTCATTCGCTCACAGAGTGGCCATGGGCAAGCTGCTGGACTTCGATGGGTTTCTGTCTCCTCATCTGTAAAATGAGAGTGTTGACAATACCTACTTCATGGGGAGAAACTGAGTTAATACATATTAAACTTGTTAGAATAATGCCTAGAACATCGTAAGCACTATGTCTGAATTTGCTATTACAGTACGGAAGGTCCCCAACTTAACAATAGTTTGACTAGCGGTTTCTTGACTACGATAGAGTGAAAGTGGTATGCGTTCACTAGAAAATGTACTTGGGATTTTGAATTGTGATCTTTTCCCAGGCTAGTGATTTTTTTTTGTTTGTTTATGAAGGTAAACAACCAATATACTTACAACATTCTGGGGAGAAAAAAAAACATTCCGTACCCAGCCATTCTGTTTTCCGCTTTCAGGAGAGTATTCAATAAATTACATGAGATATTCAACACTTAACACACTTTGTGTCAGATGACCTTGCCTGACTGGAGGCTAATGCATGTGTTCCGGGCAGGTTTCAGGTAGGCTAAGCAGAACTAGGATGTTTGGGAGAGGATGTGTATGAACGCATTTTTGACTTACTATGTATTTCCAACTTATGACGGGTTTATCAGAACATAACCCCACGGTCAATCAATGAAAATCTGTATATGGGGCTTCCCTGATGGCTCAGTGGTGAAGAATCCACCTGAAAATGCAGAAGACTCGGGTTTGATCCCTGATCTGGGAAGATCCCACATCCCACGAAGCAGCTAAGCCCACGTGCCGCAACTATTCAGCCTGTGCTCCAGAGCCCAGGAGCTGCGACTACCGAAGCCTGTGCCCCCTGCCTCCTGTGCCCCACAGCAAGAGAAGCCACTGCAATGAGGAAGCCAGACCCCACAGCTGGTGAGCAGCTCCTGCTCAGCACAACTAGAGAAGAGCCTGTGCAGCAACGAAGACCCAGTGCAGCCAAAAATAAACAAAAATTATGTATATGAAATATATATATACACACACATATATAAAAGATCTGTATATAGACTCCTCCTTTCATTCAAACACTCAAAAACAGAAAAATTCCTAATTAGGATCACATGACAAAGTCCCAAAACAATGTACAAATCCTTGAGAAGTAACTTTGCAACATAGGAATATTCATTTAATTATCAACTGATGACAAATTCCTTGGGCAAGAAGCTAACTCCCTTAAAGGGATAAAGATTCCCAGACATTCCCAACGGCACCTTGGGTAGTAACCCAGGCCGAACTTCTAAACTAGATTCTTCAGGTTATTTTTGTGAAAAAGACCTATACTGAGCCATCATTTCTATCATAATATTTTCACTTGCGAAGCAGGTATGGCACTTAAATGTTTTCCCCTTCACCAACTGGTACAGCTTTGCACCTACTTCCCCACCTCCTCTAGGGGTCTGTGCAGTAGTAAAATCACCTGTCTCCACCAGGCTTGGAAGCCTATGAAGAGTAGCAGTTGTGCACCCAATCCCGTGAGAGACAGTCACAGTGACTCAAAAAGCAGAGATAATGTAACGTTGAAAGTGGTCTATTTTAAGAGTGAGAGGGGATTTCCCTGGTGGTCCAGTGGTTAGGAATCCACCTGCCAATTCAAGGGACACGGGTTGGGGCCCTGGTCTGGGAAGACTCCACATGCTGGGGGACAACTAAGCCTGTGTGCCCCAGCTACGGAGCCCATGCACTGCCACCACTGGAGTCCACGCTCTGCAACAAGGGGCACCACCACGACGGGAAGCCCACGCGCCACAGCTAGAGAAGGCCTGCACACAGCAGCAAGGCCCATGCAGCCAGCAGTGGGGGGTCTCAGGGAAGGGACGGGTGGAGAAGGGGAAGATGTGCTAGGGAAGGGACAATGTTTTCCCTTGGTAGTGGTCACAGGGCAGCCACTTTATAATGAGTCTTTATTCATCTGCTTCATACACTTGTATGTATACCCTTCATACTCTTCTAAACATATGTATATTTCACTGTTTCAGGAACGTGGGCAGACACTCACCTCCAGTTATCTTCCCCAGATGCTAAGGCAAAGGCAAAGTGACATTTGGAAGAACAAATGTGAACCATACAAACCTACTGAAAATTGTCACATTTCAGCCCCTGTCCACAATTATCTTCAAAAGCAGTTCCTCCCACTCCCATGACCTTCTTTTCTTTTATCCAGCATATTACCATAAATAAAAACACACAAACATCAACTAACAACTTCAACTTTTAATGATGGAAACAATTTGCCATTCCAGAAACAATTTTAGGGAAAAAAAACTCTTCCCCATAAAAATAAACTTAAACTCATGAAAATTATAAATATTATAATTTTTTTTACTTCTGTGATTTAAAATGCTCCCCTGCAATACCACCCCTTCATTTAACCTCGTTCCTGTACCATCACATACTGAAGAGAAAACAGTATTACAGCAAAGCTTAGATAGTTAAATTTAACATAAGAATTTGTACAATAATTTTTAAAAATCTTTTGGCCTCGGTGGCCTCTTACACATTAAAAATGCTGCAGTCACCAGTGTTCAGGAGAGACCATTGGTCTTCAAGAATCATGAACCGACAGGACTTCAACACAGTAAGTTTTCCAAATTGAAACCTGTAGTGCATGTGACAATGAGCGAGGTCCTGGATCACACAGACGAGGATGCCTAATTCAGACAGTCTACTTCAAGTAAAAAAAAAAAAAAAAAAACTTTCACAGATACCCATCAGGTACTACTTTAAGGTTCGAACAGTGTCAATCTGAGAAACAAAGGTTTCACAAAATATGAGCTTACTGGGGTGGGTAATTAAAAGACCAGGTGGTTGATAACAGTACACTCACACCTAAGCCATAGTCTGAAGAGTAAAACCAGTATAAAAATCATGAAGGCATTCCCTGAACAATGAAGGTAAAGTATTGGTTGACAATGTCACTAAAACCTCACTGAGGCACTAAAAGGAACTTACATGCAAAATTAAACAAGATGTGCCATACATATTTTATAGCTAGTTCTACTTTTTGGGGTTTCTTTCCAACTTTCCTTAAAAAGCTTAGGAAGATATGATTGTCTCGGTAATGTGTGTGGCATAGCAGAAGCAACACATCTGCCTCCAACAAGACAGGCGTTCTCTGAAAAGTCAGAAGAGCCACCAAGAAGGGGACAGAAACGCAATTTTTAAAAAAGGCACAGTTCACTTAGGAGGCAAAGAACTGAAGCACCTTGGAATTTCAAAAAGACTCCATTAGGTGTCACCAAAGTGTTAACAATTCCTTGGGAATTTATAAACACTATCTAGACTGCACAGACTGCAAGGCCCCTCTAGGAGCACAACACACCTTTCCTGCTGGCTTCAGACTAACCACTGCGCAAAATGAGACTATCTAACCTGGCTGAGGGAAGGCTCCTATTGCACATGCACTTCTTTGGTCTGCAGCAGCATGCACTTTTGTTAAAAGGCTAAGAACCCGCTCCTCTGTGGTCCGCTGGGAGTGGACGCGGGGGGGCCCCTCCCCCACTTTACAGTCACTTTGGAACTGAGGATCTGATGGTCCCGTCCTGTGCCTCCTTAATCCACACCCCTGTTCTACATCAAGTCTACTTCAATTTATAAGACAAAGGGAGAAGGGAGAGCAGTGAGGGGAGCGAAGGAGGAAGAAGGGAGGGGAAGATTAAAGGGAAAGGAGGGAGTGATTGTCAAAAGAGTGCTGAGAGCTCCTCACTCTACAAAAGTCCCGGGGGCGGGGGGTGGGGGGGAGGGGTTGGGTTGGAGGGTACACTGCCTCCTCCAGAAACTCCTTTTCCACTTTGAAAAACAACCTCAGGGGGAAACTGTAACTTCACAGGGGTCATAGCTGATGCTCACCACCCAGAGAAGCTGTACCACTCAGACCTTCCGCTCCGGGAGGGCGGGGAGGGCGGGGAGGGCGCTGATTCACCAAGATGGGGCTCCTCCTGCCTCCCCTGGTCCGCGGCAGTCAGTTCCTCCTCTGCGCCTAGCTCCTACTTTCTTTGGTTTCCGTGCCCACATTTTACTCACCAGGAAATCAAGCAGTATGACAATGGAGTTAATGTCTCTAAACTGAAAGCTTTTAACCCCTTAACAAGCAAGTTCACCTCCTTCTCTACCATCCACTTACCCAAACCTCCTTCCAGTTAGCACTCTCCACCTCCACCCTCCACCTTCTTCCATACTTCCTCTTTTCTCTCTTTACCAGACTCCTCCAAAATCCTTCACCAGCTCCTCAGCATCCCTAGCTTCCTGTGCCCTTCAATTCACATGAATTGTTTCCTCTGACATTAAAAACAAAACAAAAAAAACCCAGTAACAGACAGGTAGTTTCAACATAAGACAAGTATTCAGAAAGAGTCCTTGTTAAGCTTTTAAAAAATCATTTGCACAACCTTAAGCTTAACATCATCATATATTTAACTAAAAGAAAATAAGGAAAAATAAAAAACCTCAAAGTCCATGCTTCAAAGCACTCTAGAATGCTCCAGATGAGACCACAGGTTCACAGCTTGCCAAGAGGTAACACCGTGGTGCTGTTAACAGAACAAGCTTGCAGAATCCCTGACAGAGGACGCCCAAGCTGCAGGATGCTGCGTGACCAGTTTGGGGGAACTAGATCTAGAGATTTGTAAAGAGGAAAGGCCCTAGCATCATAGGGCAAGAAAACCGCCCTCCGACAAGAGAGACCCTGGCCGCCGGTGCACACGCAGGTCCCGTGCCGTCCCTGAGGGGCAGGGAGCCCCACACTTTACCCCGGTTTCCACGCCTGGCTGAGGGCTTCTTCCAGCTTGTGTCTGTAGGCCGCGTAGCGCTCCTTCAGGTTCTGTAACTGCTCGTCTTCTTCCTTGTCCAAGATCCTCAAGAAATTCTGTAGCTCTGGCAGGCTGAAGGCTTCCCACTGTGAGGGAACACAAAAATGAAAAATGCCAGGTGTTTATTAATTCAAGACTTAGGAACAAGGAGGGCGGGGAGCACAGGGGGCTGACTGCCTTCCCCTCCTGACTCACACTGCCCAACGCTGCCCGGCCTTCTCAGAAGTCCTGGTGGACGAGAGCTGAGCCTCCTGACGAGCCTTACATCCCTACCTCAGCTCACTCCCACTCCCCGCTGCTGCCCTCCTCCCAGCGTCCTCCGAAAGGGCTCTAAGAGCAAACACCTACCTCCATTAGACACTAACCCACAGAAGCATGAAACGCAACTCCACACTCCCTCCACCCTCCTTCTCCGTGGGGTCCTTGTCATCACTGCCTTCTTCCCCAGTTCCCACTGTCAATGTCACCCCCTCCTATCCACCACCACCCTCCCCTCCAACCCTGGGATAGCCTCCTAGCTCCACTTTCCCATTCTCTAATCTGTTCCCCCAAACAGCCAGCCTGAATACTCTCTCTAGAACGCCAATCTAGGCATGACCCTCCATGTCTGGAGTTATTCAATGGCTTCCCGTGGTTGTTTCTGCTATGTCTGAAAGACCCTCCCCTCTCCAGTCCCATCTCTGTCCCTGTGCCCCTCACTCATTACCCTGTGTGGCTTTGCACATGCTCTCCCCTCCTCCACTCTGCCTGGCAAACTCCTCCTCAACCTTCAAGTCCCAGATTCAACGCCACTCTCTCTAAGAAGCCTTCCATGATTTCCTCCCTTTCTCTGTCAGTCAGGATTATGTCTTTTAGAAACTTTCACTGAGCACTGGAAGCCTTGATCACTGCCTGATCACAAAGATCTAAACAGTGTTATAATTATTTGCTTAGCATTTCTCTTGTCTGCACTGCATCTGCTGTGCTTCCAACTACGTGGGCTTTGTCTTTGGCCGTTGAGCTTCTGACTTCATTTTCCCTAATAGCACCTGGTATTTGGCAGGCACAAAATGTTCATGGTATTTAAAAAAAAAAAAAAATTGTTTTTAAGAAGTAAATATCAAGAAGGGTATGTGGCATCACCTGGGAGGTTTCTTTCCAAACTACATGTCCTCCCCTCCCAAAAGGAGGCCCTCAGTCCTGGGCTGAGCACCACTATCTCGGCCAAGAGCAAGGTCTGATGGGGGACTCCCGGGGCACGTGGGGTAGGGAAAAACAGGATAACCTATCACAAGTGCAGAGAGAGGAGACAGAATAAAATCACCAAGCGGACTGATGATTGAAAGAGATTGGCTCTTGGAGACTGATTGAGCTAGTTACTAAAGAAAATGAGAAGTGAAGCAGGAGAACAGAACTGTCTACATTAGAATACTCTGTTAATTTGAAAATTAACAATTTATTTTTCACATAAGTTCTCCAAAATAAAGAGAGTATAAAATAGCATCTCCCCCCCACTCTCTGACACCTATGGAAAGTTTCTTCTCTCAATTCATTTAACCTCAAAAGACTTGAGACACAAGCATACCATAGAGAGGTCAGAAAAGCAATCTGGAACATTAGAACACAACGTAAAGTGAATTTCAAATCTAAGCCAACATAATTCCCTCCCAGACAATGCAGCTCCAATTACACTAACTAAACTATGTGCAACACTCAGAAACCAGCACCGAGAAAGGTAAGATGCGGACAAGGCTATGCTGATATGTCTGACTTGGGTTTGCAGAGGGTAGACTATCGTGTGCCAACCAATACCTCAAATTTTAGGCTTTTGTAACCAAGCTCTCTCTTCAAAATGAGAGTGGATTTTAAAGATTTCAAAACATAAAGATCAAAAGAAACTTCCAAAATGTCCCAAATCACTGTCTTCCTGAAACTCCCCTAAATAAAGTTCCAATTTACACTGACATATAAACATGCTCCTTACCAAGCATGTTTACATACATTTCTAATTTGTGACTCAAAACCACCTTTTCAAGTCCCACTTTACAGATTTTAAAACTGAAGACTGAAAAGAGGAGATTTACCCAAGGTTGTACTCCTAATCTGGTAAAAGGAATGGCAGGAAGCAGGGTCTTGGTTTTTTAACTTTTAACCTAGAACTATTCTCACTGCATCACAAAATGTTCTACATGGACAATTCATGCCATTTCCAATTCTAGACGAAAGGCTGAGACCCAGAGCTTGAGAGATGTACTCATCTGACACTTGATCTAGAAGGACAGTCTGAAGTGCCTTTTCCCTCAACTGAACTGACCTAAATACAATCCTTCTTGGAGAGAAAATGGCAAATAATGCATGTATAGACATAAATCCTTAAATCATCTGGGCAAAGAGGAAAGGAAGAGTCTAGAAAGTTTAATGGTTTTCATAGTAAAGAGACTGTGTTTCCCTTTATCCCCTTTAGAGCAAAGGAGCCTGGAGACTCTGATTACCAGCAAACATACGGAGAGTGTCGACTTCCAAAGCTCAGCTGGATTAGAGTAATTTGGAGGTGGAAGGGGTGAAAATGAGACTGGATGGTGATCAGGTTTTAAAAAAAGTGTATATCCTTCCACCTCTGAAAATTACAGACCAAAATAATGAGTGTTACAAGAAAATTATATTGTAGACTAACTCTGGGTTCATTTCTGACAATTCAAAAACACCCTGCCTCCACAGGACCACCTCTCCTCCCATGACAGGCAGACACACACAGACACACACATTCCCCCTCCCCTCCCCACCCCTCCTCCTCCGCAGTCAGTGGTAGAGTCACCAGACCAGAGCGATAAAACAGGACCAGCTGGTCTGCAGAGTTTAAAGCAAGAATGAACAATCACTTACCTCTCCAATTTCATGTTCGCGAAGAACAAAACTGAGTGTGTCTGTTCTGGGACCTGCTACCAAACGCAGGTAGAGTGGATGTTCCCGGTCCGAGAGCTTGCAGGCGTAGACTGGTGAGAACGAGAGGCATGTCACAAGCACAACACAACATCATTGCCCTCCCCACCCCCAGATCAACGCAACAGTGTGATCACCTCAGCCACCTGGGCACCACCCTCCTCATCTTGTCACCAATAAACAGCCCACAGTGGAATGAATTCTATACGATTTCCATTCTATCTGCATAATGTAAACTGGGCCTTGATTTAAAAAGGAAATAATTCTTGAGAATGAATTTAAATGAGTATCACTCTCAAAATGGGCTTATAATTAATCCCACTCCTCCTTTTAGAAAGCAAGATAAACTTTAAAAAGGATCTGTAATCCCTCCAACAATAAAAATATACCTTCCCAAGAACATGAAATCAGAACTCTAGAAGCAAATCTTCCTACAGATTAATTTAGAATCAGCAGGCACAAACAAAGCAGTCTGTCTGAATGCTAGCTCTGCATACACACACACACACACTCTCTCTCTCTCTCTCTCTCTCTGCTTTGTAGAGTTGAAAGATTTGCCATGTGGGTACTAAGTTGGTAGGATGCTATTACTGTTAGATTATGCAGCTAAAGACCAGGTAGGGCAGGCAAAGAAGGTGGCAAGACAAAATGCCACCTGAATTGATCTGTTTTATTTTCTCCTTTCCGGATACCACTGCATTATACATCATATATACATCTTCCCTGGAGATGTAAACTTCCCCCACTGCTGAGGGCCTGTGGCCTCTGAAGGATGGGAACCTCGGCCTATTCATCCCTGTATTCTGCAGGCTCAGCCCACAGTATGTGTTGAAGAAAGGTGAGCATACTCAGCATCTAGCTGGGTTTCATCCCTAGGCAACCAAGGGACTTTCCCATCATGCCAAGGTGAGTGGATTTTCGGCCACAGCTGCTATAGGCTCAACTCAGAAAAACTAGGGAAAGCATAAATGTTCACATATATACGCCATTTTCAAATCAGTACTTAGTGAATCACTAAACCCCTGCTGTCCACCATCAGTATCAATTTCTGTTCAGTGATGACCTGATCTGGAATATCTTATTCTGTTTCATGCAGTAATTTAAGATTCTTTTTAATCCACTGACTGTGGGTATTAAGTTCAGACAGGTAGACCTCAGATCAAAATGTTATTCATCCACTGCATGAGCCCCTGGGGGGGTGGGCAGGGTGCCAACCCATCCCAGGGTCACACCTTGCATGAGACAGGCTAAGGGAAAAGGAGAGCCTAGGACTGTGCCATTGACAGAAGCCTGCAAGTTCACCAATCACATCCAATGTCAATGTGCTACTGAAAACGTCAGCACAAAGGCATTCTTCTTTGTGCTGGGTGGGGTGGTAGGGGCAAGGAGGAGGGTGAAAGTGAAAGTGAAAGTAAAGTCGCTTAGTCGTGTCTGACTCTTTGCGACCCCATGGACTGTAGCCTACCAGACTCCTCAGTCCATGGGATTTTCCAGGCAAGAATACTGGAGTGGGTTTCCTTCTCCAGGGGATCTTTCCGACCCAGGGATCAAACCCAGGTCTCCCACATTGTAGGCAGATGCTTTACCATCTGAGCTACCGGGAAAGCCCAGGAGGAGGGAGGCTATCCCATAAATCCTCCATAAATACCCATCACATAATTCACATACAAATACCTCGGGGCTCGCAGACCGAGAGCTGTCGACCTGAAAAACACGGACAGCCAGGACGCATTCACCATTTATTTCAGAATATGTCCCTGGGCTCTGACATAACTGATACAGGTACATCCACCAGTCTTCCATGAATAAAGTCAAAAGACAGAAACAAAAGCAGGGACCATTTTCATTTCAAGCATGGTACCTTGATCTTCCCTGTGACACCGCTTATAAAGTGCAAACTTGGTAGGGCTCTCGGTCACAAGAAACTTCTTAAGCAGAGCCTCTATCACTTCGCCAACCGTGTTTGTGCTGCTGATGTGAAGGGTGTTCATACAGCCATTGCTACTGGGAGCGGGTTTTCCAGCAGCCTGGGAAGGTTTGCATAGTTCCATCTGTACTTTAATGAAGCCAGTGTAAATCCCATTTGAATTCTGAGGCAGGAAGAAGAACACACACATGAGCTGGGCATTTTAGGGAAGGAGCGTATCAAGACAACAACAGAAAAGGAAGGTGAAACACTCCCTCTCTTGTTCTCTTCTTTTATGGCTTTGCGGCAGAGGCTCACTCAAGACGGCCCCTCAGGAGATGACCTCGGAAAGGTTAACACACTCCAGCGAAGTGCTTCTCAGGCAAGGTCTGCAGGGCAGATGTGGGGACCAAAGCCTGCAAAGCTGCATGTGAAAGGTCGGGGCCCACGGGTGAGCCTCCCATCCCCTGGCACAGATGCTGGCCAAACCACAGGGCTTGTTAAAGCTTGGGGCCATGTGCAGGCTAACTGCTCAAAGGAAACAACATCTCCAACTGATGACCAGCTATTACACAAAAAGGAAAGTCACAATTAGGACTCTGAAATACTCAAATAACAAGAAGCAGACGGGAAGAAAACAAGCTATTTTCATTCCTAGTGGCTCCTATGTACCAGCTATTATCAATTTTGCATAAACTATTTTATATAGCGTAGGATTTCCCACTAAGCATGGGATACACAATGAGGCACTTCAGACACCTCAAGCAGCAATATTTTTACAACAAATTCAAGTTACAATGTAAACCACAGACATTATGATACAAACACTTGTGTTTCCTTTTGTTTTTTTGTTTGGCCAGGCCACGCAGCATGCAGGATCCTAATATCCTAACCAGGGCCTCCTGTAGTAGAAACGTGGAGTCCTAACCACTGGACCACAGGTGGTAGAATAACAGGTGGTGTCTTAACTGGCGGTAGAATATTTTAGTTGCTACAAATAGTTATAATGGTCTGGTCTTCACTTTTAACTTCTAGTATATTCAGAAAAAAACAAATATTGTAATGGTTTATTTAAATGAGCCTTCAGGTTAAGTTATATATAAATGACAGTTAACACAGAACATGAAAAATCTCCTTTATGGGCCATTGTTTTTCTTCCTTTCCACAAGATCAATTTATAATACTAATTCACTCATTTGTGGAAAGTATTATACAACATTTCACTTTTTCTTTTTAATCTTTGAAATGACATGGAAATTTGATCTGTTTTAATCTCCAAGGAGGAGAGAATGTTCTGCTTTGATAAAAACCATGTTTGAAAAAGAAGTAAGACTGGGAATAAAGAAAAATAATCTTGAGATTATCTGCTGTCTCCCTTTTTGGGCGGAATCCCACCAGACAGGAATCCTTTCTCACAAGCGTTTTTTTAAAAGCTCCTCCCCAAGGATCACAGAATTCAGTCGGACCTGTTCTAACCAGGTCGCCCTATCCTTTGCAGAGCTCTATCAGTTCAGGGTCGCTAGACGGCCAGGCAGGGCTTCAGGGCCCTGGACACTGGCACCGAGGCGTGGCAGGTGCCTTGAGGAAGGCCATCAAGTGGTAGGGGAAGGCCAGACCAGCAAGAGGAACCCGCAGAGGGCTCTGCTATTGTCTTCCCTTCCTGTGTCACCAAGCCTGGGCTTCTCTCTCCTATACCCTCGCTCCCCACTGAGCTTCAAACAGCTCCGGCACAAAGTTGCAGAAAACACAAAGTTGAAACAACAGTGTAGGAAGCTGAGTATTATTAATACACGCTCCGTCTTACACCCACAACCAGCTGAGAAAACTCCGAGCTCAATTATATCCCAATCCGTGGTGACAAAATTCTTTTCCTGACACTTCCAGATTTATTTGCATAAGGTAAAACTTATCTAAGGCCTTGTTAGAATCTGAGTCACCACCCCTGTGTTAAACAGGCAAGGATTACACTCAATGCTAAGAACCCTTTGGAGGTCATAACATCTTTCAAAATAAAATTTTAGGACTTGTTGACTGATTTTGAGATAAAGCAATTTCAAAATACAGCTTTCATTTGAAAGATGCAGAAATATCTGGTTTTCCAGTTCTATATACCTTAATCTTTAAATTTCTGCAAGCGTGATTCAGACATTTTAAAACATACAGACAGTGGTACCAACAACTTATAATTGTCCTTTGACACTTTCAAGCTAAACAGTATTATTAGCATGGGTGCTCACCAAGGTCATCTTCAACTTGTCTGTGACTGCTAAGTTGTATTTATGAACTTTCTCTTTGATTTCCTCTTTGCTGAGGTAATTGTGGGTTTCCTTCTCTTTCTCCACATCCTAGAAGAAAAATAAGCCAAACCATCCATGAGCAATCACAGGAAAAAATGCAGAAAAGCCAGGATTCTTTTCACATGCCACATAACAATAACTATGAGCACTTTACCTTCGCACACACACACACACACACACACACACATGCACACACGCACACAAACACACATCCTATGAACTTTACAATTTTTATAGCTTTACAGTCTTTATCAGCAAAAGGTATGGTAGTTAGTAAGTGTTAAACTGGCACTAATCACTGACCTGTCAAATTCAACACAACTGCCAGAAGGTAATTTAATCTTCCGTAGGAAGATACAAGTAGCCAGACTTCCTGGACCCACCCACTCTCAACCCCCACTCCTCCAGTCTCTCCCCCCACACTCTGGAGGGGAGGATTTTAGTGAAGTCCTCTCTTGACTGTGAAAATTTCACTAACTGTTTTGTCTATAGAGCTCAACCAGTGCATGATGTCATGTGACAGCTGATGTCAATCACCGATGGCCACACTCCAGAGTACTGGGGCCCCTGAAACCAGGCATGCCAGGCACCTGACTTAAACGGCATTTGCTTCTCCCAACAACCTAACCAAGCAGGCATTTTAACTTCCGTTTCTAGATGAGATCAAGTTCTAAGACATAAACTAATCTACCAATAAAAACTGCTCTGTAGAAGTGTTGGCACTTACCTGAAAACCTGATCCCAAAGCCCACCCACCCTCAGTAACTCCAAGTACTTCCACCCGGGGTCCTCATTTAATCTTCGTCAGCATCCCCATGTTACAAAAACACTGAGGCTAACAGAGGTCAAGTGGCTTGCCAGGGACAACCCAACTGGTTAAGAGACCAAGCTCGATTCTAATCCGGGTCCTCATGCTGTTTCCACTAAACTGAACAGGCCCCCACCATTCCTGTGTGGGAGTTTGCAAACTTAAAGAAAGGGCGCATAATCAGATTCAAGCCTGGGAAATAAACTCAAAAAAGAGAAGGGTCCTAATAACCTTCAAGATAGAGAGAAGATCTGATGATTTAATAACCCCCTAAATAAAACCTTTAAAAAGTACCTCTTTTCCAGCCAGATACATCACCCCATCCTTGCAGCTGCAGGCTATCCGAGTAGGCATTTGCGCCCAACAGGCACTGTGAGCTAGTGTGATAAACACACCCCCACCAGCGAGGAAAGAACTTTAAGGGCATCAAATCCATTCAGGTCTCAAGTTCCTTGACTGGAGACCCAGAGAGAGTTGTGCTGACTATAAGTCATCTCAGGAACTTTTCGATTCCAGTGCTGTCCTAGTGAGGTCTGACAGGTCAGTGCTGGGAGGCCAGCGTGGTCACTGCCCAGCTTTGGAAGCAAACCTCAAGTCCCTTGGGGAGCATTCTATCTGCCAGTGTCAAGTCCCAGAGCAATCTTATTTTTGGTGTCAATGGTTAGGGAAGGAAAAAGCTGTAGATTAAAGTAACTTTTCAGGCGCTTCAGTGACTATTTCCAAAGAAATTTAAAACATGTCTCTCACATCTCTTTGCCTGACCTGCTCTTTCCAGTCCACAATTAGCCAGCTACAGGTCATGGCTGAAGCAGAAAATGAGTCTTCCAGCATTCATTATTCACTATGAACTACCCAAAGACTCTTCAAAGCATACCCTAAAAAGTATACAATAAGAGGGGGAAGGATAAACTAGGAATTTGGGATTAACAGATACACACTAATAAATATTAAAGATAAACACCAAGGATCTACTGTATAGTAGAGGGAACTATATTCAATATCTTCCAACAATTTATAATGGAAAAGAACCTGAAAAAGAATCTATCTATTTGAAACAGAACCACTTTGCTGTATACCTGAAACACAGTAAATCAACTACACCTCAATTGAGGAAAAAAAAAAAAAAAAATTATGAGATACAATACATGATACTTCCCTGGAGGTCCAGTGGTTAAGACTGCGTTTCCACTGCTGGGGACGAGCATTCAATCCCGGGTTGGGAATCCCAACTAAGATCCCACATGCCACACACTGCGGCCAAAAATTAAATTAAACAAAATATATGTATGTAACATTTTTAAAATAAAAGTATACAATAAGAGACTTTCCGTTTCATGGGTATGGGATGTGATGCTGGCAGGGCAAAGGGTGCTGGGAAAGCGCCCCATTCCAACCAGACTTGGGACTAGGCCAGGTCACCAAAGCTAATGGTGTGCCCTGGGCTACTAACCTGAGTCTGCTCTCTCATTTCCTATCAAATAAGAAATGATACTGGAGTAGACGTCTCCAAAGTGTTTCCCAGCTTTCTGTTTGCAAAAATGTGCTTCCACTAGTGTGACCAATGAGACAGGATGGCTCCACTCAAGGAATCAAGGAAACCAAAGGCTCACCATTAAAAATACACACAAATAGTGAACTGTCTGAATACTGGAGCATACATGTGATCTAGGGGCTTACTGCATGAAGAAAGGAGAAAAGGAGAGAAAGGCTGGGGGAGTGCACAGAGCGACGGGCAGGTGCTCAGACCATTTCGGTCAGTCCTTGGTCACAGGTTTTGCTGATGACACTGGACTTGGCACCCACCTTGAGGCCCCCTCGGGTCAGCATTCCCAGGAGCTTTAGTCAAAGGAGCAGGCCAGTCTGGGAAGAGAAACTTGACCCGGGTCGTCCACACATGCATAACTGAGACATGCCTGTGTAAACCACTTAGCCGACTTTCTCAGAGATTAAAAACCTAGCAAACATAGGAAGCAACAACAGAAAAGAGCTGGATCCAAAGGTCTTCAAGATCTCTTCCAAACCTAAAATCTCATTATTAAAAGATCAACTGCAAAGCAAATCCCAGAGAAGCAACTAAACCCTCAAGGGCTGTGAGCTTGTATTTTCTTTAAATACCTATATATACTTATAAATCAAGTATAATTGATTTACAATATTATAACAGTTTAAGGTATATAACATAGTAGGCTTCCCAGGTGGTGATAGTGGTAAAGAACCCGCCTGCTAATGCAGGAGACACAGAAGACTCAGGTTCAATCCCTGGTTCAGGAAGATCCCCTAGAGGGGGGCATGGCAAGCCACTCCAATATTCTTGCCTGGAGAATCCCTTGGACAGAGGAGCCTGGCAGGCTACAGTTTATAGGGTCGCAGAGTTGGACACGACTAAAGTGACTTTGACATGTAACATCCTGTTTGTTTCAAGTGTAAAACATAATCACTTTATATGTACATAAAAATGGTCACCAAAATAAGTTTAGTTTACATTCATCACCACCCATAGTTTTTTTTTTCCTTCTGATAAGAGTCTAAGATCTACACTCTTCTGTGATCTTGCATTTTTCAGTCAACTGAGGTAGCAACTGTTCACCAAGGCCTACTCATGCAGCAAGTATTTTCTGAACAGAAGCTGTGGGCCAGACCTTGCCCCATGAGGGAACGTCACACAGCACCTCCATCTTCATGTGAGTGAGGAATGCCAGAGAAAAAAGACTTCCAGGAGGTTAGCTAAGCTCAGTTCCTCCGAGTAAAGGAGTCTGGCAGCAAAGGGAAAGGCCTAGGAGCTGCCTGTGAGGCCCTGGATTGGAGGACACTGGTTTCTCTTAGTGTCGGAACTGGGGAAAGTCTCCTGATTAGGGAAACGTCTAGATTATTTAACCCTTTAAAAGAGGACACCCTCGCCCTTCTTCTCAAACCAGGAAGAATTCTCCTGCCTGTCCTCCTAGCACAATGCATGCCTATGGGCTTCCCGGGTGGTTCAGATGGTAAAGAATCTGCCTGCGATGCAGAAGACCTAGGTTTGATCCCTGGTTCGGGAAGATCCCCTGGAGGAGGGCATGGCAACCCACTCCAGTATTTTTGCCTGGAGAATCCCATGGACAGAGAAGCCTGACAGGCTACAGTCCATGGGGTCTCAAAGAGTCAGACATGACTAAGCTATTAACACTACTACTATACTAGCAGAACAGAACCCAGAAGGGAAAAAGTAGATTTCATGAGTACAAAGGTGATAGCAAGGAGAGGGTTAAAAAAAAAAAAAAAAACGTGGCGGGCGTGGAGCAGAGAGCATGGAGCATAAACATTCATCTGTAATTGCATGGCGAGGAGGAAATGGCATGGTCGCAGGAGTCTGTGAACGCATCCGCTATTGTTCTTGGCAGCTGAGGAGGGTATGGCGCCACGCCTGAGAGTGTCTGTTTGGGAAGTTAGTTACCAGTCATCTTTTTTATAAGCCACTTTTCTTTTTACATTCCCCAAACCCTCCAGTTTCTCAGAGGGTGAGCTCTTCCATGCAAAACTATAAACCTTAGACTCTTTGCTCATATTTACACCTAGCAATCTCTGGACAGCTGCTCTTGGGTTTGCCTCAGTTCCTGGGTGAGGTCACACTGCTGTTTTTACACCGACCTTTCAAAAGGGGCACGCCCTACCTCCCAGACACACAGGAATCCCAGGCAGCGTGGCTCAGACGGTGTGAAGGCAGTGTGGCCCAGCTCCAGGTTGGAGGGGCTCACAACCCAACTGTCCAAGAATATACAGACCCTTGCAAACCTGGACACTGCTTATACCCTTCCTGTCATATTTTTTGTCTAATTCTGAAATCATATCACAATTAAAGTTTTATCTTCCAGTTTTATTGAGATATAATTGACAACAGCACTGTATAAAATACAGCATAATTTCTTGAGTTAAAAATATAACAATTAAAAAAAATCCTAAACAAAGTATAAAGCATCTGAGAATAACTACGAGGAGGGAGCAGGGAGAAAGGGAGAGAGGTGGGAGGGCAGAGGGAGGGAGCAGGAGAGAAGATGAATATGGCCCTACTGCTCCTTCTGTTTCAGCCTAGTGAAGGCAGGTGGTCTAAGGCTTAGGCATACTTAGGTCTGAATCATGGCTCTGCCACATTCTAGCTGCGGGACCAAAGGTGAGTTATTTAACCTGAGTCTCAGTTTTCTCATCTTTTAAAAATGTACAGAACAATATGAACTTTATACAACTGTTTTGAAAATAACAGTCGTGTCTGACTCTTTGTGACCCATGAGCAATACAACCCATTATTCAATAACTACTTATTACATGCCTTCTGGTGCCCAGCTGTGTACCAAGCACTTAAAACTGGCAGAGACCACTCTGGTCCCAGCCCTTCTGCCTTTTCTTGGTTCTCAGCCTAGTCATGACTTCCCTGGTGGCTCAGACAGTAAAGTGTCTGTCTACAATGCGAGAGACCCAGGTTTGATCCCTGGGTTGGGAAGATCCGCTGGAGAAGGAAATGGCAATCCACTCCAGTACTATTGCCTGGAAAATCCCATGGACAGAGGAGCCTGGTAGGCTACAGCCCATGGGGTCGCAAAGAGTCGGACACGACTGAGCGACTTCATTCATTCTTTCAGCCTAGTCGAGTCTGTCTTACTCCCTGCCCCATCCCCTTGCATGTGTGGCATTGTTTTATTTGCATCACAGACTTCTCCAAGAAACAACTGACTCTAAAAATTGCAAATAGCCCAGATTCCTAGGTTGAGTGGAGGACAATACATATCGGCATCATGCCAAGACAGGAGTAAAGAGCGTCATCACCTCCCCACTGGTGGTCCTGTGGCTCTCATGGGGAGCAGCTCTGACTCCTGACCAGTCTGGGGACCAGCCTCCCTCAGTGGAGGAGGATAAACTTATCAAGTCAACAGGTGCCTTCTCTAAGTGAGGTTCCATTCCAAACTCATAAATTCCTACTTTTCATCTCCTCTCCAGCTGAAGAAACAGGCAGTGACCTACTGATGTCCCTAGAAGACTGGGATGCTGGGTACAATTACAGCTGGAACAGGTGCCAGCCTTGTATTGCGCAGGGCATAAAACACCAAGCGCCCTCCTTCCTGAGACTACACTTCCCTGGACCAGTTGGCCATGCTGCAAATGGAATTCACAGATAGCTTGAGAGAAACGTAGTCTAGGTAAAGACTTCACACGTCTTCCTTCCAGGTTCTGTTCCAACAAAGACATCATATAAAGTATTGTGGACCTAAGCAAAATAGAAAAGTCTCCTCCAGGAGAGATTCTTCTACTGCAATCAAGGAGGAACCTATAAGCAATCCAAAGCAGGTCTGCACATAAAAGCACAGGATGAAGCAGTGATTTCCAGGAACTAGTGAGCAAGCCGTTTGCAGGGCTCAGAAGACACTTTGAGCAAGTCAGATGCGATGCTCCTGAGCTGTATTTTAAAGCATCAGATTAGCAGGTAGGAAAACAGTGTCCCGAGATGTCCTTTACATGTGCAAAGCGGAAACCCTGTGATGAATACAGAAACGCTGTCACACAAAGCTAAGCCTGCAAAGTCCCAAGAGGGTCAATTCAGGAGCCGCAGGAGCCTCAGGTTCGATCCCTGGGTCCAGAAGATCCCCTGCAGGAGGAAATGGCAACCCACTCCAGTACTCTTGCCTGGAAGGTCCCATGGACAGAGGACCCTGGCAGGCTACAGTCCAAAGGGTCGCCAAGAGTCGGACACGACTGAGCAGACACACAAAATGCCTTGCTCAATCCTGATGAGTGCTCACAAGAAAGTCCATGGGGGACAGTCAACATCTGTCAGACATTCCTCGCTTGCGGTACCACACCTCTAAGTGTTCAAGTAGGTAAAGGTGTTGTGGGAACTCAGAAAGTTCCATCCAACAGCATGATCTGAAATGATGGAAATGTTCTATATCTGCATTGTCCAAAACAGAACAAGCCACACATGGCACCTGAGAGTTTGAAATGGGGAACTGAGTTTTAAATTTTATTTCATTTTAAATAGTTTAAGTGTACACAGTCTCAGGCAGCTAGGGGAACTCCAGTGGACAGTGGGAAGCTGAACTGCAACGTGGGCAGGTGTAATGAACGAGGGAGGAAAACCCACAAGAAAGCAAAGCAAAATACATTACAGTAAAAAGACAATTGTTCTGGAATAGTGGAAGTGTTACTCAGCTGTGTCCAACTCTTTGTGACCCCATGGACTGTAGTCCACCAAGCTCGTCTGGCCATGGGATTTCCCAGGCAAGAACACTGGAGAGGGTAGCCATTCCCTTCTCCAGGAAATCTTCCCAAACCAGGGATCAAACCCGCGTCTCCTGCACTGCAGGCAGATTCCGGAGTAAGGAAGAGTCTATTCCCGAAGGAAAGAACCAGAACACTTGTTTCTGGAAGGTTGGGTGCTGCTGTTTTTTATTTTCTGTTTGTCTGTTTTGTTTATTTGGGTTTTTTGGCCATGTGACAGGGCATGCGGGATCTTAGTTCCTAGCTCCCCGAACAGGGATGGAACCTGTACCGCCTGCATTGGAAGCACAGAGTCTTAAGCACTGGAGTACCAGGGAAGTCCCAGGTGCTGTTCTGACCTTGAAAGCACAGCGTGATGCTTGCTGCCTCATTCTCACGGCACCAGGGTTGACTGGTGCCACGTCAACAGACGTCTGGCCATGGCTCACTGCTTCATTCTGGCCCCTCTCAGGTTGTATCCCCTACCACACAGGAAGATGTTTTTCTTTGTTTAGTGGCAGGATATAGAGCTAGGACTCTATTTCCATTTATATGAGGATTCAGGGACTCATCTTGCCCAAATTTAGCTTCTAGGCAACTCTTCTATGCAGCCGTCTGTTTGCCGCTCCAACAGCAAAGAAGAAGGAAGCGGGGATGTAACAGCCCCCTCAACTCCCTTGGTTCAAGAGATGCATCACTACTGTCTTAAGGCGGGAAAACTAAATGGACCAAATGGAGGGCAGCTGAGGGTGCAAGGGCAACGCACAAAACACTGTCAAACAGCACTGCTAATCCTCCAGGATGTCAGCAAGGGCCGTCCCCCACCTCCTCCTCTACTCCCCCTCACTGATTCCCAAAGAACTTCAGGATGCTGAAGTCTCTGAGAAGCCCTGCAGGTGCGAAACCAGCATATGTACACACACAGCATGGAGACTTGAAGAGAACAGATCTTTAATAATGTTTTAAGTGTGACGTTCACTAATTATGAACAAATGGGTACATTATACAGGAACAGACATTTCTTTTCCCATCCATTATTCACTTAGCGACTAGATTGTGTATTCATCAGAGGGTATCAGCATACCCAAACCACATCTGTTGAACTCGATATTTCAAACAACCTCTTTGTCCCCAAGGCTATTTGTTTTTGTTTTTTGTTTTTTCCAAGGCTACTTGTTAAACAACAACAAAGAGTACAGCAGAAGGGAATCTAGAGGTATTTTAGAGGACTTCTGGAAAAAAAAAAGAGGGGGGTGGCAAAAACAGAACTGGGCAGCAGCCTTATAAGGATGCAATACTGTACTAGCTTCTCTCACACACTTGTAGAAGACAGACATGGATAGAGCAAGGTGTGCCATCTATAGGCCAGCCTCACCCCTAACCACGACACCACCCTCCCCGCCCCCGACTCCCAACATTCACCCTGTGACCCTCCGGATCAAGGCCACCCCACCCAGGAAGCCATTCTAACCACTGCAGCCTCAGGAACCCTGGCACCACCCCATCAATTCGGATTTCTCATCACAGCACCTTCTCTGGTTTGGTGTTTCCTGTATTTCACTCTTGCCTCCCAACAACTCATGTTTTTAAATCTTTTGCTCCCGGAGCTGTCACGAGCCGGATGCTGAGCACCAAGGAGGAGGCTCCCTCCCTTTTCAGCTGATTCTGTCTGGTCCCAGAGCCCACAGCTACAAGACCACATTTAAAACCCACTCTCTTTTGTACATCTTATCAATCTGCATCAAGTTTTGTTTGCTTCTCAAAATGGAATGCATCTGCACGGGCACACAAAAGGCCTTTCTGGTACCAGTCTGATACGCTTCTGTTATCCATCTGTACCATCAAAGAAAACAGTCCTTCAAAGCATGCCCCTCCAATACCCCTGATCACCCGGGGCAGGGTGAGCAGCCCCAGCCCAGCGTGTTAATAAGATTAATTGCAGTTGTGATACACATTAAAAGCATTTCATCTGGGCCTTCCATGACCTCGCTCCTTCAACCGCCCCCCACTCAGTTACCAGCCTGCCATACCCTATATGGTTGTGCTTTTAAAACCGGGTCGCGTGCCAATCGTCAAACAGTCACTCATTTGTTTGGAGCCAGAAAACAAACTTGGAGGTGGACCAGTCTCCCCAGCGTGCCCCAGCTGGAGGTCTCAACCTCAAGGCATACCAGATTACACGGTGTACTTAAAAAAATCCCAGTTTGACATGTTTTCAAAGGGAGTCAATTAAGATGCTATCCCTTTCTGAAAGGTGATACATTTCACAACTGGCTTAACTTTCTTTAAATTCTAAGGCAACAAAGAAAGGAGATTATGAGAGGCCTCAGGGCCAAGCACAACCAAATCCCACTAATCAGCTGTGATCATTAAAAAAGAATGTGGCCCTAGATGAGCCAGCACTCCTGCCCTGGCCCAATCCACTGGGAAGCCCATTTCGCTGAGGTCTCTATCAGAACGGACTCAGGTTTCCAAAAGAAGGCATGGCCTCAAAAACTCAGTTTCCTTGATTAAGAGGGCACTGGATCATGGTCCCTTTCAGCAGTAACTTTTCTAAGATTTTGTACCATCTACTGCTGCTAAGTCGCTTCAGTCGTGTCCGACCCTCAGCGACCCCATGGACTACAGCCTACCAGGCTCCTCCGTCCAGGGGATTTTCCAGGCAAGAGTACTGGAGTGGGGTGCCATCGCCTTCCACCACCCTAATCAAATACAATGCTTACAAAGTCCACTGGGCAGTAGGAAAATTAATGGGAAAAATACATATCAGAGGTGACCAAGAAACCAAGAGGGAAAAGAGACAAGACGCTACAATGGGGAACGTGACACAGCATCAGCCCTAAATTTTAGATTAAAACCTGTCACTGCTCACGGCTCTAGAGGTCGTCTGACAGCCATCCATCTCCTTCAACAGCAATTACAGCTGTGGCCACAGTCCCCTGATTGAGATTACCCCAAGGATACTACAGACTCAAAGGTCAGAGTTTGGAGGTCAGGTCTGGTGACCACCGTACCCTTGATGAAACCTTTGAACCCTGGCAATAAGGGGAGATTCCGGAGAAAGGAAATGAGCAGGCTCATTTGGAGGGGCACCAGACAGGAAGCACAAAGGAACATGGCAGGAGGCAGGCGGAGCCCATCTGGGAACCTCCAGGCTCCAGCTCCGCCAACAGCAGGAGTCAGAAAGCCAGGGGCAGAGACTGCAAACCAATGGGGCTGTCACCCTGAAAACAAATTTCAGCTGCCAGCTCAAAGCAAATCTGAACAGAAGACGGAGAGTCCCAAGCAAATAAGAAATGTCTGTAGACAAGCACTCCAAGGAAAACTGTCAGAAGCAAGCTTGGTATCTTCTTCCCTGCCAATTATCGTAAGGAGTCTAAGCTGCCGTCACACTATAACAGGATTAAAAGCAACTTAGGTTCTCCATTTTCAGGTGACATAGAGCTTAAAAATGTAGATGACGACACCTTCTTCAAGTTGATAATGTCCAGTGAGACAGTCACATACAGCTCCTGGAAGGCGTGGATTTGTACATCTTCAGTTTTTACTTGGTGCAGCCTTGCTAATGCACCAGTTAAAAACATGTTTGCATAGCTTGCTCTCAACCAACTGAGGTGCAGAGATGGCACCACAGGTGTAGGGAGAGAACTGGCAGTCTTCCAAGTCACATGTCCAGACTGAACATTTTTTTTTGCGGGTGTTGGGGAGGTGAGGACCCTGCCTTGTGGTATAAGAAGCATGTGGGATCTTAGTTACCTGACCAGCGACTGAACCTGTGTCCCTTGCAATGGAAGTGCAGAGTCTTAACCACTGCACACTGCACCACCAGGGAATTCCCCAGACTCTGAACAATTGTTTAACATTCAAGTGGAAAGTCTGAAGGAGCCCATGAGGAGTTAAGCTGTTTTGTATCACCCATGCTCCTATTAATTCAATCCACTGCCTTGGCCTGAAGTCTCCTCCCCTCCATGCTCCACTGCACTCAAGATGGTTCTTCTGATTAAGCTTCTTCATAGCCCTTAAAAGGCATGGCTGAAGTACCAAATGTACAAGGCCTCATTCTTCTCTGTCTGTGTATTCTTCACTAGCCCTCCACTTTCAGAAGGAGAATGATCTGTGCAGAAAATGGGCATATGAAGAACATTTACAGATTCCTCCAGTACTCTGGAGGAATTAAAAGAAAAGTTACAGCAATTGATACAAAAATCTGGGAGATAAGGGCCTTGAAGAGTCTCACATAAGCCATCCTTTTTTAAATTTACTCACTGATGTTTTGGCTGTGCTGGGTTCTCGTTACCGTGTGCAGGCTTTCTCCAGCTGCGGTGCTCAGGTTTCTCACTGCGGTAGCTTCTCTTGTTTTGGAGCATGGGCTCTGGAGTGTGGGCCCAGTAGTTGCAGCCCATGGGTTTACGTGCCCTGAGGCATGCGGCATCTGCCCAGACCAGGGATCAAACCCACGGTCCCCATTTGCAGGAGGATTCTTAACCACTGGGCCGCCAGTGAAGTTCCTACAATTTCTAAAGATACTATTTTGCACGGGATTTGCTCCTTGCCCTCCTGCTTGGTTATGGATAAGCTGAGGAACAGGAAAGTCATCACGAGAACCTTAAGGCTTGGGGTGAGTTGGGAGTCACCAACAGAAAGACCAGAAGGGGAGAGACTAGGAAGGCAGACCCCCTGCCAGGAGAACAGGCAAGGGCCTGGTGACCCTGGCCCATGCCTCCCACCCCACGAGCCCAGCCAGGGATCCCAGACACCCTGTTCTGAGGGTTCAGGCAGTGCTGAAACAAACACTTTAACTTTATACTGAGAGTGTGGAAGTCACTCAGTCGTGTCCGACTCTTTGTACATGGAATTCTCCAGGCCAGAATACTGGAGTGGGTTAGACTTTCCCTTCTCCAGGGCATCTTCCCCACCCAGGAATCAAACCGGGGTCTCTTGTGTTACAGGTGGATTCTTCACCAACTGACCTATCAGGGAAGCCCTTATACTGAGAACAGGAAGAAAAATCTTATCAATAAACCTCCCCCATTTTGCTTCCCTATTCTCTCTGTTCTTATTCCAAAACCAGACGGGCAAAATTAGCCAACCTGAAGGCTGCTGGAGGTGGTGGCAGCTGCATCACCCAGGTCAGACCCCCCCCACCACCACACCCTTCACACCCGACTCAGAACTCATTTATAACAACTTGTTTTGAGGAATCATTCTTATCCCTATTCTGCAAATAGGAAAATGGAGGTTCCGAAGAATTCACATGGCGAGGGCATGCAGTTCGTGCAGGGGCTGAGGTCACAGTAGGTCTGTCTGACTCAAAGCCCATTCAGCCAAGAAAGGAGGAGAAGGAAGGAAGGGACCGTGGAGGAGGTGAAAGCTCGTCGACAGACCATCAGGTCTGTGCATCGCTAGCTTCCAGAGGGTGAGGCGGTTGATACACAACCTATTTTGGAGGGTGAGGTACTAACACAACTAGCAATTACCAGGGGCACTGGTCACCGGGCTGAGTCTACAGAGAATTAGTTAAAAATCACAAACTATATGCCCAGTGTTAGGGAAATGGCTCAATGCACTCATATACCTTAAGAGTGGACCATACAGACGCTCTTAACATGATGCTTACAGAGAGATATTAATGGGAGACAAACAAAACAAAAAGTCAGGAGAAACTGCACATCCAGCGTAACAAACCATGTGCCTGAAGACAAGAAGGAAATATTTCAAAATGTTAAGTGTTTATGTTTGATTGGTAAGATCTGAGGCTTTAATTCTCTTTCCATACAAAATTTTGACAAAATTTTCAAAAACTTCTCTGGTCTGTATGACTGTTAACTGGGGTGCAAAGTGTGCTGAAAATGTTAGCTGGTCCGTCGTGTCTGACTCTTTGTGACCCCATGGACTGTAGCCCGTCAGGCTCCTCCGTCCACGGGATTCTTCCAGGGGTGGAGGTGGGGAATAAAATCTAGGGAGGGGAAAAAAAAAAGATGTCCACGTATTTAAAAAAAATTTAAAACAGGCAAGGAAACAGTCAGCACAAAGTAGTCCAGCACCCTGGCAGAGTAACTGAACAAACTTTGATGTGCCGGCCACCCCCGACAGGCGAGCCACCCCCGGGAAACGACTCTGACAGTGAGAAGAAGCACGAAAGCAGCCGAGCTCACGCCTGCAGCCAAACGCATTAACAGAGGTCAACGTACGGAAGCTGCCAGAAGAGAGCGGACTAGAGATCTAGGTGATAAAGAAGGCTTCTTCTAGCGACTAAACAACAACCACCACCTGCTATCCCAAGGACTGACCAAAGCAAAGGAAAAGTCGCTTTTTAAACATCACCCTATTCGTGGACCAATTTATAAATAAAAGCTACACGCCGGTCACCCTGGAAACTTGAATAGCCGTTGGCAGTGGGGGGTAATTTACAAGCAACTTGGATTTTCTTTGTTGTGCAGGAATGTTTCTGTCACTTCCAAGACCAGAGGGCTCACACACCCTCCGGCTCCGCTTTCCTCCCTGTGAGCACAGGAAGTCCAAGGCCTGGAGGAAGCGCCCTCCCGCCCCACCTTTCCTCAGTGCTAGAGGTCAGCAGCCTGGCCGGGCAGCCACCCCCACACCCGGAGCCAGATGGGGGAGGCAAGGGCGGGTGGAGGTGCTGCTCAGCTAGGAGGTGTGGACTACAAAGTAAAAGGCTTGATTTGAAGGGGAAGACAGAAGAGAAACTGAATTTAATCAATGTGTTGGCATTAGGGGTCTGAAACAAACATGTGGATCAAAGTTGTGTGGACCTCACTAAACTGAAGATCTGGACAGGAAGCAAATAGCAGACACTCAAAGTGGAGGGTCAATGCCAGTATTCAACACAGGATATGGGCCGGCTTAGAGCTGCATCCCTGTGCCCACGTGGGGCACTGCCTGAAACAACAGTGTCCCAGAGGGCACAGGGAACTGCTTCATCCGATGCGTCTAAGGAAACGTGAAGACAGAAACCACACCACACCACAATGTACAAGCTCTGGGCCAGATCCCTGGCACGAAGATTGCTTCACCTTTGCACCCCTTCACTTGGGCCACTGGTGTGTGCATCACCCCCTACCCCACCCCCAACACCGAACAAAACAAAACTCTTCAAACTGCTACTTAAAGAAAGTCCTAGAAAAGAAACGTGAATATTTAGATTTGAAAGACGTTAGCAGAACGCCCTGGAGGTCCAGTGGTTAGGACTCCACGCTTTCACTGCTAAGGGTCCGGGTCCAATCCCCGGTTGGGGAACTAACATCCCACAAGCCATGTGGTGCAGCCAAAATAAATACGCTGGCTTCCCAAAGTTAAACAGGCCACTTTCAATTCCTGACTATATATAAAGTAAATTCTAGGTATGAAGCAAGTTTTTCTAGGGTGAGTAGGACATGTACATTTCTTTCAATTTAGGACATAGGGAAGTTAGGGACAATTTTTATTTTCCTTCTAAAACATCAAAATCCCCTAACCACCAAGTTTTCTGAGGCTCCACGCCAGATTTTAAAAAGAAAAAAAAAGAACTAGAGGATTGATAAATGACCCAGTCTTGCAGGCTGACGCGTGTGATGCTCATTTAAAGAAACAGAACACTGGCTAGCTTACTTAATACGGGTTAGAGCTCATGTAACCCTAAAAAGCCCTGAGGCAGAAAGTTTAACCCCACTGTACAGATGCGTAGACCCAGGCAAAGGTCACAGAGGTAGCATGTGAACACAAATCCTGGCCAGTTCCCAAACCATGTTCTTTCTATGCGTACCAAATGACCTCCAGAGTCCAGGAGAAAAATCTGTTGCCAACTAGCTGGGTGACTTTAAGAAAGTACATAACCTTTCTGGGTGTCATTTTCTTATCATTTAAAAGGGAGAGAAGGCATCCTCTCTCTACCCCAGGGAGCAGTGGGTCTGGAAGGAGAAAGTGGGGATGTGTGCACAGTCAGCCCCTAGCATCCTGCTCTGACCCTGTAGGGGGGTCTTCACCAGCTCAGCACAGGGAGTCAGCCTCAGGAAGGCCCCTTGCCCACAGGGATAAGCTACATTCTCCGTATCAGCTCCAAACCAGCAGTGAAGTAAATTTTGGTCTCTATCCTCCTCAATCCAGTCTTCTCAACTGATTTAGAACTCAATGGCTTTGCAGCCAATTAAGCCGACTGTGCTCTTTTCCCCATGGGGGCCCAGTGTGCAATGGCTGCAAATAGCAGGCTCCTTGGTAGTGTATGCAACCTGTTGCCTGTACAGGTTGCCCTAAGGGACCTTGGAGACAACTCTTCCTAGTGGGCATTCATGACTGGCCTGCTGTTTCCCAATCTAGACTCCAGACAGGTATGCGTGGTGCCTTTGGAAAGCCCCAGGGCACAGTGGCCAGGGTCCACATTGGCCAGGTCATAATGTCCATCCGCACCAAGCTGCAGAACAAGGAACATGTGATTGAAGCCCTCCGCCGGGCCAAGTTCAAGTTCCCTGGCCGCCAGAAGATCCACATCTCTAAGAAGTGGGGATTTACCAAATTCAACGCGGATGAATTTGAGAACATGGTGGCAGAAAAGCGACTCATCCCAGATGGCTGTGGGGTCAAATACATCCCTAATTGTGGTCCCCTGGACAAATGGCGGGCCCTGCACTCATGAGCATCAGCGCTGTCCCCTCCTTAATCTTGCTCACCAATAAATGCTATTTCCTGTCAAAAAAAAAAAAAAAAAAAGAACTCAATGGGATGAAGTCTGGTCCTCTAAAATGGGAACATGTCTAAGACAGAAATTCTATTGGCCTAAAATAGAAGTTATAACCCCCTTGTCTCAAGGAACTGTGCTGCGCTTAGTCACTGGCGTGACTGACTCTTTGCGACCCCACAGGCTATAGCCCTTTTCATACTGTTCATGGCGTTCTCAGTATGCAAAGGGCTATAATCCATGAGATTGTAAAGAGTTCGACACAAATCTCACTGTCTCATTGGGAGGACTGATGCTGAAGCTGAAACTTCAATACTCTGGCCACCTGATGTGAAGAACTGAATCATTGCCAAAGACCCTGATGCTGGGAAAGATTGAAGGCAGGAGGAGAAGGGGACATCAGAGGATGAGATGGTTGGATGGCATCACCAACTCGATGGACATGAGTTTGAGTAAACTCCAGGAGTTGGTGACAGACAGGGAAGCATGTCTTGCTGCTGTCCACGGGGTCACAAAGATTCAGATACAACTGAGCGACTGAACTGAACTGGACTACAGCCCACCAGGCTCCTCTGTCTGTGGGGATTTTCTCCAGGCATGAATACTGGAGTGGGTTGCCATGCCCTTCTCCAGGGGATCTTCCCAACCCAGGGATTGAACCCAGGTCTCCCGCATTGCTTCCCTGGTGGCTCAGAGGTTAAAGCGCCTGCCTGCAATGCGGGAGACCTGGGTTCGATCCCTGGGTTGGGAAGATCCCCTGGAGAAGGAAATGGCAACCCACTCCAGTATTCTTGCCTGGAGAATCCCATGGACAGAGGAGCCTGGTGGGCTACAGTCCACGGGGTCGCAAACAGTCGGATACGACTGAGCGACTTCACTCACTCACTCCTGCATTGCAGGCAGATTCTCAGATTCTTTACCATCTGAGCCACCAGGGAAGCCTCTCAAGGAACTAGTGATAGATAGAAAATACACACATATCCCACACGCCAACTAAAAAACATTTCCAGATACTTAGCAAATGGAATCTGTTTAGTAAGTACACATATTTTCATAAAAATAAATGTCATTTCCCAATCAAAGCAGGTAAATGGTATTTTTGAAAGCACATTGTTTTAAAAACAAAACACACCTTACTACTGTCCAAAGCCATCTAGAGGGCTCAGGCAGAGGAGGAGGGGCAAGCAGTAGCTGTCTCTGCCACACCCCTCTTCCAGGCACAGGGCTTCTCCCACCACATCCTGACCTTGTCAACACTTCTGAGCCACTCCCATTTCAACTAGTTTCTCTCCCACTCTCTTTTCTGTCCCCACTTCCTTCTGGATAAGACTCTTTGTCAAGACTGCCAACAAATACTTTCCTTTCTATATGCTTAGCCAATGAACCAATTTTAGCATTCAACAAATATATGTTCAGCACCTAAATATTTGAGAGCCAACTGGTGGCTCAGACAGTAAAGAATCTGCCTGCAATGCAAGAGACCTGGGTTCAATCCCTGAGTTGGGGAAGATCCCCTGAGAAGGGAATAGCTACCCACTCCAATATTCTTGCCTGGAGAATTCCATCGACAGAGGAGCCTGGTGGGCTTCTGACCATGGGTCACAAAGAATTAGACATGACTGAGCGACTAACACTTTCACTAAATATTTAACCAACAGCTGTGTGAGGCACTGATGACAGTGGGCAGAGCACAGGGTGTGCCCTTCAGGGCAGGTTGGGACATGAAAAGTGGTACTAGTGGAGGTTACAGTGTCAGAGCGGTCAGAAACGAGTGCAGCAGAGAAAAATCTCAGGAGGGCTTCCTGGAGGAGGTGAGATCTAAGCCAGAACCTGCCTCAGGTGTTTGTAAATTCTGCTTCCCCATCAAAACTGTTATGGAGAGCTCTTAAAACCAGGGACGAGGAGCTGGAGAATCTACTGGAAGGCTTTGGAAAACCAGAGCGCCCAGCTCAAATCAGCTAATTTTAGACAAAGAAAAAATACATTAGCATGCTGCTAAAGAGTATTTTTAGAGTCTATTTCAGTTAACTACTCTGATTTCTCAGTAGTTAGGGAAAGAAGAAAAATAGATTTCAAATTTGTAACAAGTAAAAAGTTGTTTTCCCTTTTGGGTCCCATTTCTTTCATCCTAAAACAGAAAATACACAATCGACATTAGGCATTCTGTAACTAATTCCATTCAATGCCTGAATACCGTAATCATGTTCTTAGTACTTGGGGAAGAAAGTTGACTACGGCCTGAATTTTCTCACTGCATATCTTGTAAAACACATATGAACAATAGGCAATCAATCTGGACAAATTGCTAAGTTTTCCTTCCATTCTCAATACCACCCAACAAGGGGCATTTAAATGCATTTCAAAACCTGAGAGCAGCTGTAGGTTTACCGTAGGCTCTTAAAACTTAAAAACTAGTCCAGCCTAAGACTAAACCAAATTCCAAAGTTAAGGATGGGACGTTCCAGAAAGCTCAGCTTTCATGATGCACAATGGCACCTGCTCATTTTCTGCACAAATACTTGGGGTTTTCAGCTGTATCACCCAGTGCCCTGCAGCTCCTTCTTCAGATCTGTTACTTTAATAACTCAGCCTCACTTCCCTGAAAACAACCCCCAAGAACTAGACAGATTTCCCCCTCATCCTTGCATTTCTGCAGGTCCGCAAGTCTGCAAGGGAAAAGTAACCGACTTTCAGGTGGCCACTGCTATTCTTACTAGTTCAGCATTTTTCCCATTCCTCCAACAGAGATTAATGAAAGCCAGCACTGTGCAAGGTGCTTGGGGGAAGATTCAAAGACCTGAAGGAGCTCAGTGTGGGGGAAGGGACAGAGGTGGCTGGCTGTGCAGGCTGGTTTCTCTGTAATGAATTCCCACTTGGCAAATACTGTGCAGCTACATGTTCAGGTACTGGTTCTGGTGCAGGCTCTGCCCTCTGAGAGTTTAATCTCACCCCTCTGTGTAGGGAGCGAGTTTCACTTTTTGCAGAATCATCTCTAAACTGCAGACATGATGACATCCTACCCCTTCATACTTAAGCATGAATCTCTCAAGAATAAGGCCATTCTGCTGCATAATCAAAACATCCTTATTATCATACCTAAGAAAATCAATAATTTCATATAGTTATCCAGTATCAAGTCCATATTCAGAGTTCCTTATTTGTCCCACAAATATCATTTATAGCTGTTTTTGATCCAATCAAGGTTCTTATCTTGGGTTTATCACGTCCATTTGGACTTATTTTCATAACACTCTGAGATCAATACAACTTCTCTGCAAATTCACTAAACTGCCGGCATCCAAACAGAGAAATAAGCACAAATATAAGCATAAGGGGAGAATTCCACATTCTAGAACTTTGTATTTTTCATTGTGGAGCTGGAGTATGGAGGGTATTAAGAGTTCTAAATTTAATGACAGGCAACTGCTGATTCACCACAAATTCCCAGCTGCCTGGTTAGCCTCAGCATCAGAAATCCCACAGGAAGACAGAAAGTGACAGAAATCACGCACCTTTCAGGGCTTCCCTGGTGGCTCAGCAGGAAGGAACCCACCTGCTAATGCAGGTTCGATCCCCCCATCCGGATGATGCCAAGGAGCAACTGAGTACCACAACTATTGAGACTGTGTTCTAGAGCCTGGGAGCTGCAACTACTGAAGTCTGAGAGCTCTCGAGTCCATGCTCGGAAACAAAAGAGGCCACCACAACGAGAAGCCTAATCACCATAACTAGAGATTACCCTCTATCAACTAGAGGAAAAGGCTGCAGAGTAACAAAGACCCAGCACAGCCAAAAATAAAAGAATAAAAGTTAGAAAAAAGAAGTAAAGCACAGTTCAGCTTCATCACCAGGCACCCTGGGCAGACCTATCTATTGTGGTTTTCCAACCTATTTCCTTCCCTGCAAAACAGAAGTTTCAGGCTGGACTCTCATTCCAGCGGGAACTGAGAGTAATCAGCAGTAATCCAGTTATTTCTCAGGTGAACAGATCCGTTGACAGCAAAGTAAAGTTACACACTTCTGGGAATTTTCAGGAAGGCAATGTCAATACACCAAACCTTTAGGATTCCATTCATTCGGATTTCAAAGGGCCAGTACTTATGTGTGAAATGAACAGTGGTTCCATGTTACAGCCACAGGAGGTCTGGGCTTCTACCCTGCAAAAGGCTGAATTGCTTCAAAATGCTATCTTATGTAAGCAATCTCCCAAGACTTTTCAACTCAAATGTTATCTTAATCAATAAAAAGTGATCTTTTAAGGTAACATTTTTCTTTCCTTACTTTCTAAATCTCTTAATCTCACAAAACCTCAGTTTCTTGTCAGCAAAATGAACATAATACAAATACTTGCTCTCAAGTAGTCCCTGTTCAGAGTAACCAAAACAACACACACAAAAGCACCTTATAATGATGGCCGTTACCATCATTATTATTACTATTATTACTAGTTAGTGCTTAATTATTACATTAAGTGAAAATCTAACACGAAGAAGTAATGTCTGTCAATCAGGCGGTCTGACTGGGGCTTTCAAAATCAATATTTTAATTGATCCCCTGGCCAGGGAACTAGATCCTACAGCTAGGAGTTCGCATCCCACAACTAAAGATCACAGATTCTAAGTGCTGCAAGTAAGACCCAGCACTTGGAATCTGTTTAAGACACTTAAACATTTTTTAAAAACCCGTTAGCATCTACTTTGTACCAAACACATATAGATGCCATTTAATCACCATAACGACAACTCTGTGAGATAATAATTTCACATGTAAGAAAACTGAGATGCAGAGACTAATCTGCCCAAATCGTTTCATTACTGGTTGAAAGAAGAGCTGATATTCTAACCCAGATCCATGCAAATTCTACACTTTCCACAAAACTTCGTTGCTTTTCTGATTTTAGAAGATCGTTTAGTCCACAAAATACCTTAACCAACAGCAACCCCTGTTCCTTTTAATTCTGGATCTCTGATTTTTTAAGCAGGGGTGGTTTCTGGTATTTTCTAGTGGAGGCCTACTTGTTTTACTTTTTGGTCGCGCTGGGTCTTGCTGCACTTGGGCGTTCTCTAGCTGCGCGCAGGCGTCTCACTGCAGCGGCTCCTCTTCCTGCAGAACACGGGCTCTAGGGTGCGTGGACGTCAGTAGCTGCAGCTCGCAGGGTCTCGGGCACAGGTTCAGCAGTGGTGGGGCACGGGTTTAATTCAGGTCCAGCAGTTGTGGGGCACGGGTTTAATTGCTTCCGGACCAGAGAGCGAACCTGTTTTCCCCTGCATTGGCAGGCCGATTTTTATCCACTGCATCACCAGGGAAGTCTGGTGGTTTAGTTGCTAAGTTGTGTCCGACTCTTGTGACCCCATGGATTGCAGCCCACCAGGCACTTCTGTCCATGAGATTTTCCAGGCAAGAATATTGGAGTGGGTTGCCATTTTCTTCTCCAGGGGAACTTCCCAACTCAGGGATCGAACCCAGTCTCCTGTATTGCACACAGATTCTTTACCGACTGAGGTACCAGGGAAGCCCAGAGAGGCCTGAGCCCTACTATTAAAGTGTTTTGGTGACCACTGTTAATACTGAGGTACTCACACTGCACAGAAAATTCAAATAATTAGGAGTAGCCATCAATAAATTTTCTGAAGTATAACTTTTAAAACCAGTAATGGAATCCATATTCCTTAAACTAAAAAGCATCACTGAGAGAGAAGTAATGAGAAATTGCAGGTACAAACCACATTGAACAAGCTTGCACTTTGGAATGGAGTTCCGTAGTTTCTAAGACCCACACTCAGCCACTAAATAAGATATGGCCAGGGTTTAGGAAAGCTTTTTTTTATTTTCATCAATCAGCACACACCACATCTTTAGCAGATTCTTATCCTCTTCCCTTTATCCATGTACATTTTTAGAGACCTGATTATTCTTTGAAGAGCTTCTTCCTTTTGCCTGTTGACTGAGTAGATTATCACACAAGGCGGCCTATATGCTAACTGTAGTTCCTTCCTTAAAACCTTCTTTCTCCAAAATGGCCTCAAGGGATGAAAGGAGGAGAAGGACAGAATATGCAGTATGTGAAAAAGAGAAGTGCCAGTGTGGGAAAGATTGGGGGGCGGGGGGCAGTGTGCCAACATTACGTCTCTGCTCCAAATCTGGCACTTACGTCATTACTGCTTCTGGCACTGGGCACTTTTTCCAAGAAAGTGGCCCCTCCAGTTTCTATTTAAAACTTTGAGTTTTATAACAGAAACACACACACACACACACACACACACACACACACACACACACACACACACACACACACACCTACCTCTCAAACTCCAAACCTTGTTGTGGAGCCCTCATTTCCAGCCAGGCAATATCCAGAACCTACATGCTCCCAGAAACAGCATTCCAGGGACAGAGAGGAAGTCCTACTCAACAGAGGGGTGAGTACTTGCCCCCAGCTGGAGCATAAAGATGCATTACAAGGCTTCCCTGGTGTCTCATCGGTAAAGAACCTGCCTGCCAATACAGGAGACCCCAGTTGGATCCTTGATCCTGGAAGATCCCACATGCCAGTGAACAACTAAGCCTGTGTGCCAAAACTATAGAGCCTGTGCTCCGCAACAAGAGAAGCCCTTGCAACGCAACTAGAAAGCAGCTCCTGCTCCAACTAGAGAAAAGCCACACAGCAACCAAGACCACCCAGCAGAGCCAAATACACATAAATAAAATACGTAAAAGAAAAAATTTTAAAGACTCATTACATAGTGAAATTATACATAGCTACGTTACAAGCTAAATAAGTCAATGTTCCTTCTCTACCAGTGTATACACACACACCCCCCCCCATATCTCCCTTTCCATGCTTTCCTCCTTAGCGCTTCAGTTCAGTCGCTCAGTCATGTCCGACTCTGCGACCCCATGAATCGCAGCACGCCAGGCCTCCCTGTCCATCACCAACTTACCACTATTTAAAATACCATATATTTAGTCCTTATCTATTACTGTCTCCTGGGTCGGTAAGTTTCCCTGGAAGAGGGCATGGCAACCTACTCCAGTATTCTTACCTGGAGAATTCCATGGACAGAGGAGCCTGGCGGGTTACAGTTTATAGTGTCGCAAAGAGTCAGACACGACTGAAGCAATTTAGCACCTCCCCCACAAAAATCTGAGCTCCCTGAAGAAAAAGATTTTTCTGTTGTGGGATCCATTCCTAAGGTGGTACTCAGTAAACATTTGTGAATGAAAGAAACAAAAAGGTTTTGGTGGGCATAATATCCATGGAAAGAATTCTGAGAACTTGCTATGTACCAGATAAATCAGATAATCTGACCTGAAAAATTTTGTTACCACCGTGGAGGAAGAAATTTCTCTGCCATATCAGTAAACAAAGTATGCTGTGGCCAGCCACCCCCCAGTGGTGGACCCTGAGGGGACACAGGACGAGAAAGAATAGGACACTGGTTCTAGCATCCTATTCATATTTGATATGCTAAGGTGCATATCAAGGGAAAGATGTCAGCGAGCCCAGACTCTTCCATCTTCTCACACATCGAAAAGTGCTAAATTCATTAACCTGAGGTTTCTGGTTTTCTTAACTAACAGTAATCTTTTTTTATTTTTATTTATTTTTGGCCGTGGTGAGTCTTCATTGCTGCACACACATTTTCTCTAGTTGCGGCGAGCGAGGGCTACCCTCTAGCTGCAGTGCGCAGCTTATTAAGGCGGCTTCTCTTATTGCAGCTTGTGGGTGCTAAAGCATAGGTTCAGTAGTTGTGCAGAGACTTAGTTGTTCCACAGCATGTGGGGTCTTGGATTGAACCTGTGTCCCATGCACTGGAAGGTGGGTTCTTAAAATACTGGAACAAGGAAAGTCTCAAGAGTAATCTTTTGGTATTCTGACTACTTGGGGTTTGTTTTTTTTCCTTTGCAAAAACCTCCTATATATTCTGGTCCCTCCCTTACCTCTCCAGAGCAGTCCCGCAGGCCTATTCTGAGAGACTGCCTCCCAGGCTTAAGTCCTCAGAATACCACCAAATAAAAGATAATTCTCAACTTTCAGGTTGTGCCATTTTTTCAGTCGCAGCTACAGTTCTACAGAGAGGGCTTCCTTGGTGGTTCCGATGGTAAAGAATCTGCCTGCAATGCAGGAGACCCAGGTTCCATCGCTGCGTCAGGAAGATCCCCTGGAGAAGGGAATGGCAACCTACTCTGGTATTCTTGCCTGTAAATTCCATAGACAGAGGAGCCTGGTGAGCTACAGTCCACAGGGTCGCAAAGAGTTGGACACGACTGAATGATTCTCACACCATACACAGTTCAACTGAGAAGTGGGGCAGAGTGTGGACCCAGTGTCTCCTGCACAAGGGGTCTTTTTCCTCAGCAAGATCCGTTCTGATCGTCAAGCCTCAGTCTCAGAGACAAGCCCTAGTGACTCGTGTTCACAAGTATGGGGCCACCAAGGATGTTCCATTAACCAGTTTACAGATTTCAGCGTTTAACATGAAAGACAGGAAGTGGATGTGGGGAGAAAGCCAGGTGATTGCCTTCCAAGTCCTCCCAATGCAAGAGACCAGAGTGGAGGCAGAAAGGACAGCTGTGTCCTTGACAAGCCCTCCATGAAGGAGATTCCAAACCAGAAAGATCTGCTGGGATGAGAAAAAGGCAAGTCAGCAGAAACACAGATTGCTCAAAATAAAGTCAATCGTTTCCCTGAAAGGGATAGGTTTTCCCGAAATTTCTCTAACTTTTCTAATTTTTTCTACTTCCAAGTTGTCTGCATTGAGTATATGTTATTTTAGTCACTGGGGAAAATCTATTGTAAGAAGAAATTCCCTAGCCTTTATGAGGAAAAACAAATGATAATGTCACCACCTATTTTTTAAATATACATATATTTGTGACCTACTCCTTAAAGATCAAGAAAGTAGAATAATGACAAAGTATTAGCCTTTGTCCCCCAGAGCTGACAGCACCAAGCCAGGTTCAGGCAGCAGTTTTCTCATACTATAGGCCAACACAAACTCTTCAGTATTCACAGCTTTAAACAAAAGGAGATAGCATTTTATTAGTTTCCTTTAAAATGCCTATTACAGGGACCTCCCTGCTGGTTCAAGGGTTAAGACTTCACCTGCCAATGCAGGGGACAGAGTTTCAATCCCTGCTCAGGGAGCCAAGACGCCACACGCCTGGGGGCCAATAAAACATAAAACAGAAGCAATACTGTAACAAATTCAATAAAAACTTTAAAAAATGGTTCACATTTTTTAAAATAAAAAAAATTAAGAAAAATTAAATTAAAGTGAAGATGTCAAAGTGTCAGTCGCTTAGTCCTGTCCAACTCTTTGTGACCCCGTGGACCATAGCCTGCCAGGCTCTACTGCCCATGGAATTTTCCAGGCCAGAACACTGAAGTGGGTTGCCATTTCCTTCTCCATGGGAACTTCCTGACTCAGGGATTGAACCTGGGCCTCCAGCATTGCAGGCAGATTCTTTACCCTCTGAGCTACCAGGGATAAATTCCAAAAATGCCTATTACAATGACTTTTAAATGTAACTGGTTAACAAGAATGGAATGTGAGCATGTAGAAAGAAAGAGGTATCACTAATCTAATTATTTTCTAGTTTTCTTTTTCTGGGGAAAAAAAAAAAAAAAAGCAGAGGACTTGTTTCCAGCCACATTAGGCTAATAATTCTTAGTATTTGATTTTTCTAAACTTCCTTTTAAATTTTGTTATACTCTGAATTGTTGCAAACCACTCCCTCACCCTGCCACGTGTACACAGTGGAAAACTGACAGGAAAGTAAAAGACTATGAGTTACTTTTATTGTGAAATTCACAAACAAATCTCAAATCAAAACCAGGTACGCTAAGGAATTTGAGGTCAGCAGATGCAAAGTGGTAGACATAGAATGGATAAGCAACAAGGTCCTACTGTACAGCACAGGGAACTATGTTCACTCTTCTGTGGTAAACCACAATGGATAGGAATATTAAAAAGAATGGCTGTACATGAATAAGTGAACCACTTGGCTGTACAACAGAAATTAACACAACATTGTAAATCAACTATGCTTCAATAAAAAAAGTTTTTGAGAAAAAAAATACGTTATTCCACAAAAACAGATTCCCTCCCTTATCCCAAAGCCAACTCTCTCGAGTGTGCTCAGGACACACCTCAGAACTGAGCACAACAGCTAGGAAGCCAGATCATTCCAGCTTATCCACTTTCGACTTTTTCCTTAGTAAGAGCATGACCACACTGCAGATTTAACTTAGGAGGAAATTAATCTTATCAGGAAGTTACTTAGTATCTCAAACTGTTACAAAAATATCACATCCTTGCCCCACTTCACCTCTACTCCACCTCCTCCCTAGTAAAGAATCTATTTAACAGATGAGGGCTGCCTCTGCAACCTCTCTCTAAAAACATTAAATGTGTTTTGAAAGTGGATTTTCCTAGCTAGAGGTTGTGGTCCCTGACCCACCTGACTTTCACACATCTCCTCTTGTTTAATTTGTCCTTAATAAATTAATTGTCAGTTACTTATATACTGTTCTGTACTAGACTGACTGCATCTTCCCAAGGTTCCGATGTTGAAGTCCTAATCTCCAAAGTCATGCTATTAGGAGGTAGAGTGCTGGAGAAGTTGTTGGTTAATCATGAGGGTGGAGCCCTCATGAATGGGATCAGTGCCCTTATAAAAGAGACCCCTAGACAGCTCCCTCACCCCTTCTGCAAACACCAGGAAGTGGGCTCCACCAGACACCGAATTTGCTGGCACCTCGATCTTGGACTTCCAAGCCTCCAGAACTGTGAGAAATAAACTTCTGTGGCTTATACATCACCCAGTCAACAGTATTTTGTTATAGCACGTGAACAGACTAAGACACCCTGTAAAAATGACCTGCTTCATATTTGTACTTTAGTCTCCTCCACAGCTCCTTAAGAACTTAGCTGTGTCTTTCTTCTGCTGCCTCAGGAAACAGTAGCCATGAAATAGATTGTCTCATCCCTATCCTGGTGGCTCTTCTAGCACCATAAGGAATTCGTTCTTCCGTAAAGAAATTTTTAAGTGATAGACAAAGTCATTTTACTCTTCTTGGGAAACACTGCTTTTTCAAAGAGTTCATCTGCAAGTATCAACTTTCAGTCACATGGTGATTTTACTACTTTAAATTAGGTTTCTGGACATCTCACTGTCACTCCCACCCATCCTATCCCCCCGCCCAAGTAACACCTCAATAGTGCCACCGACACTTCAAACCAATGAGCACAACACAATGTCACGATCTCTTTTGGAAAAAAGCAAATGCATCTCTCCCAACCTCCTACATTATAAATGCCTCTTTCCCCAGTGCCCAGCCCAGTTTCTGGAACACAGGCAATGCTCCATGAGTGACTGGTGGAAGGACGGGAAAGAAGGTGGAGCAGGTAAGAGGCCTCACTAAGCACTCTGGCTGTCTCTCATACACACACACACACACACACACACACACACACACACGACAGCAGCAGAAGCAAGGCCACCAAAAGAGGTGTCCAGTCTAGTAAAGAATCCAAATACCCTGTCCCCTTTTTCCTCTAAGTAATTTTACGTTTTTTTTTTTTTTTTTATTGTGGTAGACATAACATTGAACTCATAACATTATAACATTTTTTTTTGGTAGGTAGGCAGGGAGCTGTGCGGCATGCAGAATCTTAGTTCCCTGACCAGAGATCAAACCCATGGCCCCTGCATTGGAAGTGTGGAGTCTTAATCACTGGACCACCAGGGAAGTTTCCATTCTAACCATTTTTAAACGGTCAGTGGAGTTAAGCACATTCACATTGTTGTGTAACCATCATCACCATCCATCTCCACAATTTCTTCATCTTGAAACTCCGTACCTAGTAAACACTAACTCCCCAGACCCTGGCAACCCCTGTTCTACTTGCTGTGTCTATGAATTTCACAACTCTAGGTACCTCATGGAGGTGGAGTCACATTGTATTTGACCTTCTGTGACTGGCATATTTCATTTAGTGTTGTTTAGTTGCTAAATCATGTCCAACTCATGGGGCAACCTCATGAACTGCAGCATGCCAGGCTTCCCTGTCCTTCACTATCTCCCAGAGTTTGCTCAAACTCATGTCCATTGAGTTGGTGATGCTATCTAACCATTTCATTCTCTGCTGCCCCCTTCTCCTCTTGCCCTCAACCAAACCCAGCATCAGGGTCTTTTCCAATGAGCCAGCTTTTCACATCAAATGGCTAAAGTATTGGAGCTTCAGCATCAGTCTTCCCAATGAATATTCAGAAATGATTTCCTTTAGGATTGACTGTTTGATCTTCTTGCTGTCCAAAGGACTCTCAAGAGTCTTCTCCAACACCACAGTTCAAAAGCATCGATTCTTCAGTGTTCAGCCTTCTTTATGGTCCAACTCTCACATCCATACATGACTACTGGAAAAACCATAGCTTTGACTTTGGACCTTAGTCAGCAAAGTGATGTCTCTGCTTTTTATTTTTAATATGCTGTCTAGCTTTGTCATAGTTTTTCTTCTAAGGAGCAAAAGTCTTTTCATTTCATGGCTGCAATCACCATCCACAGTGACTTTGGAGCCCAATAAAATAAAATAAAATCTGTCCCTGATTGCACTTTTTCCCCATGTATTTGCCATGAAGGGATGAGACCGGATGCCATGATCTTAGTTTTCCGAATGCTGAATTTTAAGCCAGCTTTTTCACTCTTCTTTCACCTTCATCAAGAGGCTCTTCAGTTCCTGTTCACTTTCTGCCGTGAGGGCGATGTCATCTGTGTACCTGAGGCTGTTGATATCTCCACCGGTAATCAGGGTTCCTCCATGTTGTTGCCTGTGCCACAATCTCACTTTTACTTTGCACTACTACTTAGTTGACAGCCTAGCTTTGTCCACAAATTATGGGACCAAGTTTCAGGAAATCTCAGATTTCCCGGGGAGCAGACAGGCCCATTCTCTGGTCAGTTTTTGCCCAAGTGGGCCTTCGGCCTGGTTTTCCTTATCTCTGGGCTCACAGCCTCAAAGCTTGTGTAAACAACTTTCCCTGTACAGGTCTGGGGCCACTCACTCACATGTCCCCATCACAGAAGGGAAGAGTGTTTGGTCTTCTTTATCTTTCATTTCAACTACTTTCAGAGAGATGGAGAATGGAAAAAGGAAAGCAGGAAGTCAAAGGCAATTCTGGAATCTTCACTGTGAATTCATTAATAAGATCTTTTTCAAAAACACCCTTATTAAGATATAACTCACATACCATAAAATTCATCCATTTGAAGCACACAAGTCAATGATGTTAGTATAGTCACAAGGCTGTACAACCATCCCCAGGTTCCAGATTTACAGCTTCACCAACCCTAACAGAAACCCTGTACCCGTTAGAGCCGTACCTTACTCCTTACGGTCTTAAACTCTGTACCTAGTTGTTAGTCTTATATCCCTTCCACATCTCCCAAACTACTCAGCAGGTACTTGAAATTCCCATAAATACTAATCTATGACCATATATATGTATATCACCATTAACCTCAAAAATAACTTCCTCCAGTAACACTGTCAGAAATTTTGTTGCTAGACATATCCCAAGATCTCTCCCCCCACCTGCCCACTAACTTGAGATTCTAGTTAAGAATAAAGGAATTTATAATTCTTAAAAAGTATGTTCCTAAGGAAGAAACTTTTGTCTTGTTTATAATTAAATAATTTTAAAGCAGTAACAGGTGGCATTAGTGGTAAAGAATCTGCCTACCAGTGCAGAGATGCAAGAGATGTGGGTTCGATTCCTGGGTCAGGAAGATCCCCTGAAGTAGGAAATGGCAACCCCTCCAGTATTCTTGTCTGGAAAATTCCACAAACAGAGGAGGCTTGTGGGCTACAGTCCACGGGGTGGCGAAGAATCGGACACAACTGAGCACATGCAAAGCACTAACAGTGGCTAAGATGAGCACTGCAGGAGAGGCTTCTCCTCTGCGGAACACCCGGGGTTCTTCTCCGGCCCTGCCTCACCAGCACAGCGGAAGGCTAGATACGCGTCTGTTCTGTGGAGAATCCAGCCTCTTCCCATCAACAACGATACCGGCTATGAAATGACACTTCGGTTAGTCATGTGCTTTAAAACTCTGATGCTACATCCTCTTAAATAAAACAGGATCAATATCACAGCTTTAAAAAAAGGCAAATTGCGTACTCATAATTACAGATGAACTAAATACTAAATAAAAACCTTGTGAGCATTTTGTGAATTTCAAAACCTTCTGTGATCTACAACTGAGTTGCTTAGAGGAAAGCACGGGCTTTCTCTGTGAACCAGTTTTGAATTTAAAATCCCCTCACCTTCATTTTTCTTGGGACCTGATTTCTCCTAGGACAGGTATGGTGTGTCATTTGCTCTTGACAGTCAATAAGTCATAGCATACAAGAAATGTTTTAAAATAGCCGTCACTGAAGTTAATGCTCTAACAAAGGAGACCATGACGTTTACTGAAATCATTTACTTGGAAATAAGAGAAGGCAATCTCAGTAAATTCATTCCGGGTGGAATATAGCATGTTAATTAAAAACTAGTCAGATTGGGACTTCCCTGGTGATCCAGTGGTTAAGAATACCCCTGCCAATGCAGGGGACATGGGTTCGATCCCTGGTTGACGAAGATCCCCCTTGCCCCCGGGGCTACTGAGCCCGTGTGCCACAACTTCGGAGCTGGTGCTCTAGAGCGTGAGTGCCACAACTACTGAGACCGCCTCACACAACTACTGAAGCCTTCGTGCCCTAGGGCTTGTGCTTCACAACAAGAGAAGCCACCACAGTGAGAAGCCCACGCACGGCAACTAAAGAAAGCCGGAGCGCAGCAACGAAGACCCAGCGCAACCATAAAAAACAATCTATTGTAATTCTATGTACTAGCAATAAAAAAAAATTAGACTATTGGCAAGATCCACCTGTGCCAAGGTAGAAATGACTCTTCCCAGAGCTACCAACCGGACAAGGCAATGGCACCCCACTCCAGTACTCTTGCCTGGAGAATCCCAGGGACAGGGGAGCCTGGTGGGCTGCAGTCCATGGGGTCACACAGAGTCAGACACGACTGAGCGACTTAGCAGCAGCAGTGCTACAACTGATAGAGGAAAAACTGCCATCTGTCAACGGAGCAGGCAGATCCTTTCCCCAAAGGAACTTGCTCATGATCCAGAAAAGCAGCCCCACTGACAACCGCCCTCTACCAACCTGATGATGCCTGGGTCAACCTGAGCCGGGGTCCACAGTCATCCTCTCAGACATCACTCCACAGGCATGCTACTGGGGGTCGCTGAAGATGCCAGACTTCAAAGACAGGAGAGTTATATACTGAAGTTCTCCAAGCACCACATAATTCAATAAAGTAACTATGTGATCCCTATGGTCACCTTGATATAATTCCATCATACATTCATCAGGCCCTCTCCTGGAGTAAAAGGCAGCAAAGGGCTAAGTGAAGAGCATAAAGGCCTCATTCACCTCAGTACTGGATGGGCCCTGAATCTGAGGGCCGCTCAAGCACTGGCCCAGGCAAAATAAACTAATGTTTTCTCTAAAAATGAACATAAAGCCGATAAATTATGGGATGTATGTTTTAAAAACAGTCTGAGCACCTGCCATGAAGAAAAACACTATGCTATATATACAGCAACAGTGAAAGACGAGCGTATTAGTAGCTCAGTGGTGTCTGACTCTTGGCAACCCCACGGACTATAGCTCTCCAGGCTCCTCTGTCCATGGGATTCTCCAAGCAAGAATACTGGAGTGGGTAGCCATTCCCTTTTCCAGGGGATCTTCCTGACCCAGGAAATGACCTCGTGTTTCCTGCACAGCATCAACTCAATGGACATGAGTTTGAGCAAACTCCAGGAGGTACTGAATGACAGGGAAGCCTGGCGTGCTGCAGTCCATGGAGTCCCAGAGCCGGACAGGACTGAGTGGCTGAACAGCTCTTGCACTGCCGCAGATTCTTTACCATCTAAGCCACCAGGGAAGTCCCAGTGAAAGATACAGAAGTTTTAAAATATAGGTTTAAAAATGGACAGCGTCTTTAAAGAAGTCACAAATAGGGTTCTATAAAGCAAAATAAAAATACACTATTCAGAAAGTTACATTATTCAGGAAATTGTAAGGTTACAATGTTTATTCTGCTTATTCCTCTAATTTATAGCTAACATACCACCCTTCCTCATCTCTATTCAATAAGTGAAGAAAAGGAAATTGGTGATATGCTGAAAAGCCTGCTAATCTTTTATCTAATCAACTAGGTTTTTTGTAGCAATCTTCAAAACTACTGCCTTTGCACTTCCAATAATTCAAAGCAAGAATGTTTAGTAATTTATACATAATAATCACATCTGAGCAGACAGGCCCATCTCTCTGGTCAGTTTTTGCCTGAGTGGCCCGACACGGCATGGCTTAGTTTCACTGAGTTAGACAAGGCTGTGGTCCGTGTGAGAAGGGGACGACAGAGGATGAGATGGCTGGATGGCATCACTGACTCGATGGATGTGAGTCTGAGTGAACTCCAGGAGCTGGTGATGGACAGGGAGGCCTGGCGTGCTGTGATTCATGGGGTCGCAAAGAGTCGGACACGACTGAGCGACTGAACTGAATCACATCTATGATTAAACATTACATGGTACCTTAAAAATATCCCTCAATATATGCATCCTAAGGCACCATGGTCATTATTATTGCCTCTCCAAATATCCTGGGTTTTCAATTAGGTAAGCTGCTGCCAAAGCTCCTGACATTTAGTTAGCAGTTTAAAAAAATAAAATAAAATTGAAGGGGCATCAGAGAGAGGCACAGTCTGTCAAAAGACTGCTTTTTCTATTATTAGATTTCAGTGTCTGAAATGCAATAACATATCCTTAGTAAGTTAGCTCTGTATATGGTTACAGGGCACTTTCTAGTGCCAACCTGAAATGTATTTATATCAAATGCAGCCAGGCATATATAGCAAATACCTCTGGGACACTATTCTAAAAGCAAGTAAGAAATCAGTGTCAACAGCAGTAGAAGCAGAAGACCTAGCCATGTAAACAATCTTATACACCCAAGTCATAAAGTTTGCAGAACAGTATGACTAAAAGTAAACACCCAGTGCAGGGACTTTCCAATGCTCATAATACATTTGAAGCAGGGGTGTAAGAATCTATATAAAACACCTTCAACAGAAAATCTCTCTAGTGCAACTGCTTCTTTAAGATGCAGGAAAAGACTACCCCTCCACCCAACTCCTCTCTAGTAAACATCTCCTGGGGTGTAAAGGCCATGTTTTTGTTTTTTTTTTTTTAATGTGAACATCCCGAGGACAACGTATTAGTCAGTATTGATTAAATATTAGAATTTTATCTGTCAACTGCTAACTGAACTTACTAAGCGGGTCATGAGATAAAGACACCCAGGAGAGGCTTCCGTGGCCTGGCCTTGAGGCCTGCCTACTCTTCCACTGGGAGAGGATCACATTTGCTTACCAAACTGGCAAAATAACAGCTGGGAAGGTGGGCCAGCTAACACAGTTAAGGTCCACAGGCTCAAAGAGCAGGATGAGTCCAAGATGAAATCAAAGGTGTATTTAAGGTCTATACTTGGGGTCCCTCCATTCCTTCTCAAAAAAAATTGCAGAAGTGTTTTCTCTATTTAACAAGACAGGAATGAACAGTCCCACTCTATCTTGTGCAGGTCAAAATGCCTGGATGTGGGGAGGTCTTATTTGAAAAGCAATAGTGGATTTCCCAGGTGGTCCAATGCTTAAGACTTTGCCTTCCAATGTAGAGGGTGCAAGTTTGATCCCTGGTTGGGGAGCTAAGATCCCCCATGCTTCTACGCCAAAAAAACAAAATACAAAACAGAAGCCATCTTGTAACAAATCCAATAAAGATCTTTAAAATGATCCACAGCCAAAAAAGGAAAAAATTTTTTTAGAAAAGAAAAGCAATAGTGACAATAAGGAAGAGTTCAAAGAAGATCATAACAAAGGCTCTGAAAATGATACGAGGGTACACTGGAGGTGTTTCATCTGGGGAAAAGAAAAACTGGGTAAATGTGAAAACTGGCTTTAAAACCATAAAGAGTCAGCACCAGCCCTGTGCTCCCTGCAAGGAAGGCCCACCCTGGGAAAGCTATACAAGGAGACACTTTGGCTTACTTCACCAAAAAGCTTTTCTGATCCTCGAAATTGTCCAAAAATGGCAGCCTGGGAAGTTGGCAAGCTCTTGGCTCTGGAAATCTTTGAGCAGGAACAATGTGCCCACTTTGGAAACAAGACCTTTTTGGAGATGTTTAACGCTGCTCCCTTGACCATCAAAACAGGAAACTCTTGTCTGACTCTCCTCCCCTGAGATGTGAGTGGGTCCTAGAAGCGTCCCCATTTTCCTCACTGACACTAAACTGCAGGATGGGGAGGGAAAATGCATTAGAATAAGCAGAGGCTCCTATTAAAACCCATCCCAGAATCCATCCAATCAGAAACTCCAAGGTCGGTCCAGGCCTGTGTATCTTGAAGAGTTTTTATAAGCAATTCTGGTTAACTCCACTCCTCCAGGGAGGGACTTCCCAGGTGGTGCTAGTGGTAAAGAACCCACCTTCCAATGCAGGAGACATACGAGATGCTGGTTGGATCCCTGGGTCAGGAACATCCCCTGGAGGAGGGCATGGCAGCCCACTCCAATATTCTTACTTGGAGAATCCCATGGACAGAGGAGCCTGGCAGGTTACAGTCTATAGGGTCGCAAAGAGTCAGACACAACTGAAGACACTAGGGAGCTAGCCAGAGGCCTCCACCCACTCGCACAGCTCCTATAACCAGTTCGTGTCAGTTTCCTCCAGCCCAGGCCGCCCTGCTGACCTCCATCCCACATGGCCAACATCCTGTTGTCAACTTTTCAGAGGCTTCTCCCCCTCCACCTGCTGCCACAGTGCTGCCCAGTTCATTTTCCCAAAGCAGGAAAACACCTCGAAAAGCTTCATAGCCAGACATTTAAGAGCCTCCTTGACCTGATCAGGATCTGGTGGAGCCACGGCTCGCCAAGCATACGCCTGACACATACCTCATGTCCCACCAAACATGAGTATCTGCAACTTGGAGGCGGGAGAGCACAGATTCCATCCCATCGTCCCTGGCCCAGCCTCTAGTGCCCACAAGTCCAAAGTCCAGTCGCTTCAAAGCACAGGGCAGATATCTCCTGCACAAAGCCTGTACCTCGACAGCCACAGCTCTTCACTCATGTCATGCGCTTTCTAGCTCACGCCAGCCATGTGCATCTCTCATCGTGGGGACCACATACAGCACTGCGGAAGACTGACTGGACCCGATTCCCATTCACTGTCTTCTATATATTCCTCAGAGGGCCAAAAAACAATCCTGGGGGAAAACAAATATGGGCTTCATTCACTTTTTGCCAGTATGGGGATGAGGAGGAGAAGTTCAATTAAAAAGAAACAATTAGTAAATCATAACTATGTAGAGATCTATCACTTACTTAATGATTAAAAACTAGTAATGATAAGAAGGGAGCCTAATTTTGCTCTTTGTCAGCTAGACAGACTTGAAATTTCAGCTTCTTACTACTGGATAAACCTGGGTAAACTCCTTAACCTCTCAGGGCTTTAGTTTCCTCATCTGTAAAATGGGAACAATAACAGGAACTATACGTCACTGGGCTGTGATAAAGGATAAAGAAGCTAGGGAATATAAATCACTCAGCACAGGGCCTAGCCTAGAGGAGGCCCTCAATGAAAGCTGTAATAAGTGTTATTAGATCAACAAAATGTACTCAGACATTGTTCTTCCTGGGTCTCTCGCTCCATTTCAAGGGAAGAAATATGTGCCAGAGAAGGGAAAAATCAAACACTGATTCCTTCTGAAGTATAAGGTTTCTTAGAGACATTTTTGGAGATTTTTAAAAAATATTTCAATATGAAAACCAGAGAGGAAATGATAAGTCTCTTATCCTGAAAAAAATATAAGCATAATTGGGCTAGAATTTTGACAAAGTTGGCATAAATAAAAAGTGGATGGGTGGGGTCCAACCAACTATTTTTCAGTCACCATTGAAATAACCACTATGTCTGAAAAAGTTGCTGAGCAAGATTTTATGGCTGATTGTATATTGTTCATTTATCTTCATCCTATCCAAGCTGCAGCAATCAACATTCTCCCAAGCTCCCTCCTTAAAGATGCAGCAAAAATTCAAATGTCTACAAAAAAAAAAACAAAACCAACTGTTGGCAAGGAAATGCAGCAAAGGGAATTCCCACGTGTTGCTGGCAGGCATGTGCATTGGTCTAATCACACCGGAGCACATCTCCTAAAGCCAAACACTAACCCCACGTTGTAGCAGTTCTACTCCTAGGTATATACCCAAAAGAAATGAGGATGTATGTCCATCAAAAGATAGGCGCTACAATAATGTGCATCAAAGAAGCTGAAAACACAATCCCAATGTTCGTCAGGAAAACGGGTACCCTATGGCATATTCATCCAATGGAGTAACACACAGCAACGAGTTGCAGACACATGCAACAACGTGGATCAATGGCATGACACTGTACGGAGCAGAAGGCTGCACAGCGAGTGCACGGCTTCATTCATACGAAGCTGAAGATGAGGCAACGTTAATTTACAGTGATAAAAGTCCGAACAGCCGTTTTAGCCAAGGGGTAAGGCGCTTACTGACTGGCAATAGACACAAAGGAATCTCCTGGGGCAGCAGAATGTACTGTATTGATTTGGGTGATGGTGGTGGGGAGAGAAAGGGGCAGAGAGAGCACTACTCGCTAAACTGTACCTTTACAACTTTATGCCAGCTATGTCTCCATTTTTAACATTTAGCTATCTACACAAGTACAGATGAAGCTTCTGTGTCTGAAGACACAATATACTCCATTCTTAACCTCAGGAATAAAATCTTTTTTTGATAGATGGCAGGAGAGAGGATTAGTAATAAAAAGTGTTACTTTAAAAAATAGAAAATATCCCAAAAGTACATAAACACTTTCAAGATGAACATATTTTCTAAGAAAGGATAAATCCTTCCCTAATGTACTCCCTCCTATAAGTGAAGATGATAACCATAACACTCTTAGGATTACATATAGGGTGATAATGGTTAACTGATAATACAAGCACCCAATACAGTGCCTTTTCTTACTAATTCACTCATTCAGTACATATTCATTAATACAGTACACAGTATTTGTCACTTAATGATTATTTGCCTAAATTATTTGTCCATTACTGTCACTCCTTTTTGGCCCAACCCACAAAAATTCTCAACCCAGTGAGAGTTCAATATTTGTTGAATAAACTCACAGAAGCTCTCTCAAAGCATGCAACCCATCAATAATTCCACCTGAATCCATAAGAAAATACCCAAGTTGTGTGGGCCTTGCTTCTCATGCCAGCATCTACACAAGCCTCCAGGGGTTCCGAGGTATGCCAGAAAGTCGAAACAAATATGGCACATATGCCAGAGGCAATGTGACTTAAAATGGAAAAGAAAAGGTATTGATGTTTAAACAGGTTATTAAGGGATTTCCCTGGCAGTCCAGTGGTTAGAACTCCGTGCTTCCGCTGCAGAGGACATGGGTTCCATCTCCACTCAGGGAATTAGGATCCACGAGCCCCCAGGGAAGCCAAATAAAGAAATAAAAATGTATTTTAAAAAATAATAAACAGGTATTACAAAAACTACATTTGCTAAAATAAAACATGACTCTGCTGAGAAACGTTTCTGTTTCACTCTATCTTTACTTTAGTAACAGCTTTAACAACATGGGCACAGGGACTAGAGACCATTCTTCGCTCTCTTTGTTGTTGTTGCTGTTCAGTTGCAAAGTCATGTCTGACTCTTTAGGATCCCATGGACTGCACACCAGGCTCCTCTGTCCTTCACTATCTCGAAGAGTTTGCTCAACTGAGTCGGTGATACTATCTAACCATCTCATCCTCTGCTGCCCTCTTCTCCTTTTGCCTCCCAGCATGAGGGTCTTTTTCTCCAAAGAGTCGGCTCTTCTACCTTACTCTAATCAAAGTACACCTGGCCTTTTATGCAATTTCAACTGATGTCAGTTTCCGCTGTTTCCTTGAATTATAAACACCACTCCATCTCCCTTACAAACTCTGCAGACCAAAATATTTATTTTCAGCAATGTAGACAAGCAAAATCAAAAGAACAGGAAACTATAGTTAAGAAAAACAAAATACCACAATAAGATTAACAAACTATACACAATCTTAAGTATACCCTTAAGGAAGTTGCCTTTGTATGAAAACGTGTTTTTGACACAACTGTAGGCACGCCACAATGAACCTTAACTTTATTTAAACAATTAGTCAATCAAGGGGAACAAATGAAACTCTGAGATCAAGTGAAAAATAAAACTGTCCTTTTTAGATTAACTTGCCAGTAACCTCTGGTTATTTTTATCCAAAGACTCCGGAATAAAATTTGCATGCAATTTTTTTTTTCTATTACAAAAGAAAAACAGGGTAATTATAGGAGGGAAAAAAAGGACAGAAGCAAAATGAGACTTTTCCAATCACCCAGAGGAGATAGAGTCTGCCAGTGAAAATCTTTTCCATTTTAAAAAATTCCGTGAGTATCTGGGTATTGAATAGTTTAACAATAGCTAATGTTTGTTGGTCAAAGGGTACAAAGTTATAGTTATGCAGGATGAGTAAGTCTAGAGAGCTAATGTACAGCATGACTACAGTTAATAATACTGTCCTGAATACAGGAAATCTGCTAAAAATAGATTTCAGGTCCTCTCACATCACACACCAAAAAAATGGTACCTATGTGAGGAAAGCATGTTAATTAGCTTAACTGAGTAACCATTTCACTATGCATATGAAATCATTATAGTGTATGCCTTATATAGAATCTTTGTTTTTAAAACAAGAATATATATATACCCCTGGAGAAGAAGGAAATGGCAACCCAATCCAGTATTCTTGCCTGGAAAATGCCACAAACAGAGGAAACTGGCAGGCTACAGTCTATGGGGTTGCAAAAGAGTTGGACATGACTTAGTGATTAAAAACAACAAATACCCATATACATGTACACACTCACACATTTTATTTTTATATGAAAATAAAATAGCTAATGTATTTCACACGCTAGTAAAGTAATGCTCAAAATTCTCCAAGCCAGGCTTCAGCAATACATGAACCATGAACTTCCAGATGTTCAAGCTGGTTTTAGAAAAGGCAGAGGAACCAGAGATCAAATTGCCAACATCCGCTGGATCATCAATAAAGCAAGAGAGTTCCAGAAAAACATCTATTTCTGCTTTATTGACTATGCCAAAGCCTTTGACTGTGTGGATCACAATAAACAGTGGAAAATTCTGAAAGAGATGGGAATATCAGACCACCTGACCTGCCTCTTGAGAAATATGTATGGAGGTCAGGAAGCAAGTTAGAACTGGACATGGAACAGCAGACTGGGAAAAGGAGTGCATCAAGGCTGTATATCGTCACCCTGCTTATTTAACTTCTATGCAGAGCACATCACGAGAAACGCTGGGCTGGAGGAAGCACAAGCTGGAATCAAGATTGCCGGGAGAAATATCAAACACCTCAGATATGCAAATGATACCACCCTTATGGCAGAAAGTGAAGAGGAACTAAAGAGCCTCTTGATGAAAGTGAAAGAGGAGAGTGAAAAACTTGTCTTAAAGCTCAACATTCAGAAAACGAAGATCATGGCATCTGGTCCTATCACTTCATGGCAAATAGGTGGGGAAACAGTGGAAACAGTGTCAGACTATTTTGGGGGGCTCCAAAATCACTGCAGATGGTGATTGCAGCCATGAAATTAAAAGATGCTTATTCCTTGGAAGGAAAGTTATGACCAACCTAGATAGCATATTCAAAAGCAGAGACGTTACTTTGCCAACAAAGGTCCGTCTAGTCAAGGCTGTGGTTTTTCCAGTGGTCATGTATGGATATGAGAGCTGGACTGTGAAGAAAGCTGAGCACCGAAGAATTGATGCTTTTGAAGTGTGGTGTTGGAGAAGACTCTTGAGAGTCCCTTGGACTGCAAGGAGATGCAACCAGTCCATTCTAAAGGAGATCAGTCCTGCGTGTTCTTTGGAAGGACTGATGCTAAAGCTGAAACTCCAGTACTTTGGCTACCTCGTGCGAAGAGTTGACTCACTAGAAAAGACTTTGATGCTGGGAGGGATTGGGGGCAGGAGGAGAAGGGGACGACAGAGGATGAGATGGCTGGATGGCATCACTGACTCAATGGACGTGAGTGTGTGTGAACTCTGGGAGTTGGTGATGGACAGGGAGGCCTGGCGTGCTGCAATTCATGGGGTCGCAAAGAGTTGGACACGACTGAGCAACTGAACTGAACTGAGTATTTACTATGAACCAGTCTAGGCGGGCTTCCCTGCTGGCTCAGATGGTAAAGAATCTGCCTGCAATGCAGGAGACCTGGATTCAATCCTTGGATCAAGAAGACCCCTGGAGAAGGAAATGGCTACCCACTCCAGTATTCTTGCCTGGAGAATCCCATGGAGAGAGGAACCTGGCATACTGCTGTCCATGGGGTCTCACGCAGAGTCAGACATGACTAAGCGACTTTCACTTCACTTGACTTCAGGCACAGTCCACTGTTTTAACTTCTTTGATATCCAAAATAACCCAAAGAAAGCTGTTAACTGTTACAATGATGAATTTCACTGACTACATGACAATATGAATGCACTAATCACTTAAATGTATGCCTGAAGGGGATTAAAATGGTAAATTTTATGCTATGTATATTTTCCAATTCAAAAAATTTTTTAAAAGAAACTTGCCCAAGGTCACACAGCTCTAAGTAACAACACTAAAATTAGAATTTATACAGTCCAGATCCAGAACCTGTACTTTTAATCACTATACAAATAATTTTAAATAGTTGAATGTTAGTATACCTGAGAGGTTTGGTGTTGGGCCTTTAAGTTGTGTCCAAATTTTTCACTATTAAAAACAAGACTGTGATGGGACTTCTTGTAAGAGATCTTTCCACAGGTTTGTTGTTTTGTTTTTTGGGGTTTTTGTTTTTATTTTTGTTTTTGTTTTTAGGATAAACTTTAGTGTAAGTACTAGGTCAGAGGATAAAGCAAACAATTTAAATAACCAAGTCAGTTGATCAACTTACAAGGAAACCTCAAAAGGTAATTTGCAACAAATAATTATAATTAGATGGTTCCAAGTATAGGAATAAGAATCAGTATGTACTTTATATGACTAAAGAAATGCAGGTATTCAAGAACAGATGAACTTGAATACCCCTTGGAGTCAGTTACTTCTCAAATCCAGTATCAACAACTGCACAGTCACAGGACCCCACATCCACAGGGTTTCCCATTTGCTGTCACTCACTTGAAAGTTCCAAGTCCAAACCAGCAAGAGACAGTGGAGGCGAATATAAACGGCTCTCAAAAGACTCAGATGAAATCAGTCAAAATTTACATTAAATCCATAAATACAAAGTTTACCCTTCATTTCTTCATCACAAAAATAACAGACCATCCATGTTGCTCAAAAGGTTGCTGTCAATAAGGACACATCACAACTTGTGGCCAAGAGTCATGAGAAGCACCTCTCTTATTGATTCCTGCCAGAAGAAATAAATATTTGGAGAAACAACTAAACCATAACAGGAAATGGTTTTAGGATCTTATTGAAAAGAGTTACAAAAAAGTTTTAAAAAATAAGACATGGAAGGACTTCTCTGGTGGTCCAGTGGCTGAGACTCCGCACTTCCAGTGCAGGGAAAGCGAGTCCGATCTCTGGTCGGGAAATGAAGATCCCACATGTTGTGTAGCGCAGCCAAAAATAAAAACTTTTTTTTTTTTTTTTAAAAAGTGGAAGAAAACATGAAGGAAGTGATATTATCAGCCTAAAGCCATTCCAATGGGTATCTTGTAAGCCACAAATTCCACGTAGGCAGCTTGAGCAGGAAGAGGATGATAAGAAAACAGAACCCTCTTTCACCCAAAGAGAGCACACCAGGTCATTTCAGAGAGATTCTGTCATGACTTAGGCCATTCTTCATAATTCAGGCACCTGCTCCCTTCTACCTGATCACCCTGAGAGATAACAAGGATTTAAAAAGAGATTTTCAGGACAGCACGGTGACACTAGTTAATACTGTACTGTATACCTGAAAGTTGCTAAGAGAATGAATCTTAACTTCTCATTGCAAGGGGGAAAAAAAATTCTGTAACTATGTTTGGTGAAAAATGTTAACCAGACTACTGTGGTGGTCATTTTGTAATATATACAGATATTGAATCATGATGTTTGGACACTGAAACTAATATAATGTTGCATGTGAATTATGCCTCAATAGGATGTTTTTAAAGAGATTTTCAAGTAAACTGAAGAAAATTTAAACACCACCAAAAAACGTTATTTTCTATTCAAACGTCTCCCCTGTCCTGTCAAGTCACATTCACTCTAACTTCAGATGAGTATGTACTGGTAATCAAAGAATTAGAGTTGAAATTTTTCTTTTTTTTAAAAATAGATCCTAGGTGAAGATATGCAACCATGCATTATTCAATTAAATGGAACTTTACATAAATCACCAATAAATTAATGCATAGTAAATACTACCTATTCTGTACTCTTTTCCCCAAACCACAAGTTTCAGAGGCTCATTAAGATTATTTTTAAAAATCACTACACAAGTTAAAAAGAGATAATGTTTTAATCCTCAAGCTTCCACTTCAAAGAAGGGACTAAGGAACGAACGCAAAGGACACAAAGATGCGTTCCCTTCCCTGTAACTAAGCAGGTCCACTCCTGAGATTACAACCTACAGAAAGTCTCACGCACATGAAAGGAGACACGTAAAAATGTGCATTGCAATGTCATTTGTATTAGAGAAAAATGGGAGGAAATCATAATTAAATGTCCATCAACAGGGAAATGGATACACTATGGTGTGTCGAGCAGTTAAAAAGAATTAACTAGAGCCGAAAAAATTCTCAAAAACAAGGCAGAACAATAGAAGTGAGCGACGGACAAAAACAGGCGCTATGACACCACTGCTACAATCTTTAAAAACACGTGAAATAACACTACTGATGATGAGTATTTACACAGACACCCATGGAAAAAATACAGAATACATGGGTGGCAATAATTAAGGGAAAAAAAAACTGGAGAGAAACGAAGGGAGCGAGAAAATGAGGCCAGAAGTGAGACCAAGACACAGGCTTCAATTCTCATCTGCAATGTCTTATCTTTTAGGATGGATGGCAATTACAAAGGTATTCATATTCCTTTTATATAATTACTGTATCCAGAATTATTTTACAATAGTAAAAAGAAAAACATGCTTTCCTAGCATTCTTACCTGCGTCAAGAAATTCACATGTACTTTGACAATATAACAATTAAAAAATAATTTCCTTTTGTACTATAACCCTGGATTCTCTGGCAGAAATATCTGATTTAACAATTATGGAAAAAAGAGTGGGAAGAAACATCCCCATTTAAGACTGATTCTCTGCAATGTTTCTAGACAGTGCTCACTATACACCTACCCCCAGAGATAACCTCTATTAGAGGCACAAGGGTATTTCTGAAAATAAGTCTATAAAACTCATTATGCTTTGGAGACAATGTAAACCTTTTCAAAATGCACACCACTGCTTTTTCTTCAGAAAAATAAAAGACACACCCACTCCATCACTGCTGCTGCTAAGTCACTTCAGTCGTGTCCAACTCTGTGCGACCCCATAGACAGCAGCCCACCAGGCTCCCCCGTCCCTGGGATTCTCAGGGCAAGAACACTGGAGTGGGTTGCCATTTCCTTCTCCAATGCATGAAAGTGAAAAGTGAAAGGGAAGTCGCTCAGTTGTGTCCGACTTAGCGACCCCATGGACTGCAGCCTACCAGGCTCCTCCGTCCATGGGATTTTCCAGGCAAGAGTACTGCTTAAGCTTTTATCTTTCCAACACCCAAATCCAAATAAACGTTTACAACCTTCAGGAGTATTCTTAATTAGGTCTGCCCTTTTCTCTGTTCTGCCTCCTGGCACCCCCATACTTATCAAAAGTTTCACACATGAATAGATCAGGACTAGTATTATAACATGTTTATTTTAAATGTCTCCTCAATGTATCTGGGCTTCCCAGGTGGCTCAATGGGTAAAGAATCCGCCTAAGCAGGAGATGAGAGTTTGATTCCTGGATCAGGAAGATCCCCTGGAGGAGGGCATGGCAATCCACTCCAATATTCTTGCCTGGAGAATCCCATGGAGAGAGGAGCCTGGCATGCCACAGTCCATAGGGCTGCAAAGAATCAAGACACAACTGAAGCAACTGAGCACACACAAAATGCATTTATTTTAATCCCCTCTCCTCTATTATACTCGCTTATACAGCTGCTGTTACTGTTCACAAACTGCATCCTATTACGTAGATCTCCCCATGCAATCCCAGAGTTCCTTACAGGGAGGGAGCAGGACTCCTTCATAATGACCCAGTTACATACAGTACTAAGCTCTAAGCATGGTCTGTTCTCAGTAATCCTTACTGCAAACATCGGAGCAATCTCAGTGTGCCAATAAGGGCGAGTGGCTGACTTTAACACTTGGAACTCACCCAAGAGCCTTTAAATTTTCTTTCTGATCTGAGAGGAAGACAAACACGCAGCAATATACAACTAACCTCTTGAGGGCCTTCGTCTCCAACTCCTTGAAACAAATTTCCAAAGTTTGCTAATTACAGACTGCTCTCTAAATTACAATAAACCACGCAGAAATCCCCAACTTCTCTGGAGTTGCAAGAGACAATCATTATAATCACTGTAACTTGCACCCATGTGGTACAAGCATATTTTTTTAGCTGATAATGAGTACAACTGGGATGAAAATAAGAATGCTATAAATTCAAACCACGTCTGCTGAATGTCCACAGTAAATGTGTGACAGACATGAAACTATATTTTTAGGAATTTCATGGTAAACGATGTAAAAGGAGACACCACCTGTTTTCACAATCTGGGTCCCTCCCTCTCTCTCGCATCACCTTCCACTACTTGACTTCAAACTAGTCCATCAGGCTTAATTCATCCTTAACCTTATGATTTCTCCTCTCACCATTCCCCAACCCCCAGCCCAAGCTCCACACACTCCTCCGCTGACTTTGCACACGTGGCAGAGGCACCCTAACTAACTTCCCCTACTCTCTTCACCACTTTTTTTTTAAACTATTTATTTTTTCTATTCTTCTTAGTCTCTTTTTGTCCCCACCATGCAGCACCTTAGTTCCTCGAGCAGGGATGGAACTCACGCTCTCTGGGGTGGAAGCTCAGTCTTAAACACTGGACCGCCAGGGACGCCCCTTCACCACTTTCTTGAAGTGTCAGTTCTCACGGCAGACTGCCGTTTCTATTCCTGGTTCCTCTACTCACCAGTTACCAGTGAACCTCTCCGTGCCTCTCATGTACAAAGAGAACGACCATGCCTACTACTTCACTGGGTTAGTGTGAGGATGAACTGAAGCAATCAAGGTAAAATGCACTGTACCTGGGCCACAAACATGAGCCACTGTGGTGATCAGCCACAATGGTCTCTGAAAGGAAAACTTTTTCTGTACTCTCTGGTCCACTGCTCACAACACTGCACTTCTTTTTTTTTTTAATTTAAATTTATTTTAATTGGAGGCTAATTACTTTACAATATTGTATTGTTTTTGCCATACATCAACATGAATCTGCCACAGGTGTGCTGCTGCTGCTGCTGCTAAGTCGCTTCAGTCGTGTTCAACTCTGCGACCCCATAGACGGCAGCCCGCCAGGCTCCCCTGTCCCTGGGATTCTCCAGGTAAGAACACTGGAGTGGGTTGCCATTTCCTTCTCCAATGCATGAAAGTGAAAAGTGAAAGTGAAGTCGCTCGGTCGTGTCCGACTCTTAGCGACCCCATGGACTGCAGCCTACCAGGCTCCTCCATCCATGGGATTTTCTAGGCAAGAGTATTGGAGTGGGGTGCCATTGCCTTCTCCGGCCACGGGTGTGCACGTGTTCCCAATCCTGAACCCCCCTCCCACCTCCCTCCCTATAACACTGCACTTCTGACACCCACTACATGGGGGTTTCCCCACATACCAAGCAGATACCACCAGAGTATCCTACACTAACTCAATTCTCACATTACCTACCTGGGGTAAGCAGATTCCCTGGCTACAGAGGTCATGCCCACACAGCTTCCTTCCCACTCTGGATGTCAATGGCATGTCCAGGTTGTCACCTGTGCTAATATCCAACCAGCTGTAAATCGAGGGTTTCCACAATCCCTTATCCGGATTTGATAATTTGCTAGAATGGCTCACACAATTCACGAAAGCACTTTACTCACTATTCCCTGTTTATGACAAAGGACACAGCTCAGGAACAGGCAAATGGAAGAGAGGCATAGGACTGGGTACATGGGAAGAGGCTCAGACTGACCATGGCTCTCCATGGGTGCCATCCTCCCAGCACCTGTCCTTGCTGACCAGCCAGGGGGCTCTACAAACCCTTGCATGTAAGTTTTTACGAAGGCTTTATTACATAAGCATGATTGATTAACTCACTGGCCACCGGTGATTGAACCCAATCTCCAACCCCTCTCCCCATCCTAAACCCTCTAATCCCGTGCTTGGTTCCTCTGGCAACCAGCCCCTCAAACCTTAGGGGCTTCTCAGACTTCACCTCCTTAACAGAAACTCTAGTTGGTTGAGAGGACCTTTGTTGTTGTTCAGTCTGATCTGTGACTCCATGGACTGCAGCACACCAGGCTCCCCTGTCCTTCACCATCTCCTGGAGCTTGCTCAAACTCATGTCCACTGAGTCGGTGACGCCATCCAACCATCTCTTCCTCTGTTGTCCCCTCCTCCTCCTGCCCTCAATCTTTTCCAGAATCTGGGTCTCTTCGCCTCAAGTGGCCAAAGTATTGGAGCTTCAGAACTGATGAGCTTCAGCATCAGTTCTTCCAATGAATATTCAGGGTTGATTTCCTTTAGGAATGGCTTATTTGATCCCCTTGCTTATTATTATTATGAATAATAAAAGACACTCCTTTCACTTTTATCACTCTTAACACTTAGGACATTCCAAGGGCTTTTAGAATTTTTGCACCAAATGCATATTTCTTTTTATATCACAAATCACAACAGCTCTTTATGATTTTCCACTGGACTGTGCTGTTGAGGGAAGGAATATCGACTTATTCCTCTTTGAGTCCATCCTCAGAGCCAAGCATAGCTCTGGGTGTAAGGAAGGCACTCAACACATGTTTGTTGATACCATAAAAGCAGGCAGATTCAACTCACTTCTGAAGCATTAAGTCAAAAGGGAAGTAGTAGAGATAATTCGACAGAGAGCAGCTGGGTTTGGGAAGAATAACCACTCACATCCTTCCACAAATTCTAGAACACCCACGACACTGCTGCATATTCCAGAGATTTAAGGAATCTATTTCTGTGTAATTAACATTTCCACAGAACAGCAATATTACCCGCTTATATGTTTTCCAAAGGAAAGCAGGAAAACATAGATTTTCTGGCAGACCATCCCAAGGCAAGGTTCTACAAGTCAGTATTTAGCTAAACATAAATTGCAATCAGCCTATTTCCTGAAAAGAAGTATAAACCACTTCAGTTGCTTTCTCTTGAAATCCATCCCTGGACATTGCGTTAGATCATCTCATTAAGTATCCACTGTTGCCAAACCCAGGGAATAAAATGCAGTGATACCACACTTAACACAGTATATTTCACCTTCAAAGACTTTTCAAAAATACAACCAGCTAGCTAGTCCGCATCAGTCTTCTAATGTCTGTCTCATCAAAAAGAAAAAACAAAAGGATTGAAGAAAAAGATTTTAACAGAAGAAGAAAAAACTGTCAAGATAACAGCATTTCTAGTGAAACTTATTTCCTAACATCTTGTTGTCATGTTAATTTTGAGGTATTTCGGGGGCAGGTCCACATTCCAGTCATCAAAGGCCTTATTCTAAGAAAGATAAAAATATACTGCAGTGGTCTGAGAAGTTTACATTTACAGTTCCACATCAAGATTTATTTTTCTCTTGCTCCTTCAAATAAATCTTAACCGCCTCTAATTCAAGGATGATGATTTCATGCTGCCAAGTCTTTGCCTCTTGCCTTGGCCTCCCTCCTGAGCTCCAGAGCCCTGGTCCTGGTTGTCAGCTGGATGCTCCATAGATGTTTTGTAAATGTGCCTGAAACTGAACTGTCCCACCTCCTCACTAGACCTGTGCTGTTTCCACAACAACGCTGCCATGCTCTCAGTCACTTTCCACGCCTCCTCCTCCCTTTGCCTCCTCCCCTTCCTCTCCCTCCCTCACCTGATCAGGCAGGTGCCAGTCTACGCACTCAACTTCTGGAGTCCTCCCCTCTCCCACCACACCCGTCCTATTTCTAGCCCTAATGATGTTCACCCAGGTTATGACAACAGCCTCCCAGAGGACGGCCCTGCCCCTCTCTCAACTCTGCCATAAACTGCACATTATTCCTCCCTAAATGGCACCTCCTTACCCAGAAAACAAAGTCCAAAGTCCTCAGTCTGGCAGGCAGGCTTGTTCAGAGCCAGTCTCCCTCCCTCTTCCAGGCGTGGCTCTCACCACACCGGCGGCTGCCACGCCCACACTCCAGCCAGCACTCCCTCCTCCTGCCTCTGAGGGTTTCTGCCCATGCCTGGCCTCCATCTGTGCAAACCTCCCTCTTCCATCCAAATCCATCTGCCACCAACTCAAGTTCCTAGTCGTCTCCTGTTGTGTCTGTTGTATCATGTGCGTATTTCCAGACTTCACGGCCCCCCAACCCCGTTCTCCAGGAAGCCGTCTTTCTAAGCAGTCCCTTCCACTTCCGGTCCTTTCACTGGGAAGACAGACATCCCCTTCGACAATTCCCTCATCCTCACTGCTCATGTATTCTTCCTACTGGTCTCCAGAGACCTCCTACTGGCACCGCTCCAGTCCCTCCTTGCCTTTCTGCAGGACTTGTCCTACTGACCAAGCTCTTGTTCTTTTTATTTTTTCTTTTTAAAGTCGTTCTTTTTTAAAAATTTTAGTTGATATATAATATTACACAAATTAAAGGCATACAATATAGTGATTCACAAAGAAAAAATTTTAAAAAAAGAAAAAAACAATATAGTGATTCACAATTTTTAAAAGTAATACTCTACATTTAAAGATACACTGGCTATATTCCATGTTTTACCGTGTATTCTTGTAGCTTATTTTATGCCTAGTAGTTTGTACTTCTTACTCTTCTACCCCTATACTGCCCTCTCCCCAGTGGTAACCGTAACTCGTTCTCTATATCTTGAGTCAGCTTCTTTTTTGTTATATTCACTAGCTTGTTATATTTTTAAGATTCCTGATACAAGTGATTACATACAGTATTTGTCTTTCTCTGACTTATATCGCTTAGCATGATGTGCTCCAAATCCATCCATGTTGCTGCAAATGGCATTATTTCACTTATTTTGTATCTGAGTAGTATTTCATTGTATATATGTACCACTCTTCTTTCTCCATGCATCTGCTGATGGAGGACACTTAGGTTATTTCCACATCTTGGCTACTGAAAACAGTGCTGCTATGAACACAGGGGTATATGTATCTTTTCAAATTTCCGTTTTTATTTTTTTCAGATGTATATCCAGGAGTAGAATTTCTGGATCATATGGTAGTTCTATGTTTAAGTTTTTGAGGAACCCCCATACTGTTCTCCACGGCAGCTACACCAACTTACATTCCCACCAACAATGTAGTAGGGTTGGTTCTCTTTTCCCCACATTCTCACCAGCATTTACTATTTTGTGCTCTTTTTGATGACAGTCCTTCTGACAGGTGTGAGGTGATAGCTCCCAGTGGTTTTGATCCATATTTCCCTGATGACTAGCAATGCCAAGCTCTTGTTCTTGAGGCAGGCCCCTATCTTGGCTCCCAGGACACCCACTCTCTCTGGGTTCTCTTCCCTCCCCTCCAGCCACTCCTTGATCCATTTCCATGAACATACTCTGCTTCAACTGGCCCTTAAACCCTGGAATCCTCCATGTTTCTGGCTGAAGACCCCATGTGCATGCTAAGTTGCTTCAGTTGTGCCCAACTCTTTGCAACCCCATGAACTGTAGCCCACTAGGCGCCTCTATCCATGGGATTCTCCAGGCAAGAATACTGGAGAGGGTTACCATTCCCTTCTTCAGGGGATCTTCCCAACCCAGGGATCAAAACCAGATCTCCTGCATTGCAGGCAGATTCTTTACTGTCTGAGCCACCAGGGAAGAATGGAGTCAATATATTATCTGAATTTACCTTCCGTCCCAAATCTGATCTTTCTGCTATATTCCTTTTCTTGGTAAGTGACAGCATCATCTTCCGGTCACCCAAGCCAGAAACTCACGAATTCCTCCCTGATTCCCTTCTGTCACTGCCCCAACACATTCAACAGGACCAAATCCTCCCAAATCAGCAGTATCTCTAACCCCTCCTCCACTTTATCACCACTCTCACTCAACAGCCACTGGGGACTGGCTAGAACTGACTCCTGAGGCAGACACGACTGGATGTAACATGTTCTGACAGCCACAAAGAATGGTTTGGCGTTTCCAAGCAGCTTTTTCTTTTTATTTCTTTCTCGCAGCATGAGCTCTTAGTTGCGGCACATGCGATCTTTTAGTTGCAGCATGCAAAATCCTTAGATGCAACATGCAGGATCTAGTTCCCTGACCAGGGATTGAACCTGGGCCCCCTGCACTGGGAGCGTGAAGTCTTAGCCCCTGGACCACCAAGGAAGTCCCTCTTCCAAGTAGCTTTTGAACTTCATATTTCCATCTTTTTTGAGATATATATTTTACATCTGGGGAAAATCTACTATTTTATAGTTCTGCCCACACTTTCCCTTTTGATCACTAAAATTGTTAAAAAATCAGTGAGTGTCTAAATGAATGGAATGTCTTATGTAAATTCAGCGATACTTCAAATAACGCTTAATGACTGTAACATATAGGATCTGGAGACTCGGAGCTTTACTTGCCACAAGATGCTAACATTTTAGTTCACATAAACTATTCTGACACGATATTCATTTTTATGAGGGCAACATTTCAAATTAAAACAAACACAAAATGTGAGCAGTTAACTAAATCAATCATCTCTTCTGTTTATCACATCGCACGTTTTCCAATCCAAAAATGCACCACAAAACTTTAGGGATCTATGGTATGTTTAATGAAAAGAACAGCTGTTGCTAGAAAAATAATTTTCAATGATTTCCATGACTGAAAGCAAACCTTGATGTAATTATACATTAAGCATATTCCTTCTAGCTAAAATAATAGCCAAAAACCTCAGACTCCTCAGGTTAAAAAGACCATTCCACCTAGATTTACGTTGTTCTAAATTATCAATAATCCCTCAAATATTTAAAAACCAATTTAAGGAAATATCTTCCCCCTCAGGTTCTTGAAGAAACAACCCCTGAAGTATATATGAAATTAGAAACATATGAGAGCAAAGCTGTAAATAAACTGCCCAGATTAAAAATAATTCTTGGGAATTCCTGGCAGTCCAGTGGTTAGGATGCTGGTGCTCTCACTGCCCAGGGACTGGGTTCAATACCTGGTCAGGGAATTAAGATCCCACAAGCTGTGCAGGACAGCCACTTAAAAAAAAAAATTTCTCTGGAAAGACAATGTCTCAGTAATGAACCAACTTAATCATCACATTCATAAATCATTTGACATGGCCTCTATAGCAAAAATCCTCAGCCCCCAAGAATTTTCATTCTCGTCAGGACAGCCATATTTAAATACACATAAACCAATCAGAAGACAAGAGATTTTAAGAAATGAGCCTTAAACTGGGTATTTTAGGATCAGTGAATGGAGAGGCTGGTTAAGGCACTCCACACAGAATGTGGGCAAGAGGACAGATGCCTCTAGAAGCCTGGCATTTGGCTATGCTGTATTAGACAATAGGCTCTGAAATGTTTCATAGTAGGATTTTACTTGCTAAAAGAAGTTTTCAAGGAACATTTACCAGGCAAGAGCATGTGCAATTGGAATAAAGGAGATATTAGAAACAAAAGAAAAAATTAAAATTTCCAAAGGAAATGTATGTACTTCCTCACTCCCAAATGCCACGCCAACCCACAAGAATGCACCCTCAGTGAGCACAGTGGCTCCTGGCCTCACATTCTCAGCAAGCAGAGGACTCTCAAACATTTATCCTGCCCTGTCTTTGAGGAATGTGGCACTGCTGGTGGGTTCTTTCCTAAGTAGCTCTTGACACTATATTTATAACTCCAGCAATACAGAAGTTCAGAACAATTAAGTGTTCCCTTCAGCTTGCATGACACCCATTCTTGTTGGCACTATATATGGATGAATTAAATCCATCTTAAGAACTCCTCTGATTCTTTCCCAAGATGTTCCCTCTTCAGAAAAAGAAATAATTCTACATATTCTACTCATTTCTCAAAAAGCAATGACTAATCAATACACTTAAATTCAACCCCATCCAACCAGATAAATTCAGATAGCTGTTTCCAAACTAATTCATTTGGCATCTCAATACATTTCATGGAGTCCCTTTCAAGACTTATCTGTTACTTTCCCTCCAATAAGGAATGCAGCTCTAGTATAAATTAACTATTTGTCCCAGAACTGGACAAGACCTTTGAGGAACAAACTGAAGCCCAAAGTAGCTAAGTAATTCCCAAAGCTATCTTTGCTATTTAACAAAGAGCAAGCCTAGGAAGTCTCCATGGATCTCCTGTGGCTCAGGCAGTTGAGTCTGCCTGCAATGCAGGAGACCTGGGTTTGACTCCTGGGTCAGAAAAGATTCCCTGGAGGAGGAAATGGCAACCCACTCCAGTATTCTTGCCTAGGAAATTCCATGGACAGGGGAGCATGGCAGGCTATGGTCCATGGGGTTGCAAGAGTCAGACATGACTTTGCAATTAAACCTACCTACCTAGGAGGTCTCTACCATCCCCAGTCCAAAATACTTTCCATTTCGCCTAAAAGCTCACTTTCACATGATACAGAATCTATCGTCATTGCTTACTATTACTACTCTTTAAACCAAAAGAAATCTATTCCACTATGTCACCCAACTTCTTTTTCTTGATTATAATTCTGATGTGAGTCTGATCAAAAACAACCAGATGGCCAATCAACAAAAATCAACGGCCCCCCTCTGTGCCCTGAGCCAAGCACCACGTTAACAATGATGATACAGTGGTGAACAGGACAGAAGTGGTTCACCCTTGTAAAATTTGGTTTTGCTCAGTCAGTCAGTCATGTCTGACTCTGCATTCCCGTGGACCACAGCACACTAGGCTTCCCTGTCCTTCACCATCTCCTGGAGTCTGCGCAAACCCATGTCCATTGAGTCGGTGATGCCATCCAACCATCTCATCCTGTCGTCCCCCTTCTCCTCCTGCCTTCAATCTTTCCCAGCATCAGAGTCATAAAGTTCACAGACAGGATAATCCGGGAGGCTTAAAACTAATGAAATTTACTTGGGTCCCTGATTCATCTGACCATGAACTAGAATGTCATTTTTTCCCAAAGTATCTGAGTGCTTCCTAAGTATCACAGTCCATTCAAAGTAATTAAAACTTGCTTAGATGTAACTGTTCAAACACAAATCACCACTTTGCAGATACAGACACACATGAACGAGATGGAGGAATAAATTCATTTTTCAACAACTATTTGTCAAGTGTCACCTCTAATACCATGATAAGCTGAGAATATGTAATCAATTTAAAAGAGACAAGATATATATTAAAAATAAAAACTTTTATAGTCTCTAAACACATCTGTGAAGCTGTCATACTTACAATTATGTTACAATCTATAATCTAGGAATTATAACACACATTTTCTCATTTAACCCTTCTATGATAATTTGTTTTAAAGATTACCAAAATGATACTCAAGGAAGTTACGGAACCTGCTGCAGCTCTCAGAACTGACAGATGACAGATCCAAAAGCAAGAGCCTAATCTAATTCTAGATGCCGAGACTTTTCTATTGAACCAAACTGTCTCAATAAGAAAGTGTTAGTCACTCAGTCGTGTCCAACTCTTTCCAACCCCGTGGACTGTAGCCTGCCAGGCTCCTCTGTCCATGGCATTCTCTAGGCAAGAATACTGGAGTGGGTAACCATTCCCTTCTCCAGGGGATCTTCCTGACCCAGGGATCGAACCCGGGTCTCCTGGATTGCAGGCAGATTTTTCTACCATCTAAGCCACCACTCTGAATCAAAGCTCCTACCAAACTGTTTTAAACTGATAATGCTAATATCAGTAGAAATAATACTAGTTAATATCAGTGTATTAAACATGCACTCACATGCCAGATACTGTTGCAAGCCTTTTACACAAACTGATGATGTTATTTATGAGTACTTCAGTAGGGACTTTCCTGGTAGTCCAGTGGCTAAGACCCTGTGCTCCCAATGCAAGTGGCCCAGGTTCGATCCTGAGTCAGGGAATGAGATTCCCACATGCCACAACTAAGATCCGGTGCAGCCAAATAAATAATTTTTGTTTGTTTAAAAAAGTACTTCAGTAATACCACAGCTCAGTCAAATGAGAAGTTTTTAAAGCAATTAAAATTCTTCACAATGGTATTCAGAATTAATATAAAGCCAGTTACAGACAACCAACTAATTATAAAAAACATACAACCAAAGGGAGGGATGGTTGAGGGCAGAGAGGGAATAGCAAACCCCAAGAGGCTCATGTGGCCCAAAGAAAGAGGTTCCCCACCAGACTCTCAAACTCATACCACTTTCAGAGAGCAGAAGTGACCTCTGAAGAGTTAGCCAAATGGATCACATGACTCATCGAGTTTCTTTCATGCCTACATTCAAATTCTGCAAAAGCAAGCTTGTTTCCAAACTGCGGATGTGTTCAGCAACACAGAAATGCCTTAGAGAGGAGATAGACACTGTGGGTGGGAGGCCAGCCACAGCACATGCAACCAGGACTCTAACCACAGCGTCCCCCCTGCAGCATGTTACAAAGTTCATATGAATTACCTCATTCGGCCTGACCTTAGGAAAACCAGAAAGAAGATAGTGACTCAGTCCCTAAACGTGGAGCACAAGGCAATTTAGACCTTCTGGAGGAAAAAGGAAAGCCCCAAGAAGAAATGGAATTTGTCACCCGGTCAAGCCAGCAACCTCCAGCAAAACTGCAACTAAAACTCTGCACTCTGCGGCAGATAAAACAGGGAGATGAAAAGAAAAACGCTTTCATACTGTGTTAACGTTTACATAAAGGCTTGGGCAAAAGAAGCCCCACTCCCGTATGCCTGTTCTTCCTCCTTCCAATGGAATGGCTTGCTAAAGGAGAAAGAAGTGGGTGAAGACGTTGATGGGTGGCCTCAGGCTTAGTCAGGAGGAATCAGCCTTTTTACCAAAAAACAAAGACACCACAGTGATACAGAAGGAGGAAAAAGAAGAAAAGAAAATTAAGCCTCTGGGAATGAATGGAGCGCCTTCCTGATCAATTACATTGAGATTCCCCATTTACTTTGGTCCATAAAGCCAAAGAGAGACAACCTAATTTCCTGCTGTCTCTTATTCTTCAGCTAGATTATTAGGTTCACTTCAAATCTCTCAACCAATGTCAGTTCTCTATTCAACCTAGCATACTCAAAGTATATGATCATATATAGTAGAAGCTTCCACAAATAACAATGACTAATATTTGTTACTGCTTATTATGTGCCAGGCATGCACGTCATACACAGATGAAGAAACTGAGGCTTAAAGAGGTGCAGTGACTTGCCCACGTCAACAGGGCTAGCACTGATTTAACTCAGGCTGCCTCACACGACTGCTTGCAAGCAGTCTAGAAGAACGCTGTTTTTTAGCCCATAAAAAATCCAGTCCCTTTTTTAAAAAATAGTAATCGCTTCAGCTGAAAAGATCAAGATCCATTTTATCTTCTTAAAAATATTGAATTTATTCTTTAATTGAAGTATAGTTGATGTACAATATTCTGTAAGCTACAGGTGTATAATACAGTGATTCAAAATTTTTAAAGGTTATACTTCATTTGTAGTTATTATAAAACAGAAGCTATATTCTCTATGCTGTACAGGATATCCTTGTAGCTTATTTTATATATGATAGTTTGTACTTCTCAACCCTTAATCCCTATCTTGCTTCTCCCTGCTAAGATCCATTGTAATTAAAACTGCACAGAACTATGTGCAGTGAGAATGGCTTTCCAGTTAATTTGCTGATACTGGTGCTAGATTTGCCTTTTTGAAAAATATTCATTCTACACAACCTACCTCCAAACCCTCTCCACCAAATGTCAGGTACAGTTATGCTCTGGGTACAGTTCACAGAACAAATTCCCTCTGAGACACACAGGACAGCGAGGATCCAACCCCACACCTCAGCATGGCAGAACCATCACCCTCACACCAGCCAACTGGGCTGCATGTCCCAAACAGGTCACTGGGAAAAGCAAGAAAGGAATTCTCAAACTTCAGAAAGCTCTCAAAGGGCAGCACTTCCCCTCAAAGGAAAACTGGCAAGAAAAAGCAATCCACAAGCCCATTTAAACAAACAGAAACAGGCTTAAACAGACAAAAGTAATATTATTGTTTCTTTAAGCCACCTACATAATATTTACATTTTCCCAGAGCTGGGAAATCACTGACTACAGTCAAGTAACCCTTGAATTCACCTCTGCCATGCCATTAAACCTGGATCTGCTTAAGGCCTAAACCAATAAAACTTCTGTTTAACTTATCATCTCAAAGTTCCGCTGAAATTAAAGCCCAAATAAACCAAATGAATCTTAATTCCCTTGGAAAGCTCCTTTAACTGTAAAACATTATGGAATGTTAAACTTCATTTTAGAATGTTAAACTTCATTTTAGAATTGCTTTTTTTTTCTCCAATGCAGTGCACCCAGTTACGCTTTCTATTTTCAAAAAAAAAAAAAAAAAAAGTTTGGTTTTTGTTTGTTTTGCTGTTGGAGAACTATATCAGACAAACATAAATTTCTATGATCTAACTGGCAAAGTATCAAAAAATATTCCTCGAAACAAGCATCTGAGGGAAGTTTTCAGGGTAAATTTGAGTTGTCTAAGAATGAGGATTGAGAAGGGTTCATCATCTATCTAAAGTAAGAAATAACTCTACACAGCCTTTTATAAGATTCACTTACTTAAAATATTCTGAAAGAAGGATAAAATTAAATGAGAATAAAACAATCAGATTACAAAACATTAAGCAACAGCTTTGGACACGGGTGAACCTTACAGTGGACTATGGGGTCAGATTCCATCTAATCGCAGTTTCTCAACCAAAGACCGTACGCTTATAAGTAAACGGTATACAAATCCTCTTCCGTAGGTGGGGTTTTTACTAGTTTGTCCTAAACTTTTTTCAGTTCCCAGTACATTTATAAGATAACTTCAATTCCTCCAAATTCTACCATAGTGGTTGGAAAACTCATGCTAAACTTACTGAAATTCAAAGATAAACAGGCACTCCTAGTCACCCTTTCTCATATGATTAGTAAAAGACACATCATCGAGCTCCCCGCCCTCTATATTCTGCAGTGTATTCACAGGACGCTGATGCTGTCTTAGCAATGCTTTTCCTGCGCCATAATTATAGGAGTAAAAAGTATTTTGCTCTGAGTTTCAGTGATGTCAGCCTGAAACACATTCTAATGTATTTCAAAAGGACAGAATATGCAACCACCCTTTGGTACAAACAAAGTAAAAAATAACCTGAAGTTCAGCTGACCACAAAAAAGGGGAAGCAGCACTTACCCTGCTAAATAGACAGGAGACGCAAAGAGCAATGCTCTGCAGACTTCCACCTACCTAACAAATGGTCAAAGGCCATGAACACCGCTCACAAGAGGAAGATCCATGCAAAAGCACCAAAAAATATTAAATTCCCTGGGTTTTCATTGCCGCACACCAGCTTCTGTAGTTGTGGCACTCAGGCTGAGTTGCCCCACGGCATATGGGATCTTAGTCCCCCCACCAAGGAGCCAACCTGTGCCCCCTGCAGTGCAAGCACAGTCCTAACCACTGAGCGGCCAGGGAAGGCCCTACACTCACTATTAACCAAGGGAATGCAAATTAAATAACAATGAGGTGACTTTGCAATGTTTTTCCTCTATCTTACTGACTGCATCCAGTGCAGCCGAGGATGCAATGGAACTAGATTAAAAATAGTCTTAAACTGCAATAAATAACTACTCATAAAAATGGTTACACCCTCATGCTCAGTAAATTCTATTTTGTATATCTATCCTAAAAAAAATCCATAAATGGTAAAGGTTTCTTGCTCTTGTTCACTACAGTGTTATGTATAGTAGCAAAAATCAGAAACATCCATGTTTTCCCTATTTCGGGAATGAGAGCCTATTCAATAAAATACAATACAGACATCAAAATGATAGCTGAAGTCACACAACTATATCTCATAATTCTAAGTTTAAATAGCAGGAAATCTATCAGTACAATATTCCTCAACAAATTACAAATAGAATTTATGATTCAGCAGTGTCACTTCTCAGTACATACCTGAAATAACAGCAAAGTTTCTAAGCAATAATAATAATAAAAGCAAGATCTCTAAGAGATATCTGTACACTCCTGTTCACAACAGCAATATTCACAAGAGCCAAAAGGTGGAAGCAGCCAAATGTCCACTGACTGAGTAAATGGACAAACAAGATGAAGTATACATATATAATGGAATATTACTCAGACGTAAAGGAAGGAAATCTTGACACATGGATGAACCTTAAGAACATTATGCCAAGTGAAATAAGCCAGTCACAAAAACACGAATACTGTATGATACCACTTATGAGAGATATCAAACAGCCAAACAGAAACAAAAAGTAGGAGCTGGCCGGGAGGAGGAAAGGGGAACTGTATTGTAATTTAATGAGGACGGAGTTTCAATTCCCAAGAAAAAGTTCTGGCAATTGAATACACAACAATGTAAATACATTAACACTACTGGATACTGAAAAATGGTTTTGATGGTAAATGTTACCTGTATTAAACCACAATTTACTAGTGTTTTTTTCTTGGTGGGGCCGCACAGCTTGTGGGATCTTAGTTCCCTGACCAGGGATTGAACCTGGGCCCTCTACACAAAGTTCTAACCACTGGACTGCCAGGGAAATTCCCAAATCACAATTTTTAAAAATAACAGTACAGTAAGATTACATATGTGTAAAATAAAAAAGTGAAAAAGCCTAGAAAATAATTCTTCAAAATATTTATGTATTACTATCATCTGTGATGTGATTTTTATATCACTATTTTTAAAAATTTAGAAATATTACTCTAGCTAACCCACAAAATCTTAACATCTTTCCAGTGCAAATGATATAACGTAAGAGAAATTACTCCTTTTTTCAGCATATATATAACAAACATGGAGCCAAAGTTTGAATTAAGATCTTGCTCTTTACCATGGATAAGAACTGATCTAAGTAAACTCCCTGAGAGCAGGTTTCAATCTGTTTTGTTCACTGAATCCCCAGCAGCAGTCTAGCCCATTGTGAATATTCATAAACACTTGGGAAATGAATTTAGAAAGCTCCTTTCACAATCCACACACATACTTCGGCCAACTGGCATTAATTTCATGAAAACACTCTGCTGATTACATTCTAAATCTTTTAAATCCAAGATCTTCTAAGTCTATTCTTCTGGCTTCCAATCTCCCACCTCACCTTTTTTCCTCCTCTAATTATCTCACTTTGTTTAGTATCTGGAAAAAGAACTGAGTGTTGCAATATATAATTAGTAAATTATCTTAGCTGATGGAATCATATGTAGCAGCAGTGGGCAATTACAGTCTATAAAATGCAGATTACGCTGGCTGTTTTAATACTCTATGAAAGATGAGCGCTTGCCTCTGCACACTGAAGGCACAGTTGCAGCTAGAATGCCACTAGGATGGTTTTATCCTTTCAGTTCATAAGTGGGAAAAAAGGGAAGTCCTATATACACAAGTTTCACAACCTCAAAATGCTCATTTAGCTCATATGCGGGACCCGAGCTAAGCTAAGAAGAAACTATTCCAAATAGCAATGGGCACATTTCCCTTCACAAAGAAAAATCTTCCCAGTGGGCTTGGCAGGTACCCAATCCGTCCACCTGCAGCCATCTAGAGGATAGAGATTCACACCCTTGGCAAGAGTTCCCAGCTCTGCTTTTGCAAACAGCACTGTCCAACAGAGGTATAACACAAGCCACTGTCTTTATTATTTATTGGCTGTGCTGGGCTTTCGTTGCTGCACGTGGGCTTTCTGTAGTCGCTGTGCGTGGGCTTCTCACTGCAGCGGCTTCTCTTGCTGCAGAGCCGGGCTCTAGGGCACAGAGGCCAGTAGTTGCCGCACTCAGGCTTAGTAGCTGCGGTGCACGAGCTTAGTTGCTCCTCCGCATGTGGAGTCTTCCCAGACCGGGGATCCAAACAGTGTCTGCTGCACTGGCAGGCGAATGCTTAACCAATGGATTACCAGGGAAGTCAGTTATTTTAGGAAGTCATTAATTTTAAATTTTCCAATAGTCATGTTAAAAAACAAACATATAAAAATTAATTTTATTTAGCTCAATATACTCAGAGTATTATTTCAACATGTAACCAATAATAAAAACAAGATTTGTGATATATTTTCTCTTTCCTTTGTCTTGGAAGTACGTATTTCAGACTTAATAGCATCTCTCAAATCAGGCTAGCCACATTTAAAGTATTCAACAGCCATACCTGACTAGTAATTACCCTATGTGGGCAACACACTTTTAGAATGATGGTCACTTTTGTGACATGTTTACATTCATTTCACAAGTTAATTTTTTTTATAGGCTCTGATATCTCTTTCCTGGTGTGTAACTGGGCCCTCTCCATTAAAAGTGTGTGTATGTGTGTATATACAAGTAAGCAAAAACCATTTCAACTGGCCACTGACAGCCAAGCTAACACTAACTATAGGATGATTATATATTACAGTCCTCTACAATTTTAGGACAGATGTCAACAGAAAAATGTGGCTTGTTTTACAGGGATACACATCTCAGCCAACATTTCTATCTAAATAGACGTAATAGCTTAACCAGACTTTGCACAACAGGGGTATCCCTGAAAAAGCTGTGAACAGTTCAAAAGTTTCCTTTTACCAAAGAAGCAAACTCTTTAAAAAAATGAGAGATGCTTTATTTATTTGATAAGCTTTTAAAAAATTATTGCTAAATGAGATTAGGGACATTGTTTTTTCATTGCTCTATTCCCAGAGCCAGATTTGGGTGGAAGTGGTCATATTTTTCTCCTTACAGTTCACCTTTTTAGAGAAGTCTTTCTGAATCACTGATCTGAAACAGCCCTCTGCTCTTTCCCTTCATAGCAAAAATAAACTCAATTGTTGCATAAATGAATGAATGATTGACGCTTAAAATAAGGAAAAATAAAGTGAGCTAAACCAGCAGTAACGGTTACCACCAATATTACCCATTTTTAAATGACTGCCCTCCATCTAGTCAAGGCTATGGTTTTTCCAGTGGTCATGTATGGATGTGAGAGTTGGACTGTGAAGAAGGCTGAGCGCTGAAGAACTGATGCTTTTGAACTGTGGTGTTGGAGAAGACTCTTGAGAGTCCCTTGGCCTGCAAGGAGATCCAACCAGTCCATTCTGAAGGAGATCAGCCCTCGGATTTCTTTGGAAGGAATGATGCTAAAGCTGAAACTCCAGTACTTTGGCCACCTCATGCAAAGAGTTGACTCATTGGAAAAGACTCTGATGCTGGGAGGGATTGGGGGCAGGAGGAGAAGGGGACGACCAAGGATGAGATGGCTGGATGGCATCACGGACTCGATCGACATGAATCTGAGTGAACTCTGGGAGTTGGTGATGGACAGGGAGGCTTGGCGTGCTGCGATTCATGGGGTCACAAAGAGTCGGACACGACTGAGCGACTGAACTGAACTGAACTGACCCTCTATAAGATGCAGTGGAGGATTATGGTCTAGTTGTGAGAAGAGGGGAAATTGTGTACTTGTGTTTAAAAGAAAACTCACAGTACCTAGTACTGGGACTTTCATTCAAAATGATGAGTAGGCTTTCACTTACTCAAGCACCTACCAAGTGCCAGGCATTTATTTTAGACCCTGGGTAAACATGCTAGACTGTTCTAAACAAACTATAACAAGAGATTACAAGTTTTGCTACAAAGGGAAAGAGCAGAGTACTTTAAGAGGGAAGGGTGTCTAGTTTGGATTGGTGGTTCAGGAAGACTTCTCTGAGAAGGTGGCATGTAAGTTGACAAGGGAAGAACTAAGAGAAGCAATTCCAGGCCCGGGTTCTGTGATGGGGACTACCTTGAATCCTGAAGGGAACTGAAGAGGCTTAATAAGACTAGACTCCTAGTTATAGACTCTTAATTAACGTTGTTGCATCAGGGACTTCGCTGCTGGTCCAGTAGCTATGACTCTGCATTCCCAATGTAGGGAGCCTGGTTTCGATTCCTGGTGGAGGAACTAGATCCCACATGCCACAACTAAAGATCCCGTGTGCTGTAACTAAGATTGAGCAGAGCCAAATAAGTAAATAAATATAAACAAATATTTTTTTTAAGTTGTTGCATCAGAGAGCAAACAATGAGCTAGCTCCTCATATATAACATATATAATAACAGGCAATGCTTTGTGTGGTCAGTCACTCAGTTGTGTCTGACTCTTTGAGACCCCACAGACTACAGGACTGTAGCCTGCCTGCTTAACCAGAATAATAGCCACCTACAAGGCAACATATATCAGCTCTTCAATGAGACAAGGACAAAAATGGGCCAAGTTAGTCAAGATGTATCTTTGCAAGCATTTACCTTATTATACCCTACACTGTCTCTCACCATCCATTCCAAAGAGGGGCCCGGCTAGCCAATGACCCTGGGGCAAATTAGAAGCGAAAAGCAAGCCTCCAACGGGGGTCTTTATCAAAAGGCAGCAATTTATGTGGAAAGCTAAGAGTAAACAAGAGTTGATGCTCTAGGCGAGGAGCTGGGACACGAGAAAGCATTCGGCCAGTCTCACTTTCTTGTCCCCAAAACGAATGTTTACAGTACGACATGCACTGACTGCCAAAGGAAATCTAAGAATAACCACATTATTGGATGCGTTTAGCTTTCCTTTTTGTAAATGTTTTGTGTCACTGCTTTCCAAAGAATTCTAACTCTTGCACGTTAGCCAGAAAAAGAAATGGGGTAGAGTGTGTATTGTTCATGCTTGCTGGTATATAAGACTGGTGACTAATTTTCTTATGAAATTCAGTTAAAGGAATGTGTTTCTGTGAGTCCTGCTCACACAAACACAAAATTCCATTGGATTAACACTGTGTAAGAACAGAATATATCAGACACAGCGACGGGATGTGCAAATAACCATACACCTGCTATACGGCAAAACAACTGCTGGGAATGTTTATATTCAGTAATACAGGGACTCTGTCAGTATAAAAAGTTTAAGCAAAATACCTTTGATGTTGTAAATTAGCACTCTATCACCAAAACTTCCAATGGAAACACTGAATAAAATAGTGCAACTCATTACTGTTGGTTCTAGGTGTAAAATGCAGAGCCAGAGAAACACAAAAATATTTAAATTATAACAAGGAAAAAAACCTATGGGTGAACTTAAGATCTGTTACATGGAGTCTCACACGCTTGCCTCATTAACCCATTCTTCAGCACAACTTCTTAAAAAGTGTGGAGGGTTCAGAAGACAATTTCAAGCTCCTAAATAAGACTTCATCTTTAAAAAAATTTTTTTATTAACTCCCTTTTATTATAATTGTAATTACTTCCTAATTATTCTACCTCTAAAGCAAACACAGCATCATTTCTTATTCCTATGATGAACCCAAGGCTCAGGAAGAAAAGTGATCACCTTGGTTTAGAGAAGAAGCAGAATATGCTCTGATAGATTAATGATTTTAGTCCATTTCTACTCTTGGAAGCCTGAATATGTAGAAAAGGAAAAATTATGAGTTAACACACTGTTGACATTCTTGCTTCTGCACAAAGCCTAACAGTACATTCATAAGGATGACTTATGAACACTATAATGAAGATACATGAAAGTCAGTGTGTCAAAATGGTAAGAAACTCCTAAACTACAGATGCCCATTTTGCGAAAGTAAACTGGAATATTAAAATTATTTTTATAGCCAAGAAGCAGTGAAAAGCAGACTGGAATTTTGAGTCAGGAAAACTTGAGTTCTGCCTTTTCCCTACCTAAGTGTGGATCTTCACCAAATCACTTAACAAGGCCCAACCTTTCATTAGGTTAATGCTGCAGAGGATTCTTGGGAGAATCATAAGTCTGGGTACACTGAATACCCATAAAAAGCCAACAATTATCAAAGCAGGAAAACATTAATTCATTCAACTAATACTCACTGATGGAGGCCCTGGGGATACAGCAGTAAGTATGGCATTCAAACTTCTAGAAAAAGGCCACAATTTCTTTCCTTTGTACCTTTCAGACAAGTTTTCAGCCTTTTCCTTCTTTTTTTTTCTTAAAGAGGGCACCAATATAAAATAAGAAAGAAAAAGTTGGGCTATGTTCCTTTGCTTGGCAAGAGAAGAAAGAAATTTCTCACCCTCTCTCCCCCTTTCTCACCATCCTGCATTTACCACAGACATCTTGTTTTCCCTGGATATTTTCAAGAGTTCTAGAAACCACATTTTCCTGGCCTTTCCACCAGGTGGTATAGCACTTTTAAAAAATCACTATTATCCATAATAGATCCTTCTGGCAACACTTCTCTTTCCATCTCTTTAGAGAAAACATAAATTTCACTTCTAAACTATATGTCAGAGGTGCCTACCTAATTCTTACAATCACTGGCATAAAAAAGCAAAAAAGATTTATCTAACATTGGGTAAAAGACATGTTCTGTATTAAGACTGCTTTGCTTTAAATTTATGATAAGTTTGACTTCCTTAACTCATATCTTTTCAGGAATTTAACAGACTCACTCTTCAAATAAACCAAAATGCCCACAAAAATTCAGTTAGAACACCTTCTCCAACTGGTAAATAAGTCCTCTAACTCAGAACCCAGTAAGTGTTATTTTAGAAGGGGAAATACACAGCAATCAAGTTTCAGAATATACTTGGAAGCTCTTTAAGCAAGATCTAGGACTTACTGTTCTGATTTTCAGCACAATCTTCAAAATATATATTGATGGTAGGACAATCCTAAATACTAAATAAGTATCATTAAATGAGTATGTTATATATAGTAGATGAATATTACATAAGTTAATGAGTATAACATAGACATTCTAAGTGTATAAACCCAGGAAAAAACATTCTTACTTTTTAAAACATTAAAACATTTTCATACAAGTTCAACCTGGATACCTTGGCCCTCATAAAGGAGCATCTCATGCCTGGAGAATTCAACACCAACCTGTTTTCTGCAGCTACTAGTAGCCTCTGGGATAGGCTTCAAATGAGCACAACAGTCTCTGACAGTCTCTACTCAAAGTGTCAAATGATGACAGTGACATAAACAGAAAAAAAAAAAAAGCACAAAGTAGAGAAGAGAAAGGAAGCAGAGCCCAAGAAAGAGAAAAGCAAAGTGAAAAAAAAAAAAGGAAGGAAATGCAATTTTTCAATGCACTGACTGGAGAGGCAGGCATTCCTGACTTCCAAACTTCAGAGCAAACTCATGGCTAGAATACACTTCACTAAAAATAAGATTTCACTTGCTATGAACTGTTTACCTCTGCCCCCTACCCCTCAATTCACATGATGAAACTCTAATGTGATAAGATTTGGAGGTGGGGCCTTTGGGAGGTAATCAGGTCTTCAAGGTGGCCCATAGGATGGGATAAGTGGCCTTATAAGAAGGTGAGAGGTAGCCCTTTTCCTGGAGTAACAGCACTGCCAGATAGCTATCAGCTATCTACAGCCAGGAAGGGGCCCTCATCAGAACACAACATGCTGGGACTTCCCTGGTGATCTAATGGTCAAGACTCCTGGCTCCCACTGCCTGGGGGCAAGTGTTTGACCTCTGACTGGGGGATCCCCTGCATACCCCTAAGGCCAAAAAGAATCCAACATGCTGGCACCCACATCTCAGACATCTAGCCTCTAGAACGTTCAGAAATACGTAACTTTGTTGTTGAAGTCACCTAGCATATGTTATAGCAGCCTCAGGTTCAAGTGACTAAGCCTTAGAAACAATTGACTCAGAACTTCACTTGGGATCATCAGCTACTGAGTAAGGGCACCTGACTCTTGCCCTTCCCTACCCTTCGCCCCTTCTTCAGGTTTGGAAGTTAAGAGGTTCAAAAAACTAAAACTTCCGAATCTTAAAAAGAAATTTGACCTCCTAAAGTGGTTAAGTAAACTTAAAAGGTCTGGCAAGGAAATCCTGACACACTAATCCGTCCTCACTCCTCCCATAAGTCATCATCCGGCCCTGATTTTCCTTGCCTCTAGTCTCCAGAAAGAAGTCTGATGGCAATGTTGGGCGCGCGCCTGCTGTTTTTTAAGAGCAATCATTTTGTTCCATTCCAGCCTTCTCTAATCGGATACCAGTACGTCTGCGTTGGCAGGACTTCCCTGCTAAGGCTCCCAGGGCCAGGAGGCCGCGGGGTTCAAGCACCGGACTCAGACATCAGCCCAAGCGTCCCCTTTCGGGGCAGCCTCCTTGAAACACACAATCATGGTCGGCGAAACCAACCCAAGTTTCCTTCCAATTTTTCCCAAGTCATGCTTTCCACTGCACGCTTCCTCCAAAAAAGGAAGAAACCGACCGAAGGCTCAGCTCTCGCCGGCTGCTCCTACCTAGTACCGGAACTTGTTTGCAAAACATTAGAGGCACCTATAAACGTGACTTTACTGGAAACGCACCACCGCGACTCCTGCCGCCCAGATTTACTGAGCGCCTGCTCTGACGAGGCCCCGCGTTTCCCTCAGCGCCCCCCACCCCGCCACGAGAGGCGCTCCGACAGGGAAGGTAGGGGAGGCGGAGTCCCTACGTCCACTCCTGGCCGTTACACGGCCCCCAAAACACTCCAGGGGCCACAGGCCAATGAACGGACTAATAGAGGGGGCCGCCATGAGGACCGCGAGGGGGCGAAGGGCGTCCCCGGGCACAGAGGAAACGTGGGGAGTGGCCTGGGGACGACTCCAAGCTCTCAGAACTGCTCCCCAGCCGCCGGCCGCCCGGGGCGGAGTCGCAGAGGCCATCTGGCGCGGGAGGCGGGAGAGGGCCCTCCGCCTCCCCGCCCTTCCTCCGCTTTCCTCCCCGGTGCGCCCAGCGCAAGCCCGTAAGCCCACAGGCACCAGCTCGAGACACTACTCCGGGATCCGACAGAAGCCCCTTCTCGATGGCCTCCTCCTTCCTCGCGAGCATCCCTCGTGCACCCCGCAGAGACACGTGGAGTTGGGGTCCTGCCGCCCCGGGATTTCCCAGGAGCGACTGGGCGCCGGCTACTGCACCTACGGGCACACCACTCACTTGCTGGCCGGTGCGGAGCTTGCCCTGGGGCGCTCTCCTGAAGAAGGAGGTCCTGGCGGTGAAGAAGAAGTCCTCGGAGTCCTCCTCCAGGCTGCTGTAGCCGCTGCTCATGCTGCTGGTCCCGTCGCGCGCGGGCCACCTCCCCGGGGCGCTGGCGGCCAGGCAGGGGGTGCCGCGCCCGCCCGCCCCGCGAGGTTCCCGGCGCGCGGCCGCAAGCCGCCGGCGGGCCGTCCTGCTGCAGCTGCGGCCGCCGCTCAATCCGGCCGTCCCGGCCCCTCCCGCCGCCTCCCGGCTTCCCAGCCCGGCTCCTGGCGCGGCTGGGGCCCCAGAAACACCCAGCGACCCCGCCCCCTGGGCCTCGACCCCGCCCCAGCCCCGCCCCGCGCCCCGCGGGCCCCGCCCCGAGAGGCCTGGGACGCGCCCCAGGCGGTCTGGTCCCTCCCGGCGCAGGTGGGAGTGAGGACTATGTAGCTGGGCTGTTCTACGAGCGCTGCTCTTCCCGAGCAGTATTTGGGGAGCCCACCGGATCCCTGCTTAGACGGCTGCGTCTGTGCTTCGGGTCGCTACCCCAGCCTGCCGGAAACTGCCAATTCCTCCGAGATCAGTGCCCCCGCCCGGCTAGCTCGGGTTTGGGGGAGGGCCCAAGCAGAGCCGGAAACTTTCTCCGCCGTCTCCGCACTGCTCGCCCCTTCCCGGGGTCCCGCGGGTGAAAATTGCAGGGCGGAGGGACACCACCCCCTCAGTCCCACCCCCGAGACCCTCAGGAGTTCTGCAGTCTTTTCGCCCCGAAGAGAACTCTGGCAACCCCGCCCTCCAAAGAGGGTTAAAAGTTAGCTGAGAGGCGTGAGGAAGTAACGACTGGGTAGAGTTTATTCAAATAAAAACATCCTTTCCGGAAATTCAATTGAGCTTTGGTCTTTCTCGCCCTTCTTTCTAGTGAGGATTCATTCCGATATAAGGACGGCCAAGGTCATTCTGATCTTTCAGGCCACTTGGTGCGAAGCAGAGTGAACTAGTTCTGCAGTTCGAGTGCTTATTAATTAAACGTGTTTTTTAAATCTTCCCTTCCAAAATCCGCTTTACCTACTAGGCACGGTTTCAATCTTGGGGTGAAGGGTTCAGGGAACTCTTCACCCTCCTCAAAAAACAAGTTCCGTATTTTCTGAATCCTTCCAGTCAGCTAATCCTCTTTAAAAATGCAAAATTTTTCTCCAGGCCACCTGTGGGTGATAGTCATTTACATCTTGGTGTTATTAAATTGATTTAAACCATACTAATTCCCTTGCAGAGATCCTGACTCAAAGGTGGTTTCGAAGTTTCAGCTCTGCTGTGGTAAGCCGGCTTTAGGAGAGGTTACATTAGGAGGGGAAGAGAGGGTTAGAAAACAAAATTTTCAGCCATTATAGCTAAACTTTCTTGCATTATCTCCTTTAGTCCTGAAAACAACTGCATAAGGTAGTTAGCAGGCTTCCCTGGTGGCTCATACAGTGAACAATCTGCCTGCAATGCAGGAGACCTGGGTTCGGATCCCTAGGTGGGAGAGATCCCCTGGAGAAGAGAATGGCACCCACTCCAGTATTCTTGCCTGGAGACTTCCATGGACAAGAGGACCCTGGGGGGCTACAATCTGGGGGGGTCACAAAGAATCGGACAGGACTGAGCAACTTCAAGGTAGTTAGTACTATTTTACACTCATTTTACATGAAAATTTAAAGGAACAAGGGCTATTAATTCCCTGTAACAGTCCATGCAATACTTCTGTTTTGGTTGTAAAAAAGTCAAAGGATAATTGGAGACTTGCTTTAAGATACACACCTAATCCTTATACTTTATTGTCTGAAATTCCTGAATGAGCCAATTATTTTTCAGTCATTGATTTGAAGGATGCTTTCTAGAGTTAGCTTCCCTTGTGGCTCAGCAGGGAAATCTGCCTGCAGTGTGGGAGACCTGGGTTTGATCCCTGGGTTGGGAAGAAACCCTGGAGAAGGGAAAAGCTACTCACTCCCGAATTCTGGCCTGAAGAAATCCATGGACTGTACAGTCCATGGGGTAGCAAAGAGCTGGACGTGACTGAACGACTTTCACCTCACTGCATCTAGAGCAACTGAGGCTTAAAGAGAGAAGGGAGCTACTGTAAGGACTGGGACCGCTGTGATCTGAAGAGCTTCAGATGCCCTTCTAGGTTCTCTCCTTGGTCAGTGGTCAGCCATGTGGAATAGCTGGGAGGGAGAACTGGCCCAGAGATGACAAGAAGGGTAAAATTGGCTCCAGTCATTCTCTCCTCAGACAGAAAGAAGGCTTGCACGCCTTCAGGCTTACTCACATCCAGTTTGCAAAGTTGTCTATTAACCCAAGGGAGTCTCAGTCACCCTAGGCAGCAGGCCTTGGAATTACAGCCAGTCCACTTTAAAGATCTTAGAACATTGAAGCCTTTCCAGCCTCACAGCCACTGAATAATTAGAAACCAGATATTCTATGTTGTTTCACCCAATCTAAGCTGATCCCTGTGAAAATGTTAGTCACCCCATCATGTTCCACTCTTCTGTGACCCCATGGACTGTCGTCCACCAGGCTTCTCTGTCTATGGAATTCTCCAGGCCAGAATACTGGAGTGGGTAGCCTTTCCCTTCTCCAGGGGATCTTCCCAACCCCGGGATCAAACCCAGGTCTCCTGCATTGCAGGCAGATTTTTCACTGTATGAGCCCTAGGGAAGCCCAACCCCTGTGTGTGCCACACACATAAACTGATGTAAGGAAATCAGATGATATACTTACTTTAAGATAGACTTTGTGTCATTTGCTTTCCATTATTTCATTAATACAATCCTTATTAATTGTGCTTCCCTGGTGGGATACTCCAATTTAAATATTTAAATACTCCAATTTAAGAGTCGTGTACGTTAAAGGATTTATATAACTTGTTTGATTGTAAATGGAAAGAAGGAAATAACCACACCCAGAACAAATTGTTTTGCACAATTCCTGAATACTCTGAAGAAAGATATTAAAAGAAAAAATACATTAAAGTGCTTTGTGAGCCACCATACCATAAGTAGGATATTTTCCTGGTATTGTTTGTAAGTTCCAAAGAACAGAATTAATTTTTATATTTGTCAGCACATCATCAGAACTGGGTGTAACAAAAAGGCATAATTGAAGTAGAAGCACTGCTTTAAACAACAAAAAGCAATAAGTAAATAAAGGAAAGAAAAATTGGTATTCTGTTTCCTACATCAGCATAGTAGTCATATAGCCATATTTTTCTGATAGTATTTTTTTTAAACAGTTCGGCAAACTTTAGTATGCTTTTTTTTTTTGACCGTGCCATGTGGCTTGTGGGATCTTAGTTCCCGACCAAGAACTGAACCTCTGCAATGAGAGTGCAGAGCCCTAACTGCTTGACTGCCAGGGAATTCCTGATAGTATTCCTGAAAAAAAAAAAAATCACAAATTTAAAATTTGGTTCATGAAATTGGTGCGTGTTTGATCACTTAAGTCAGGTCTGACTCTTTTTGACCCCTGACCCCATGGACTGTAGCCTGCCAGGCTCCTCTATGCATGAAATTTTTCAGGCAAGAATACTGGAGTGGATTGCCATTTCCTCCAGGGGATCTTCCCAAACCAGGGATCGAAACTGCATATCCTGTTCTCCTGCATTGGCAAGCAAATTCTTTACTGCTGAGCCACCCGGGAAGTCACATAAAACAGGTACTTGTCTGTAAAAAATGAACATATCACATTAAGCAATTAGACTTTTTAACATTTAAAAGTCAAGGAAGGGGATGGAGTAAATAAAATGTATGTAACCAAATTCAATTTTGAATGGACTTACTATCAAATACAGAGTAGAATTTGTAAGTGGACTCTGTTATCATAAATGTCCCACTGACATAAGACCCTAATGATTGAAATTTATAGCCTAATGACCTTTTATCTCTATGCTCAATGGGGATTATATTGAAAACAATAAATACATGTAAATATTATAAACACACACAAATATTTCATAATTTTAATCATCCTGTACCATAAACCATTTTCCTTGAATTAATGCAGAAGAGGAGGCTTTTGGAACAGTTTTAACCCTTCTTGCTCACAAAATAAACAACCCAGGAGAAAAATAAATGTGATTACAAATCACAAAGTTTAAATCAGATTCTTTAAGGAGTATATATCCACAAATAGTAGAAACTCAAATATAATAAATGTAGAAAAAATTTAGACACCTCACGCTTTGACTAAGTATGCATGCGTGTGCACCAAGTCCTTTAGTTGTATCCAACTCTTTGTGACCCTTTGGACTGAGCAATTATAGGGAATTTGATTTTGCTTTTCACTCTGAGATGAGAAACCACTGGAGGTTTGAAACAGAGAAATGACATGATTTGACTTACCTTTTTAAAGGAATCCTTTGGTTGCTGGGTATAAATAAACCGTTAAGGCTTCTGAAAACTCCAGCAAATTAAAACAACAAGGTACATTGTTCACTCACGAGATTAGCGAGTATTTTCTAAAGCAGGTCATGAAACAGCATGTATGCCATGATTACATTTGTGTGATCATAATTGTAGATAGTATTCTTAGGATATGCTAAAGACTGAGATAATTTATCCAGGAGATTTATAATAAAGATCACATTGAAAAACAACTGCTTTTTGGATTCCTTTGTCATATGGAAGAAGCATGAGCATGGAGGTTAGCCTAACAGAATTTGAATAACACTGTCACTTACTCTTGAGTGATCTTTAATAATTTAATTAGCCTCTCTGCCTCAGGTTCATCATATGTAAAATAGAAATCTTTAACAATGTCCCTGTTTTAGCTCCTTTAGTTTGCTTTAAGGATGAAACAAGAGAATCCACCTAAAGCCCTTGGCATAAACCAAGGCCAAGCAAATATTAGCCTTTCTTGCCCTAAATAGACTTTGTTACATACTCAACATCCATGACTCACTTCCTTGTTAACCAAACAGGGACTTTAGTTCAGGAATCCTCTGCTCCCAGGGAAGGTGGTCCAATCCCAGCTCAGAAGGAAGGCCTGATGTTCAGTCTAGGTGCGGTGCCCCATGAGGCTTCCCGCGGTGTGGTGAGTGGGAAAGAACTCGCCTGCCAATGCAAGAGCCACAGGAGATGACCCCTGGGTCGGGAAGATGCCTTGGAGGACGAACGGCAACCCACTCCAGTGTTTTTGCCTGGAAAATCCCATGGACAGAGAGCCTGGTGGGCGACAGTCCATGGGCTCACAAAGCCCCGGACACGGCAGAGCAATTGGACACGCAGGCACGGGGTGCCCCATGGCTCTTGCAATCAACTCCTTTAGGTGTGAGCAGGGCTCCTACACACCTGCCCGCTGAGACTTTGAGACCTGAGGGAATGTTCGCTGGTAGCTTTGGGGGAAAGTTTCCTCACCTTGAAAAGAGACTCACCAAAAGAAGACTCTTCTTTCCCTGGATCTTGTCATGCCTGAATTTGGTACCTGGGAATTCTATAGCCATTTTGGAGACAAAAATTAAAGACTAAAGATGGCAAAGCAGAATGACACAAAGAACTGGCATGGGTCCTTGAATTAACCAACTTTGAAGCTGCCCTAATTAGGACTCCCTGTTATGTGAGATAAGGTTTTTTAAATTGTTTAAGCCAGTTAAGTCAGCCATATTATCATGAGATAGTCCCATCATATCTGTTTCTTTTTTCCTTGCCAGAAAAGTCCCTCTCATCATGTTTCTGCCAAGTTCTGTTCTCTGTTGACACTGGGTAGAATCAATAGAGACACAGAATCAGAAATAAGACTTTCAAAATGATGCCTTGTTCCCCTGAAAATAATTTAGAAAGGTCATTCTCTCACATTGAAACAGACAGAACTCTTCCTAAAGGACTGGTCTTTAAAAATGGCTTTAAGGTACTTCCCTGGTTGTCCAGTGGTTGAGACTCTGCTCCAAATGCAAGGGGTACGGATTCAATCCCTGGTTGGGGAACAAAGATCCCACATGCTGCACAGCGTGGCCTAAAATAATAATAATAATACTTAAAAAAAATAAAATGTCTTTTAAAAAGGACATATGCTAAATATGCTAAATTCCTTTTAAAAAGGAAATATGCTCAAATTTGTCTCAAAAATTCCATGACACTCAGATTCAAAGATGATGGCAGTTGGTTACCTCAGGGCTGATATTTAGAGGATACGCACTGGGGTAGCTACACTGGTACAATCAGTATCTCTTCTGTTTCAACACAAACAGGGCCTGTGGTATCAACGATCACTCTTGTTACTCCGGTTTTTCTCATGACAACAGAAATAAACAATATAATAACTGGAAGGCTGTGTGTTTGGTGGTTAAGTATGTGGTCTTGGAAATCAGACTGCCTAGGTTAACATGTAGCCTCAGATCACGTAACCAGCAGCACATTGTCTAACCTGGTTAAGCTTTGGTTCCATGTCTGGAAAATGGGGGAAAATAGCACTTATTTTGACGAGTTCTTACAGGGAATAGATAAGGTGAGTGTCATAATACAGTGTGCCTGGCACATAATAACAACTCAGTTAATGTTAGCTAATATGATTACAGGTAAGGATAGTATTTCCATGTTTGGGCATAGCTCCAGAGAACAATACACTCACTACCTATTATCATGAAGGTTACCTAGCTGTATGGGACACTGTGGAGGAAAAAACAAATGGTCCCTCCCATCACTAGATTTGCCAGTCCACCTAGGACCTACTAGAACAAGCCAAAATATTTCATGCAAGGAACACTATCTGCTCCATGCTTCTGGCTGAAGACCCCGTGTGCATGCTAAGTTGCTTCAGTTGTGCCCACCTCTTTGCAACATCATGGACTGTAGCCCGCCAGGCTCCTCTCCCATGGGGATTCTCCAGACAAGAATACTTGAGTGGGTTGCCATGCCCGCCTCCAGGGGATCTTCCTAATCCAGGGATTGAACCCAGGTCTCCCACATTGCAGGTGGATTCTTTACTGTGTGAACCACCAGGGAAGCCCAAGAATACTGGAGTGGGTAGCCTATCCCTTCTCCAGGGGATCTTCCTGGCCCAGGAATCAAACCTAGGTCTCCTGCATTGTAGGCAGGTTCTTTACAAGCTGAACTAGCAGGGAAGCCCAGATTTCATCTTAGGCTTTTGCATTTCCTCATTATTTGGATAAGAACAGGCCAAGGGAAAGCACATGTCTGATGAAAAAGCCCTTCATCATTATGATACTTAATCATGTTACCTTCTTTCTTCAGACCCTCAAAGCCATAGACATTAACAGGAACTCTTAAGTGACAATTACTCGTCTCCATTAAAAGACAGACAAAAGAAAGATGAGAAGGTTATGCCCCAAATATGAGAGAATGAAGGGAAGAAGAATGGAGAGCAATCTCTATCCGTAGCTGTGGCATTTATTTCTTACAGAAAAAAGACTAAAACAAATATGTTAAATATTAATAAATAGTTTATTAATATCAAGATATTGAAGAGAGTTTTTATGGTATTGTCTGTATTTTTTGTATGCCTGGAATATTCCTTAGCTTTATAACATCAAAATGAAACTAAAAGATAATAGCTGCAACTTTTTAAACAATTGAGTTTCAACACTACAAGGAACTTTTTCTACGGGTTATGGAATGGAAGAAGGGTCAGTCCTAAAACCTCTGAAAAGTTAAGTCATAATAGTAAAATAGACTCTCAATAATAACTCTGTGAAAAATATTTTATTTTAAAAAGGCAAAAACTACAAGGATAGTTTCAGTAAGCCTGAAAAATGTTGAACGTGTTAGTTGCTCAGTCTTGTCCAACTCTGTGACCCCATGTACTGTAGTGCACCAGGCCCCTCTGTCCCTGGGATTTCCCAGGCAAGAGTACTGGGGTGAGTACTCTTCTTCAGGAGATCTCCCCAACCCAGGGATCAAATGCCCAAGTCTCAGGCATTGCAGGCAAATTCTTTACCATCTGAGCCACAGGGGAGCCCCTGCTGCTGCTGCTAAGTCACTTCAGTCGTGTCCGACTCTGTGCGACCCCACAGATGGCAGCCCACTGGGCTCCTCTGTCCCTGGGATTCTCCAGGCAAGAACACTGCCATTTCCCTCTCCAAGGGAAGCCCCTAGATAGATAAAAATCTAATATGATCTTGGTTTAGACGCTCTGGGGCTTTGCGAGGGTGGTAAGAGAAGATTATGAAGACAAGAGGAAAAACATTTAGCACTTCTACACCTAAACATTTCTTTTCTCATGCAAATCTCAAAAGAAAACAAGCAAAAGTAGTCTAGAGTAAAAAGTAGTTTAAGATTGAAAAATCAAGTATAGTAACAATAAAATTTTGTTTGTTATAGCTTCATAAATTGTAAAAACCCAACACCACACAAAACCACTATGGCAGTCTAAGATGTTCATTGGTATTTTCCACATACCATTAACTGCATAGGAATCAGTTGAGAATTTTTATAAGTCGAGCTAAAAAGATGGATGTATACATGTTGAATGAAAATTTTAGAATGAAAACTCTAGTTGCCCTCGAAGAAGCAAAACAAACAAAAAAAACAAAATCAAACATTAAAAACATAGTTGCATAATTTCGGCAAAGATACAGAACTTCCAAAGGACATTTGAAGCTAAAACTTAATGAGGTGGATTGTTCCTCAAATAGTAGGGAATTTTACTGAATAAACATACTTGTTTGCCTTCATTAAAGTACTAGTTTAGTCACATTCAATGAAAGAAATCCTATAGAAAAAAACCCTGATACAATTGGTATCTCATTTTTAACTTCCAAGATATTATTACCATAGAGGATCCCTCAGACAAGGCAAAAAATAAATATAAATAAACAAGGATCAACTGTATAGCACAAGGAACTATATTCGATATCTTATAATAATTTCTAATGGAAAAGAATCTAAAAAAAAAATACCCAACAACACACCAAGCTACACTGAAACAACACTGTAAAGCAACTATACTTCAATTAAAAATAAATAAATTCATTGGACATTTATTGATCTTTCACTATGTGCCAGGCAGTATTCTGAATGCTTGGTTTGGATTAACACATTTAATCCCCAGAAGCCCCATCATTGTCCCCTGATAAAAAAGAAACATGGGGTAACTATAACAGCTGCCCTGGGTGAAGCAGTAGTAACTCCTACATTCACCCTCTTACCACTGTATAGCCTTTGAGACTTAACCCATCTAGGAAGGCTGCCTCAGAGAAGAGCCAGGTTTCTGCCAACCAGAAATGATTTGCAGTGAAATTGATTTGCAAAGCATTATAACAGAATGCATTTGTGTAAAAAAAAAAAAAAATTGCTATTTGGAGTTTTTAAATGAGAGAAATGATTATTCTTATTCTACTGACTGGGACTCTGAACTTTCCAATATTTGTTTTCACCAGTCCTTCCAAGTAGCTTAAGTCTCCACCCTACTCCCACACTTCTGCCAAGGGCTTTCAGCTCTGAGTCTTTTATTCTGAACACAGGTAGAGAGAACTTGCACTCATTCGCCATGGAATAGTCATCCTTATTATGCCCCATTCACACTGGCATCGGGGTAGGAAATGTCAACCCACTCCTGGCAGGCTACAGTCCATGGGGTCAGAAAGAGTCCGACATAACTGAGCACACCCACACACTGGCATTGTCTCTTGCAGGAGTCTCTGAAAGCAGAGCTGTGACTGGGACATTAAAAGAAAGGAATCAAGGACTTCCCTGGTGGTCCAGTGGCTAAGACTTCATGCCCCCAGTGCAGGGGGGCCTGGGTTCCATCCCTGGTCAGAGAACTAGATCCCACATGCTGCAACTAAGATCAAACATTCTGTGTGCCATGACTAAGACCTGGAGCAGCCAAATAGATAAATAAATAAAAGGAAAGGCGTCAATAAGTAGACCACTGCTGGGCCTACTTGTCAAGTGATATTATCTCTGCAGACATATTTCATTTTACAACCTATGAAGAATAAAAAGACATTTTCTGCCATTTTTGCTCGAGATTTAATTAATCTCAAGGGGCTGGGAGCTGGAGGGAGGAATGGAGATTTGGGACAGTTCTGTGGTGAAGGGGTTCAAGACAAGCCTCCTCAAAATGTGGCACTTTGGCATGTGGCTTATTTTGAGCTAAAGGTAATCAGGACCCTGTGAGCTGGAGAGAAACTTCTGCCTCTGCCTTAACTAGCAAAGAGTTTAAATTGAGGCCTTTTCCCAAAATGAGAATGATTACCAGAGATAAATTTATCTGAGTGACAACGCGCACAGAAAACGTCTCCCAAATGTCTGCCCTTCTGATTGTCCTATGACTTCCTCCTTGTGAAGACCCAGGCCCCTTTCCCATTCCTTAGCTCAGGGTGGTATATATGCCTCATTTTACCCTTCTGTCTTCCAACTGTTCCTGTCTGTGTGGTTCCCATACGTATGGAATTCAATTTTCTTTATGGGACTTTCTTGCTGGTCCATTGGGTAAGATTCCATACTCCCAATGCCCGAGGGCCTGGATTCGATCCCTAGTCAGGGAACTAGGTCCCACAGGCTCCAACTAAGATCAAGGATTCTGTGCGCTGCAGCTAAGAAATTGGTGCACCCAAATAAATATGTAAATTTTTTTTTAAAAAGCAAACAAATAAATGTGAACATTAAATAAATAAATTTGTTTTTCTCCTGTTAATCTGCCTGATGTCAATTTGATCATTAAACCAGCCAAAAGAACCTTTGAAGGATAGAGGAAGATTCTCCTCAACAGCGGCTGACTATGGAGCATTCATCACAAACAGAAGACAGCGGTCTGATGACTGTTTTTTCAGTAAATAGCACCTATTTCTAGAGCCCCAAATATCTGACTTTGAAGTCTGTGTTTTAAGATAACTGCTTTAGCTAGATATTAATGCCTTTTTTTTTTTTTTTTTTTGTCCAGGAAAGGCTCATGGTGGCTTCAGAATGTCTATAAAGGAAGCCTTAAGGGCAGCACATAAATTGTCCTGGGCTACATAAAATTGTCCACATAGAAGAGAAGAATTGCTGATGGGGACAGATTTCCAGAGCTGAGTTTGAGCTCTCCCCTGCTCTCCTCCGACGCTCTGTTACCTCCATTCTTCCGTTATGCTAAGTAACAATTCAGATCTCACTGTGTGCACAGCATCAGAGAAACCAGGTAAAGTATAAAAGAAGTGACAGGGGGGCTTCCAGGTGGCTCAGTGGTAAAGAATTCGCCTGCCAATGCAGGAGACACGACAATCCCTGATCTGGGAAGATCCCACATGCTGCAGAGCAGTTAAGCCCAGGTGTCACAACTGTTGAGCCCATGCTGTAGAGCCCGCGGGCTGCAGATTCTGAGCCCACCTGCCCTGGAGCCGTGCTCCACCACGAGAGAAGCCGCTGCGATGAGAAGCCGGCACACCACAGCTAGAGCGGCCCCGGCTCACAGCAACTAGAGAAATGCCCAAGCAGCAGCAAAGACCCAGCCCAGCCAAATACAAATAAATACAATTTACTTTTTTTTTAAAAAGTGATAGTTTCCCTGTCCTCCAAAATCTTACATTTTAGTGAAGAAAACTACAAAATCTTATATTTGGTGAGGAAAACATACGCAAAGAAACCATTACCTAACACTGGCAGACAGACAGAGAGTGCCAAGGAAATCTCTAAAGAATATGTGAAAATATAAACCGAAGATCAGAAAATGTGAAGATTTGGTGAGTCATAAAGGAGAGAGACAGGCAGAGAATAGACTGGGAATTTCAGGGACGAGAGAAAAGGTCACTAGCAAAACCTTAAGCACAGCCTATTTGATGACTGAATCAAACACCTGGAGATGAGAAAAGTTGACCTGAGAAGATGAGGGGCAAGGTGTAGAAACATAAGCCAAGGAGGTAAGACTTTCTGTGGCAGGAATTTGGAAGCTACCAGCCTGGGTTTGGCATGAAGGAGTGTTGGGGCATGGGGGCAGGGCAGGCAAGGCCATGGGGCTTGTGTTGTAATACCAGAGAAGAGAGGACAACAAGCTGACCATCTCTTGTGAAACTTCCTGTGGTTTTGTGAGGGACTCACTCAGTGCAGAAAGGATGAGCCCTGGTTTTGCATCGTGAGACAGGACTTCAAATCCTTGAACTTTGGATCAAGGACTGCTCTTGTCAAAAACAACCTAGCAAAATTCCATCTCCTGCTAAACTCAAAAAATGCAAGTGATAAGGATAGTTCGATTAATTTTGACAATTGTATACAACTGTGCAACCCACGATGACCATAATCTATATTTAGGACAGTTTCCATCACGTATCTTTGACTACTGTATTCTATTTTACCATGATTTTGTCTCCTCTCTCTCGTTTTTTAAAATGTAAATAGGTTCTTTCAACAAATTTCTCAAGATTCTTTTCTGGATTTTAAACGATCATTATACAGTCTAAAATGCACATTCTACCCAGGGAGGTAATAGGGGGAGGAAGAAATTTTTCCTCTATTTTCTTAGGTCCAGGTTCGAAGGCCCTACAAATTAAGCTGACAAAAGGATTAATAGGAAAAAAGGATTTGTTAGTAGGAGAAAATATTTGTTATATGGAGGCTTACTAGGTGGCTCGGCGGTAAAGAATCCTCCTGCCAATGCAGGAGATGCAGGTTCAATCCCTGGGTCTGGAAGATCCTCTGGAACAGAAAATGGCAACCCAGTCCAGTATTCTTGCCTGGGAAATCCCGTGGACAGAGGAGGCTGGCAGGCTACAGTCCATGGGGTTGCAAAGAGTTGCCATGACTTAGCAACTGAGCACGCACATAAGTTTGTTACATAGGCATGAGGGAGCTTTCCAGAAAAGGACTGAAATCCCAGGGCTTAAATATCTTCATATCAGTGTGAAGGGAATTTTGGACTATGGCAAGGGAGGAGGGGGAGGTTGTAGGATGGTCACCAGGTAAATAAGGGCTGTTAAGTAAGATTAGTTAAGCAGACTCAAGTCATCTTAGACAAGAGTCACTGCTCATTCTCTTTCTACAGGAGAGCAAGACGTGTACAAATGTAAATTTCCTTTATAAAAATGTAAATTTCCTTTGCAAAAGGGAAATGTATGCTCTGGTTTTAGAGTTTTTCTGGAGTTGGCTGTTCCTCAGTTGCTTTTGACTCAAAAGAATCTTTTATGCTAGAGTGGTATATTTTGCGGTGGTGTATCCTAATCCCTCTTAGTAGCGTGTTGGACATAGCAATACTACCAAAGGCCCTTTAAAGTCTGCCACATTTCTTTTGGTACCTTCAACTTACTGCTTGCCGCACAACACCTCAAATGAAAAAGAGCAATTCTATTCAGTTTTGCTTTAACAACTTTAACAAAAAAAAAAAAATGCATTTTATTAGTTATATGTGTCCTCACCTCCCCAGGTGGAATGTACCTTTAGGTTATGTAATGTTTGTTTAAAACTCAGAAAAAAATCATGAGATATTCACTGAAAGAAACAGTTTACATTAAGTCATGACTGTAGTAGCTAAAAAATAAAAAGTACAAAATCATGGCAAAATAGAACACAATGGGCAGAGTCAAAGATAAATGACAGGAACAATTCTAAATCCTGACTCTGGTCATGCTGGGTTACACAATTGTATACATTTGTCAGAACTTATTGAACTGTGCTCTACAGAGGGTGAATTCCACTGTGTATAAATTATGCCCTGATTTTTAAAATAAGGATAAGAGTAACAAACCAGGAAAAAATAATAAAAATTTTGTCAAAAACGGAAAATATCCATAATCTAAAAAACACTCCTAAACATCAAGAGCAGGAACCCAATAGAAAAGTGGGCAAAAGATAAGTTGGTTCACAGAAAAAAGAAAGTAGCCCTTAAGTCTATATAAAAAGAAGTGCAACCTCACAATAGAAATGCAAATAGAAAAGCAGAGGGGGAATTGGTTGAAGGCAATCAAAAGTTATAAACTTCTAGTTATAAGACAAGTACTAAGGATACGATGTACACGATAAGGAAAATAAACACTGCTGTGTGTTAGATGGTGAAAGTTAAGAGAGTAAATCCTAAGAGTTCTCATCACAAGGCTAAAACATTTTTTCTATTTCTTTAATTTTCTATCTGTATAAGATGATGGATGCTCACTAATCTTATTGTGGTAATCATTTCAGGTATGTGTAAGTCGAATCATTATACTGTACACCTTAAACATATGCAATGAAAGTGAAAGTCGCTCAGTCGTGTCCGACTCTTTGTGACCCCGTGGACTATAGAGTCCATGGAATCCTCCAGGCCAGAATACTGAAGTGGGTAGCCTTTCCCTTCTCCAGAGGATCTTCCCGACCCAGGGATTGGGGACTTCCCTGGTGGTCCAGTGGCTGAGAGTCTGCCTTGAGGGGCAGGGGACTTGGGTTTGATCCCTGGTCAGAGAACTAAGATCCCACATACTGCAAAGCAACTGGGCCCATGCACCACAACTAAGAGTCTGTGGACTCCAGTGAAGAATCCCACGTGCTGCAACTAAGACCCGATGTAGCTGAATAAATAAATAAATATTTTTTAAAAAGAAATAATTTTGTACCAACTATCTGGGCATCCCTCAGCCCAGTCAAGTCGATGCATAAAATTAACCACCACAGTGACTACTGTTTTATTTTTTTATAATGAGATTATTTTACACTTTTACTCGATTCTTGTCATTATATTGCATCTTCAATTATACAATCCTCTTTTAAAATTTATTTATTTATTTGAAGGATGTTAGTCCCCCAACCAGGGGTTAACCCAGGGCCCCAGCAGTAAAAGTACTGAGTCGTAACCACTGGACCATCAAGAGATTCTCTCTTTTTTAAATTACAGTATAGTTTCATTGATGTTATGTTAGTTTCAGGCATGCAGCACAGTGTTGCAGTATTTTTATAGACTTAACTCCATTTAAAGTTATTATAAGATAAAGGCTATATTTCCCTGTGATGTACATTCACATATAGTTGTTTGAATGCAAAGTGGGTATAACTCCAGCTCCAGGGGAAGATAGTCTAGCAATACCTAGCAAAATTACATATTTATTTCCTTTCACGGGAAACAATGTCAAAGACACAGGACAAAAATATTAAGTGCCTCATGGTCAAGGTTATGACTATATCATTATTTATGATAATTTAAGAAGTGGAAATAACCTAACTATTTACCAATTAGGCAATGAGCTAAATAATAAATATGTTGTAGCCCTGGAAAGAAATGAGAACAATCTCAGCACACTGCTATGAAATGCTCTCCAGGATTAACCATTCTATTAGAACAGTGTAGAACAGTTTGTCATGTGCTATCTACTTGGAGAATATTTTTGAAAAGAAGCAACAGAAGAATAAACAAAAAATAAAAAATATAATTAGTTACTTTTAGAGAGTTAGAGGGAACCAGTGGGGACACAGGGAACAGAATCACAACTATGTGAAGGCATCTTAGTATATGATTTGGATTTTGGAACTGTGTGAATGTCTACATACTTATTTAAGTTTTATCAGAAGGAGGGAAAGGCAACCCCCCTACAAACTGAAAATACATTAAGATAGATGAAACTAAGTAAGTATTTAGTATCAAAGACACACATACAAAATTGTTCTCAATGTCTTTAAAATAGTATTTTGTCTGAATGTCCCTTAGTGTGAGATGTTCTAAGTACATAAACTATTTACTAAGTAATCTTAAGCTGCAAAAGTGTTATAATAGTATTATTTTTAAATGATTATAGGAATATTTGTAGGATAAAGTAATTAAGTGATAATGACAGCATTGGTTTTGTTTGTTTGTTTTTATGTTTGTTTTGGCCATACCACAAGGCATGTGGGATCTTAGTTCCCCAATCAGGGATCAAACCCATGCCCACTGCATTGACAGCACGGAGTGTTAACCACTAGACCCCCAGGGAGTGTTAACCACTAGACCCCCAGTGAACTCCCTAAAATATGCATTATTTACTCATAATCATTGTTTTTCACGTGCATATTTCTTAGAAATATATTTTGAAAGATGTATGGATGAAATGATATGCTGTCAGGGAATTGAGCAAAAGGGAATAGATAAAGCAAGGGTGGCAAAATCTTGAATGTTCCTGATGGGTATATGAGAGCTCATCAGACAATTCATTCTCATATTAAGTTTTTTAATAAAATTTTTTTAAGATGTTAATTTTAGTAACTCCATGTGAATATAATCACTAACTCTCTCACACTATTTAAAAATAAATTCAACTGGGACGAGATCTGAACCCCTATGAAGAAATCTCTTAGCACTCTTTCATCTTCTAAGCTCTTTAAAAACCTTAAAGATATTGAGCTTCCTTGTGTCATTGAGGAGTATTTCAATTAATTGCTGTATTTCTACTTGGAGAAATTAAACAACAGGAGTATAATAATAACAGCTTGATGTATCTTGGTCCATAGTTTTGTAAATGCTAGTGGTACTTTCTCACATAGTTATCTCAGATTCTCCTGAAGGCTCTGTAATTACTGTCACTTCACAGGTGGGAGACTGAGTCTTAGAGTTTCAGCCAAACTGACACTGGGACTCGGATTTCTTACCAGCTCATTCAGCTATTTGATGAAGACTACAGAGGAAATGAAGCTAACTTCCCTGGTGGCTCAGATGGTAAAGCATCTGCCTACAATGCAGGAGACCTAGGTTCGATCCCTGGGTGGGGAAGATTCTCTGGAGAAGGAAATGGCAACCCACTCCAGTACTCCTGCCTGGAAAATCCCATGGGTGGAGGAGCGTGGTAGGCTTAGTCCATGGGCTCTCAAAGAGTCGGACACGACTGAATGACTTCACTCTCACAGAGGAAATGAACATCAAGTGATGAGATTAAAATTCATGTTATTTTAGCTTTTACTTGAGCACTTTGGTTAAATAGTATACACGTTAGAAACATCACCTCAAAACCCCAAATTTCATATGTAAAGAATAGTCTAGAACTAGTTAAAAACCTTGCTATACATTTAGGCTTTTCCGTCGTGTGTCTGTGTGTTTGTCCACCTGTATTCCTCCTGAACACTACTGTGAAATTAAGGGTGTCCCTTCCCCTTTATTTTAAAGTCAGTTTCATGGGCTTATGTCTACAAAGTAATCATAGTAGAACACCGTGGTTATTCAATGTATTCGTGCTGTCTTGGGTCCTTTCCTTTATGTATGGAAGAATTGGGCTAATAAATTAATGTTCATCAAATTGTCACAGAAAGCATTGTTACAGGGCTAATCTAGGTCTGGAACACCGTTTCCTTTATGGAGAGAAAAAGGATGTTGATTTAAATCGCACCTCTAAATGGTTTAAAATCATGCTCATGTTTATTGAAGCAATACTGGCCTATGGGAAAGCCCTAACTATAGAATGGCTGCTTTGGTCTTTAATTGTAGAGTAGCATCTTGAACTGTTCAATGATTCTGACACTTTGAATCTGAAAAAGAGAATTAACTTCCAACCATGTTGGAATTCACATGTTGTACTTGTTCTTTGATTTATGTAACAGATTTGGTATTATCTAAATACTCTGTTTTACTCTTTTTCAAAAGACAAGTGTAATTATTTCTAATTTTTCCTTCAGTTTTTAATTTTTTTAAATTATTTTTATTTAACAAATTTAACTAAGGCATAACTGATGTACAATATTGTAAGTTTCAGGTGCATAATGTAGTGATTCACAATTTTTTAAGGTTATATCCCATTTATAGTTACTATGAAATATTGGCTATATTTCACCTGTTGTAACCTGCAGTCTTTTTTTAAAAAAAATTTTGTCATTGCCACTTTTTACACATAAAAATTTTTTAAAATCACAGGAATTAAAAGGTATATAATTTTACCCCATTAAAAATATTCAATCACATTAGAAGTTACATAAAACAGGTTTTACATATGTATATTATACAGACATTAAAATCATCTTATTTAATAGCATGGAGAAATATTCACGATTTAATATCAAATAAAAAATACAGGATACAAAACTAAATATTTGACATGATCTCAATTTTTTTCTGAAAACAATTTATGCATAGAAAAAAGATTAAAGGATAGAATATTTGTTTTATTTTTAAAATTTTTAAAATTTACTGGCCACAGCACATGGCATGTGGAAACTTAGTTCCCCAACCAGGGTTTGAACCCATACCCCCTGCAGTGGAAGCCCAGAGGCTTAGTCACTGGACCACCAGGGAAATACCAGAAGGCTAAGATATTTATAAATATCATCTTAATCTGGAGGAATTATCAATAATTTTTAGTTTTTTTTCTGTTTTCTACATTTAATGGATTTTCTATAATTGATATGTATTGCTTTTATCATAAGAAAAAGTATTTTTAAATACATGTATTTTCTATGCTGGATTTTAATCTATAAGAATGAATACTTTAAACAGTGATATACCCAGCTCCCACCAACTCTATGACATGTAGAGGTGGACTACATCATGTTCAGTTGACTGGCCAGTTCATAATTCACTGTTCTGATTTTCCATCCATCACAGCAGCAAAAGACCAGATATAAAGAAATATTCCCCTGTGACGTTTTCCTCTATTCCTTTTCTTTATTCTCAGTAACCATGTTAATAAAATGTGGGATAACTTGCTCTTCCTTGATGTACTAGTTTAGCAAATGGATTTTGATAAATATAGAAACCTAAAGATGCAGCGGGTTAGGGCAGGGGAGGAGAAGCGGTGTGTGTGTGTGTGTGTGTGTGTGTGTGTGTGTGTGTGTGTGACTTTATTTAGTTAATACCATGAAAAAACCAAATATCATGGTCTTGAAAAAATATTGGGTTGAGATACCATTGTCTATGTTGAGATATTTTTAGCTACAGCTAAAATAGAACTGTTACAGTTTCCATTTTCTTCAAACAGTTACATGTTGTAAGCAGTTGGAATGATGGAAACCAACCAGGACCTCGCCTCTTGGTATAGAAGCCACAGCTGTAGCAGCTCAAGTGCCTGGCAAATACCAACAGAACCCCGCCACCCTTGAACTGGAAGCATCTGTCCCTCATCCCACATGTGAAACGGAGGGTGGAGGAGTGGGGCAGTGGAGGTGGGGCTGGGGCAGTGGGGAGGTTAGGGGGAGTCGGGGGGGACACCACCAGGCTTCAGGAACATTAGTCCTCTGGAGTCTTCTGGATGGCAAAAGTGAAAGTGAAGTTGCTCAGTCGTGTCCGACTCTCTGCGACCCCATGGACTGTAGCCTACCAGGCTCCTCCCTCCAAGGGATTCTCCAGGCAAGAGTTCTGGAGTGGTTTGCTATTTCCTTCTCCAGGGGATCTTCCCAACCCAGGGATTGAACCCAGGTCTCCCACATTCCAGGCAGATGCTTTAACCTCTGAGTCACCAGGGAATGACCCACTATCAAAACCCACTCCACTATCAAAACCCACCAGGGAAGGCCACCAAAACCCAGTCCTTTAAAATTAAATTGTAAATACAACATTATAAATCAACTATACTTCAATAAAGCAACAGTTAGAACTGGACATGGAACAACAGACTGGTTCCAAATAGGAAAAGGAGTCCATCAAGGTTGTCTATTGTCACCCTGCTTATATAACTTATATGCAGAGTACATCATGAGAAACGCTGGGCTGGAAGAAGCACAAGCTGGAATCAAGATTGCCAGGAGAAATATCAAACACCTCAGATATGCAGATGACACCACCTTTATGGCAGAAAGTGAAGAGGAACTAAAAAGTCTCTTGATGAAAGTGAAAGAGGAGAGTGAAAAAGTTGGCTTAAAGCTCAACATTCAGAAAACAAAGATCATGGCATTTGGTCCCATCACTTCATGGGAAATAGATGGGGAAACAGTGGAAACAGTGTCAGACTTTATTTTTCTGGGCTCTAAAATCACTGCAGATGGTGATTGCAGCCATGAAATTAAAAGACACTTACTCCTTGGAAAGAAAGTTATGACCAACCTAGACAGCATATTCAAAAACAGAGACATTACTTTGCCAACAAAGGTCCGTCTAGCCAAGGCTATGGTTTTTCCAGTGGTCATGTATGGATGTGAGAGTTGGACTATGAAGAAAGCTGAGCACCGAAGAATTGATGCTTTTGAAGTGTGGTGTTGGAGAAGACTCTTGAGAGTCCCTTGGACTGCAAGGAGATCCAGTCAGTCCATTCTAATGGAGATCAGTCCTGGGTGTTCTTTGGAAGGACTGATGCTGAAGTTGAAACTCCAATACTTTGGCTACCTCATGTGAAAAGTTGACTCATTGGAAAAGACCCGGATGCTGGGTGGGATTGGGGGCAGGAGGAGAAGGGGACAACAGAGGATGAGTTGGCTGGATGGCATCACTGACTCGATGGACATGAGTTTGAGTGAACTCTGGGAGTTGGTGATGGACAGGGAGGCCTGGCATGCTGCAATTCATGGGGTCACAAAGAGTCAGACACGACTGAGCAACTGAACTGAACTGATACTTCAATAAAATAATTTTTAAAAAACATAAGTAACATTAAGAACCCATGACATTGTAAATAACTACATTTCAATAAAATATAGTTTAAAGAATAAACATTAAAGTGAAAGTCGATTAGTTGTGTCCGACTCTTAGAGACTACATAGTCCATGGAATTCTCCAAGCCTGAATACTGGAGTGGGTAGCCTTTCCCTTCTCCAGGGGATCTTCCCAACCCAAAGAATAAACCCAGGTCTCCTGCACTGCAGGCAGGTTCTTCACCAGCTGAACCACAAGGGAAGCCCAAGAGTACTAGAGTGGGTAGCCTATCTCTTCTCCAGGGGATCTTCCTGACCCAGGAATCGAACAGGGGTCTCCCACGTTACAGGCAGATTCTTTACCAGCTGAGCTATCAGGGAAGCCAAATTAAATTATATATTTTACATTTCACCTAGCAATACTCTGGCCAGGCAACATAACAGTGTTATAGATAAAACAGCCACGTTAGGTTATTCTCAAACTATTAGCCATTTTTTCCCTTATCAGTCAGTTCAGTCTATCAGCTGTGTCCAACTCTTTGCGAAAGATCCCAATGACTGCAGCACGCCAGGCTTCCCTGTCCGTCACCAACTCCAGGAGCTTGCTCAAACGCATGTCCATCGAGTGGGGAAATTTTTTAAATAGGAAAAAGGTGTACACACAATCACTACCACTCCACAAAAACAGAGGAGGAGAGGGTATGGAAAGTAAGCTTATAAAAAGCATACAACTTTGGAGATAGAACATTTGGCTTTGGATAAATTATTTTACTTCTCTTGAATCTTGGTTTTCTCACCTGTAAAATGAGGATGATAATACTATTTAAAATATGGATCAGTGGTTATCTCTCAAGAATAAGTTTATGCATGATCTTCACTTTCTAATTTTTAAGTGTGTGAAAAATGCCTATTTCACAAGGTTCTAAAGAGGATCAAGTGAGACAGTGAAGGTCTCTAATACTCTTCCACGACGACGGTTAAAGACACATCTCCAAAACTCAGTAAGAGTATTGATCAAGCATTGGGGAAAGAAATATCTTATTTTTACCCTTCTTCATTTACTGGCATCTGAGTTAGGAACTATTCTGTCAAATCTTAGTGCTTGAAGCACTACAACCCCAATATAGTCTCCCCAGCCTGATGCTCAGAGAAAGAACTCTTTACAGTCTTAAGACTTCTCAGTGGTCGCCCAAGAGATCCTCAGTGGTGTCTCTAGACTTAGAGTGGCAGTTCCATCCAGCAGCAGAGCCTGAGTCCGAAGAATCCTTTTGTGCTTTCCCAGAGGGCTTGCTCCTACAGAATAATACTGCAATGGACATAGTGTAACTTGCTACACTCCAGCCAACCAAATCTTTCCTCCTTCCCAGGGATTTGCTAAGGATATAATGCTTTCCATTAGAAAGCAGTTCTCAGACTTATGGTCATACTGGGGGAGGGAGGGTTGAACAGAGACAATAGTATTGAAACCTACACGTTACCATATGTAACATAGATAGCCAGTGGGAATTTGCTATACGAGGCAGGGAACCCAAAGCAGGTGCTCTGTGATAACCTAGAGGGGTGGGAGTTGGAGGGAGATGGGAGGGAGGTTTTAGAGGGAGGGACATATGTATATCTATGGTTGATTCATGTTGACGTATCCCAGAAGCCATCACAATATTATAAAGTAATTATCTTCCAGTTAAAAATAAAATTAAATTGAAAAAAAAAGATCAATTCTCTGGAAGGCCTTTTCTTTCTTCCTAATGTTTATTTTATACTGGACTGTGGTTGATTTACAATGTTGTTTTAATTTCAGGTATACAGCGAAATGATTCAGTTATACATATACATATATCTATTCCTTTTCGAATTCTTTTCCTGAAGGGTTTTTTTCTTATAACTTCTCACCTCCGACTCCCAAGGGTGACAGTATGACTTTCTTGGCCACTTTGGTTAAATGTATTTATTGTGTGCATTTCCCCCGGAATTGATAGGAAAGGTCACAATCATAAGGATTCAAGAATTTTGAAGGGAAGGAAAGGAGGTAAGGAGTGAAGTAATTACTTGCTTTGGGGTTTTGTTGTTGTTTTTGGATCTCATTAGTAGAAGGCAGCAAGACCTCGAGGGGATGGAAAGCTGGCAGGAAAGGCCGAAAAAGAGATTTGGACTACAGAGGAGACATGAGCTCTTCACAACCAACTTTACCTCATAATTTTGTCTGACTCTGGCTCCATAAACAGAAGGTTCCTCTGCCCCTCTGGGCAAAAGAGGCAGTCAGAATAATTAAATGTTCAGGGTTTGTTAGATGTTAAGAACCTGCATTTCAGCTGAGGAAAGAACTAGTACATCAAGTGGGGATTTCTCTGTTTAGAACCGCCCCGCAGGAATCAAGCTGGCACCAAAGGCTGCTCTGTTTCCCTCCGAGTTGTGCTGCAGCCCCTAAGTTATCATCAGAGGAAGGAAACGCCCGAGAGATCTGAAGGTTTTAATTGTTGCTGAGCGCAGATGGCTCAGATTACTGCACAGCAATGCAGCTCAAGGTCAGGGTCTCTGGCTTCAATCAGCTGCCTGAATATATGGCTTTAGTTGGACAGCAGTATTTCTGAGCAAGAGCTGTACAGCAACACTGGAGCAAGATTAGAGCCTGGAACGTGGAGGGACAAAGGACAAGATGTATGCTTATCAGAAATTGATGGCAGAGATAAACCCACCCTGTTTTCCATGCAGAATAAGATCTTGCCAGCAAGGTTCAAAAGAAAATAGGAGGGACTTCCCCAGGGGAACAGTGGATAAGAATCCACCTGCCAATGCAGTGGACACGGATTTCATCCCTGGTCCAGGAAGATTCCACATGCCACACAACAACTAAGCCCATGCACCACAGCTGTTGAGCCCGTGCTCTAGAGCCTGGGAACCGTAACTACTGAGCTCACTGCTGCAGCCACAGCTACTGAAGTCTGCACATCCTAGAGCCCACGTTCCGCCACAAGAGAAGCCACGGCAATGAGAAGCCCTCCCAGCGCAACTAGAGAGTAGCCCCTACTCGCTACAAGTCCTAGCACAGCAGTGAAGACCCAGCACAGCCTACATAAATAAAGTTAAAAAAAAAAAAAAAGACAACATCTGGGGGAAAAGGACAGGATCGGGGGTCAGGAAGTCAAGGCGACTCCATGTAGGAGCCTTGGTCACTTCTGTAATAGTTTAGCACAACGAAGGCTGTCAGGATGACCTGAGGGATGGGGAGTGTGCTTGGTGTCAGCAAACATTATGTGGATGACTGAAATATAAGTCTGAGTTCCTCTAACGTAACTCAGAACGCTTGAGCTCTTTACCCCATTGCTGTTTCAGTCGCTCAGTCAGGTCCTACTCTTTTGCGACCCCACGGACAGTAGCCTGCCAGGCTCCTCTGCCCATGGGATTGCCCAGGCAAGAGTACTGGAGTGGGTTGCTATTTCCTTCTCCAGGGGATGCTCCCGACCTCAAAGATAGAACTTAGGTCTCCTTCAGGCAGACAGATCCTTCACCACTGAGCCCATAAACAGCAAGTAATTAAAGGGATTATTTTTAATTTTAGAAAAAGCCCAAACAGTACAGCTGCATTAACTATGCCAGAGGGTGGAGACCATTTTTTTCCCATTTGAGACAAAGGCTCAATACTTTGTGCTGTGTATATGTTCCCAAGTGCCTCCTGTTGCCTTGGGTAGGGAGTGGAGTGGAGGTAGGCTATAGGAAATCTCTGGAGGTCTGAAAAACTGCTCAAGTTGAAAGCAAAAAGAAAGTAGAAGGGGACTTCCCTGGTTGTCCAGTGGTTAAGAAGCTGCCTTGCAATGTACAGGCTGCTGCTGCTGCTAAGTCGCTTCAGTCATGTCCGACTCTGTGTGACCCCATGGACCACAGCCCACCAGGCTCCTCCATCCAGGGGATTTTCCAGGCAAGAGTACTGGAGTGGGGTGCCATTTCCTTCTCTGCAATGCGCAGGACAGGGGATCAATCCCTGGTTGGGAAACTAAGATCCCACATGTCATGGAGCAACTAAGCCAGTTAGCCACAACTACTGAGCTCATTTGCCACAACTAGAGAGTTTGCCAAAATTAGAGACTCCATGCATCGCAACCAAAAATCCCACGTGCTGCAACTAAGACGTGAGCAGCCAAATTAATTATGTTACTATCTACCAGCATGGATCAAGCCCTTCAAAAATGAGTGGTAGCTCAAAGTTCCTCTGTATAATCAGCCTTCCCTTGTAAAGATGAGAAAATAAGTGAGCATACAAGTGTGAAAATGTTAGTCACTCAGTCGTGTCTGACTTTTTGTGACCCTATGGACTGCAGCCCACCAGGCTCCTCTGTCCATGGGATTCTCCAGGCAAGAATAGTGGAGTGGATGGCCATGCCTTCCTCCAGGGGATCTTCCTGACCCAGGGATCCTAGCCTTCCCATGTAAAGGTGACAAAATAAACGAGCATACAAACTGGTAGTGAAATCACTGGCAGGGCCAAATCAAAACTCTGGCTTCACCCTCAGTGTTTTTCCTGACCTGCGGTCCCCAGAGCACAACCAGGAGCTACCAATGACTCCAGGGCAGGTGTGAAGGTGGGTGTCAGGGCGGCAGGTTGTTTCAGAACGAGATATTTTCAAACTCCATACCATTTTTCCTTTCCTTCTAAAATGTAGCTCCACACCTCCCCTCTAAGTCCCACCCCTCCAAGAATCTCGGCAGGGTGATGAGTTGTCACTGATAGGACTGTTTGCAGCTTGAATGTCTCAGAGACAAAAAAGGATTGTTACCTGGAGTGTCCTTCAAGATCTAACAATGATCTTCTATGAATCAAATGGTAAAGCTTTTAATGTAAAAATAGAAAGAATGATTTATTTAGAAATTACCTAAGGAAAGGTCAGACTAGGTAAACTTTTCAGGACAAAGCCTTTTCATTAGAAAGAGAAGACGGGTGCTGGCAGCCAGGTGTCTAAGTAGAGGAGGAAAAGGTGGTGAGTTTCAGAGAGCTGGGCAGGGCAGTAGCAACACGCTGAGAGATCTGTAAAGGTAAGGCTTCACAATTTTACAGGAGACCTAGATCTGTTGGTTGGGGAGCCTTTAACCTAGTTCATTTTTTCTATCTTCTACAATAAAAAGTATCTTGATCTCCTCTGAATAAGCCTTTCAGATTTTAAAAGATGCATCTTTCTTCAAGCTTTGGCAATGAGTTCTTCCTTATATGTAACATTTAAAACTTGCCTCTAAAATTTTTTGTGTGTGTATGGGGCCACACCACACAGCTCGTGGGGCTCCCCTGGTACCTCAGCTGGTAAAGAATCTGCCTGCAATGCAGGAGTCCCTGGTTTGATTCCTGGGTTGGGAAAATCCCCTAGAGAAAAGCTACCCACTCCACTCCAGTATTCTTGGGCTTCCCTGGTAGCTCAGACAGTAATGAATCCACCTGCAACTCAGGCAACCTGGGTTTGATTTCTGGGATGGGAAGATCCCCTGGAGGAGGGCATGGCAACCCATTCCAGTATTCTTGCCTGGAGAATCCCCATGGACAGGGAAGCCTGGTGGGCTAGTCTATGGGGTCGCAAAGAGTCAGACATGACTGAGCAACTAAGCACAACACACAGCTTGTGGGAATCTTAGTTCCCTGATTAGAAATTAAACTCAGGCCCTTGGCAGTGAAAGTGCCAAGTTTTAACCACTGGACCACTGGGGAGTTCCCAAAACTGATTTAAAAATTTTTTCCATCACTAAATGTGACTGCTTTCTGGTATTATACTTTTATATAACAATGTTAATTATTATTATATGGAAGTTGTTCAGTCGCTCAGTCCTGTATATTGTTGTAATTATCATTTTTATTTCCATATTATACATTGTTCTGAAAGAGCACTTTATCTGTAACCACTGCTACAAAAAAACCTAACCTGATGATTCAAGGTGCTCTGTTAGATCTCGTGTTAGCTGTGTATACAACCCTAATAAGTTCTTCCCTGATAAAAGAACTGTCAACAATCAGGACTGTCCATAGACCCACAGGGTATCTACTGAGGTGCTCAGCCTCTTCTGATGGGCTCCATGTGGACCCTAGTACTGTTGTCAATATATTACAGAAAAGTTAAGAACAGGATGACTGGTTAAACAGTGTTTATCAAGCTGTTTCTTTTTTAATCACAACTAATATTAAGTACATTTAACACTGTGACTCAGCACACAGGCTTTAAATATATATGATTGTTTTAGATTAAACTGTGTCCACCCTCCCACTCCCGCCAAAGATATATTGAAGTTGGAACCCCCAGTAGCTGTGAAGGTGACTTTATTTGGAAATAGGGTATTGTATATGTAATCAAGTTAAGATGAAGTCATTAGGGTGGACCCTTATCCAGTATGACTGGTGTCATAATGAGAACAGGGGAGTTTGGATACAGGCATGTGTACAAACACATAGAGAGAACGCCATGTAACCCCAGAAGCAAAGATGAGCAGCTGTAAGCCAAGGAACGCTAAGGGTTTCTCGGTACCACAGGAAACTAGGAAGAGGAAAGGCAGCTTTCTACCCAGAGTTTCAGAGGGAGCATGGCCTTACTGACTGATGCCTTGAATTTGGACTTCCAGTTTCTAAAACTGTGAGAATAAATTTCTCCCATCCAAGTACTAACCAAGCCCGACCCTGCTTAGCTTCCAAGATCAGATGAGATTGGGTGCGTTCAGGGTGGCAGGAACATAGATAAGAATAAATTTCCATTGCTTTAAGCCTTCTAGTTTGTAGTACTTGATTATGGTAGCCCTATGCACCCAAAGTGAAAGTGAAGTCACTCAGTCGTGTCCGACTCTTTGCGACCCCATGGACTGTAGCCTACCACACTCCTCCGTCCATGGGATTTTCCAGACAAGAGTACTGGAGTGGGCTGCCATTTCCTTCTCCAGAGGATCTTCCCAATCCAGGGATCGAACCTGGGTCTCTCTCATTGTAGGCAGACGCTTTACCGTCTGAGCCACCAGGGAAGTCCCAATATAATAATTAAAACATGGGCTTCCCTGGTGCCTCAGATGGAAAAGAAATCTCCTGCAGTGCAGGAGATTCAACAAATCTCTTGCAATGCAAGTTTGATTCCAGCGTCAGGAAGATCCTCTGGAGAAGGAAATGGCAACCCACTCCAGTAATAAAACAAGTTTTTGCTAAATAATACGTATCTTTACCGTGTGCAACTTTATCCTAGTCTGTTTTACTTGTTGAAAATGTTTGTCATAACCTAGTCCCTTGATTTCACAACCCACAGTATTAAAAATACTGGACTAGACGTGCCCTTTAGGCTCTTTTAAAACACTAGAGTCTAACTCTATGGTGCATAACTAGGGTATAGATCAGAAGAACCAGAAGACATAGTTTTGTACTCCATTCACAGCATAATCAAAATTCACCCTATAATTCCTTACAGATCCTGGAAAAAAATTTAATCTTGGACAACATAAAGTTAGAACACTAAGAAGAGTTGTTTTTTTTTTAACATTTTGCTATGACTCATGACTCTCTTCCCCAAATAACATATTAAAACACCTAATTATAACTTAAACACTATTTTTTTTATCACAATATTCTAGATCACAATTCCAGAGCTGTTGGTCAATGGATACAAACTTTCAGTTAGAATCATTGAAAGACTGCAAGCTCCCTGAAGGCTTGATTCAGACATCTTTTATTCCGCTGAATAACTTTGACACAATACCTTGTGCAGGGCAGTTGTGCAATAATATTGGTTGAAGGAGTTCACTTCTGACACCACTCCTACTTGCTTCTTTCTCCTTCATAAATATCGCCGATTTCTCAAAGGAAGACTAATCTGATACGCCACAATGAACTTCATGGGCATTAAATGTACCTCATTAATGTAAATGGCAGCAGCAAGTGGAACTGTTCTCAACTTCAAAGATGGGAAAAACTTAAAGGACCTGCATGAACTCCATCATCTGTCTGTCAGCAGGGCTGAAAATAGAAGCTAGCATTCCTGACCACACAACCCCTAAGGGACAGACTAGTCCTTTTAAAAGAAACTCATCAGAGTAGAGCTTTACAAACTACAGTACATTTCTTGGGGGAATGGGACTTCTCAAGGGGAAGAAAGGCTTTCCTTTTATTTTTTTCTTTTTTTAATTAAAAAACCAAACCAGAACATTTTGGCTGCACCACAAGGCATGTAGAATCTTAGTTTCCTGACCAGTGATCAAACCCATGCCCCTGCATTGGAAGCATAGGGTCTTAACCACTATACTGCCAGGGAAGTCCCCTTCCCTTCTTTTGTCATTCATAGAAAGACCATGCAACAAATTTAGGAATTGTTTGGGAAAAAGAAAAAAATTATCACTACCAGCTATTTTTGCTTTTGCAAAATACTTTTCAGTCCTTGCTCAGAGGCATGCACACTTCACATATCTGTCACTATCGCCTGCGTGCCTCCGTGCATCCTGCATCCTTCACTTTGGAAAAAAAACATGCATTCTTTTCCAGGTTCCTACACTTCATTAGAAATATTATTATTATTTTGGCTATGCTGTGTGGCTTGCAATTCCTCAACCAAGGGTTAAACCCAGGTCAAGGCAGTGAAAGTATGGAATCCTAACTACTAGATCATCAAGGAACTCTCTTGATTAGGAATTTCTTGATCTTGATTTCCCTAACAATGTTGAGCACATTTTAACATATGTATTAACCAGGGAATTCCCTGGCAGTCCAGTGGTTAGGACTCTATGCTTCCACTGCAGGGAGGGAAGTGTTGAATTCCTGGTCAGGGAACTAAGATTCTGCAAGCCCCCATCAGTTTAGTTCAGTTCAGTCGCTCAGCCGTCTTTGGCTCTTTGCAACCCCATGAACCGCAGCACGCCAGGCCTCCCTGTCCATCACCAACTCCCAGAGTTTACCCAAACTCATGTCCATAGAGTCGGTGATGCCATCCAGCCATCTCATCCTCTGTTGTCCCCTTCTCCTGCCCTCAATCTTTCCCACCATCAGGGTCTTTTCAAATGAGTCAGCTCTTTGTATCAGGTGGCCAAAGTATTGGAGTTTAAGCTTCAACATTAGTCCTTCCAATGAACACCCAGAACTGATCTGCTTTAGCATGGACTGGCTGGATCTCCTTGCAGTCCAAGGGACTCTCAAGAGTCTTCTCCAACACCACACTTCAAAAGCATCAATTCTTCGGTGCTCAGCTTTCTTTATAGTCCAACTCTCACATCCATACATGACCACTGGAAAAACCATAGCTTTGTTACATGGACCTTTATTGGCAAAGTAATGTCTCTGCTTTTGAATATGCTATCTAGGTTGGTCATCTTTCCTTCCAAGAAGTAAGCGTCTTTTAATTTCATGGCTGCAGTCACCATCTGCGGTGATTTTGGAGCCCCAAAAAATAAAGTCTGACACTGTTTCCACTGTTTCCCCATCTATTTGCCATGAAGTGATGGGACCGAATGCCATGATCTTAGTTTTCTGAATGTTGAGCTTTAAGCCAAACTTTTCACTCTCCTCTTTCACTTTCATCAAGAGGCTCTTTAGTTCTTCTTCACTTTCTGCCATAAGAGTGGTGTCATCTGCATATCTGAGGTGATTGATATTTCTCCCGGCAATCTTGATTCCAGCTTGTGCATCTTCCAGTCCAGCGTTTCTCATGATGTACTCTGCATATAAGTTCAATAAGCAGAGTGACCATATACATCCTTGACGTACTCCTTTTCCTATTTGGAACCAGTCTGTTGTTCCATGTTCAGTTCTAACTCTTGCTTCCTGACCTGCATACAGATTTTTCAAGAGGCAGGTCAGGTGGTCTGGTATTCCCATCTCCTTCAGAATTTTCCACAGTTTATTGTGATCCACACAGTCAAAGGCTTTGGCATAGTCAATAAAGTAGAAATAGGCATTTTTCTGGAACTCTCTTGCTTTTTCGATGATCCAGCAAGCCCCCATAGATGGCCAAAAAAAAGAGATGTGTTGGCCATTCTTCTTTTGCGAGACAAGTACCTAGTCATCTCTTTATCCCATTTTTCTATTGAGCTTTTTTGTTATTAATTTCTTGGCATGCAGTATACATTTTAGATAGGAGACCTTTGTCAGTTATATACATTTTTCCCACTCTGAGACTTGCCTTTTTACCTTCTTAGTGATGCTCTTCAATGACCTGAAATTCCTATTTTTAATTTAGTCTAATTCAGGGGTTGGCAAACTTTCTGAAAGGGACCACATAGTAAATATTTTAGGCTTTGTGGGCCATTAGATCTCTTATACAGCCACTCAGGTCTGCCATTGTATCATGAAAGCAGCCATAGATAATATGTAAATGACTGGGCATAGCTGTCTGCCAGTAAAACTTTATTTACAAAAAAAGTGTCCAGATTTGACCTATGGGCTGTAGTTTACCAGTCTCTCATTTGTTTATCAATTATTTCCTTTACAGTTACTGTGTTTTTTTTTTTTTCTTACATCTTATTCAACAAATCTTTACCTACCCCCAGATCCTGGGAACATCTTTGATACCTTCTAGAAACATTATTGTTTCCGTGTTCACATTTAGATCAGTAACCTAGCTGGAATTTATTTTTTGTGTAACACTAAAATAAGAGTCCAGCTACTTTTTTCATACAGATAGCCAACTGACCCAGAAATATTTATCTTAAAGACTGTTCAGAGCATCACATTTGTCCTAAATTAAATATCCGTAAATGTGTGAGTCTGTTTCTGGGCTCTCAGTTCTATTCCATTGGTTTATTTTCTTGTGCTTGAGACAAAAAGCCACACAGCCTTAATTATATTGATTTTTTTCTGAGGAAAAAAAGTTTCCTCACTGTTTTATTCAAGATGGTTTTAGCTATTCTTGGCCCTTTGTGTTTCCAAATAAATTTTGAAACCAATATGTAAATTTTCACAAAAGTCTTGTTGAGAATTCTATTGGGATTGCACTGGGGGGATCAGTTTGGGGATAACTGATGTATTTACCATCCATGAACACAACATAGTCCTTCTGTTTTCTTTTATGGTAGTTTCTTTAATTTCTCTCAATAGTCTCTGTACAGAGATGTTGAAAATCTTTTGTTTTATTGCTGGCACATAGAAATACAGTTGTTTCTGTATACTGACTTTGAATCTAGTGACCTAGATAAATTTACTTACTAATTCTGATCATGGATTTGAAGATTCTTTTGGATTGTATGTGTACACAGATCATCTGCAAATTAGGACAACTATTTTTTTATTTCTATTCTTCTTTTATTTCCATTTCTTGCCTTTTTGCACTGGTGAAAATGCCCAGACCAAGTTAAAAAGAAGTATGAATTGCAGTCAAACTTAAGAAATTTCTAGTCTCAGAGGAAAACTTTTAACATATCACTCTTAAGCTGATATTTGCTGGTGGTAGCTTTATAGATAACCTGAATAAGTCACCTTTTACTGCATAACAAAAGAACCACAAAAACCCCAGTGGCATATAATAATAGACACGTCTTACAGATTTGTGGTAGTCAGCTGATCTGAGCTGAGCTTCACTGGATTGTTGTGCTGGTCTTAGATGGGTTCACACACGCATATACACGTCACTTGGGGCTCTGTTCTCACCTGGGTTTGACTGTATACTTTAGCTGGGGTAGCTGTGTTCCACCTGTTTCTCATCTCCTTATGGAGCCAGTGGGATAGCCTGCTTAGGTCTTTCTCATGGCGAATTGCAGAAGAACAAAAGAGCAACCCCCAATAGGCAGTCTCATTTCAGAACACTGTTGGCATCACATCTGTTAATATGCCAAATATTTTAATGGCAATATATGGCCAAAGTGAGTCATATGGCTGAGTCCAGAGTCCACAATAATCTTGCCCATGATGGGAGGCCACCATAAACTCACATGGCAAAGGGTGTGGTACAGGAAGGGTGAGGACGTCAGGGTGTTAATGCAATCTATCACATGTTTTTATCAGAATGAGACCAATCACTTTCATTTCTAGCTCTTGTCATCAGTAATGTCACATTTTATCAAATACTTGGTTTTCTTAAAAAATCTATTGAGGTGATCATCCTTTTCTTCTTTGTTATATTAATGTGGTTAATACACTAATTTGGGGTTATTAAACTAATCTTGCTGTGGTTGGCAGATTCTAGGATGACCTGTCATCCCTGTCTCCTGTTACTCACACCCTTGTGTAATCCTCTCTCATTGAGTGTGGGCTGGACTTAATGGCTCACGACTAATGAATAGAAAATGACAGGACTTGCCCGGTGGTCCAGTGGTTAAGACTCTGCTCCTACTGCAGGGGGCCTGGGCTCAATCCCTGGTCAGGGAACTAGATCCCACATAGCTCAACAAAGACCCGGTGCAGCCAGATAAATTAAAAACAAGTGTTTATTAAAAAATGATAATAATGATGTGACAGGAAATCACCCCTGAGATTATGTTACAAAGACTTTAACTTCTTTAACTTCTGTCTCTCTCTCTGTCTGTATCTCTCAGGCATTGCTCTCAGAAGAGCGAGGTGCCATGCTGTGAGCCTGCTATGGAGAGGCCTATTTAGCGAGGAGCTGGCTCTGGCCAACAGTGAGTAAAAGACATGAGTCCTGACAAATTCCCATGGCCAAGCCTGAAAGTGGGTCCTCCCCTAGTCAAGTCTTGATAATTAAATTATGAATGGAGGTAAAACGTGTAGAAATGCTTTGGCATATAGTAAAAGCTCAACACAACTGAGTAATATTATCTCTGAGCTTGTCTTTCCTATCTGTTCAATGGAAATGCTAAGACCTATTTCATAAATGAAATAATATATTGAAAGCACTTAATGAATAGTCACTACTTTTCTCTTATCAGTTTAACTGCTACTTTTTAACAGTAGGAATATTGAATTTTAGCCATCTTAGAGTTCCTTAACACAACAGAATACATGTTTAATCAATACTTTAGAATTAATTGACAAACTCAATCTGTCTTCATACATGTGAAATCAAAAAAAGCTTCATAGACTTGAACAAACCATTTAACTTCTGTATCTTCATCTATTGAATGATGGCGCTAGACTTATTGTCTATGATTTCTTTCAGCTCCATTCATTAATCATCCATCCATTCATTTACTTGTTCACTAGTTTAATAAATATTGATTGGACTCCCACCATATGCCCGTCTCTGTGTTTAGTGCTGGGAGTCAGTCACGAGGAGAGCAGATAGGACTCCTGCTCTCATAAAGCTGACAGTCTAACGAGAGGAAGACACAAATAATCACACCCACACAAATCTAGTCACAAACTGTGAGAGGAGCTGTGAGAGGCAGGTTCAGGGAGCCATAGGAGAAATCCAGCGGGGAACTGGGCCTAATTCAGGGTGACAGGAAGTCTATAAGCATCATAAACTACAAAGTCTCAGCTTGGTAGGAGGACATTTGCCCTTTGCCTATCAGAAAGGATAGAGTGAGTGATTCTGGAATCTCGAAACTCACTCTGCTTGCTCCCACCGTCCTCACCAGCACGCCTTGGTTTGCATGCACAGCCATTTATGGTTAGGCTGGCCAGCGTGCGGGAACCTGACAGGAAGAGAGGGTAGACCGTTTGAACAGAATTCATCTCCCAATTTTCATGAGTGCCTTGAAGCCAAAAGGGTTTCCCTTGTGTCTCAGCTGGTAAAGAATCCACCTGCAATGCTGGAGACCTGTATGGAACCATGTAGAGAAGATGCCACAAATCTCTCCACAGAACATCTACAATGGGAAGATAATGGCTGGAAATAGCCTCTGTGATGCTGTGAATACCAGGTCTGAGGAGGTTGCCAAAACCTCCCTGGCTCTCCCTGCTCAGGGTAGCCAAAAAACACAGGTGTCTTAAAGAAAGTGCAGAAGAAAATGTTGATTGATCAGGAAACTCATTAGGCCTGAAGCCTGAGCCCATCTCCAGCCAGAACTCACGGCAGCAGCATTCTCCTCCATTGCCAGGTAAGACTGAGGCTGCAGAGCTGCCTTCAGGATGGAAGGAGGGTGTTCTCACTTCCGGTTGCTGGGTGGCCTCCCAGTCTTCTGAAGCCTTTGTCTTGAAGAGCTGACAGCCCTTCTGCTCTGTGTCAGAGGTCAGGGCCCAGTATCTGCAGCGTGTCGTAATAAAGCACAGAGCAGGCAGATAGTGATGACATTCCCCAGACACCTCTTCCACAGGCCAGTTAACATCTGGAGGCCTGACTTTCAGGTACTGCCTGTTTCACACCCACCCTCCCTCTCTATTCCTGTAGCCGTTTTCCTGTTACGGGTTATTCCTGTTGCTGGAATTCAAAATTTTCTTCTTGCTTAGGTAAAACCTGGTCTCCCCTCAGAGCGTCCCATGAGTTATGCGTTACTTCCACAGAGCTCACACTGGTGTACGCCTTTCTGGAGTCAGAGTCCCTCGAGGTACAAATATTTTCATGCTTCAGGAAAATGCTTCCAGATGAAGCCACTGCCAACTCCTTGAACCTATCCTGTGTAGTGTCTAAGGAGCCGAGAAGCAGGCTGATTAAAAGGACATAACCTTGAGCGAGGTTTCTGGAAGCATCTTAACCTGGAGTCTGGCTTGGCAGATGCCTTGAGACCCATTCAAGACCCTCCCCTGTGGCAGGCTCCCTCAAGACCCAGGCTTCAAGGTGCTGTGATGAACCATGCTGAAATCACAGAGCCCCCACTTTTTCAACGCTAAACAGACCGCTGTGAGAAATGCCATGACTGACATTAATACAAAAGCAGCTGGATTCTTGCGGGGGTTGTTCATATAGGAGGGGGCGTGGGACAGTGTGGGCATGGAAAAGCGGACAGCTAAATAGCTCTTCAGACAGACAATTTTTCCCTTTGTTTCTGGCTACCAGCTAGAAGTGTGTTTCAGTTTTCTAGTCAGCAAGTTAAGCCAGAGGCACACATGGTATCTTGACAAGAAAGAGGCCAGTATGAAAAGATATTAAAATTCAAAACACTTCAGAGACGGCTTTCTGCTCAAACTGCATGGTTGCAGGGAGAATTCCTAGAACAGAAATGAGGTCAAGTGGTGGTGCTGAGCTCAGCTTTGTCTGTCCCTTGGTATTAATATGATACACAGATGAGAAATGCCCAGGATAAAAGGCTAAGGTAAAACTTCTAACCTCCTAGCCCAGCAGCTACTAAACATCAGCTTTAGGCTGGCACCAAGCAAGCATTCCAAAAGGAGACATGAGATCATCAGCATCTGTCCACTTTTAAAAAACTATTTATTTATTGACGGCTGTGCTTGGCCTTCATTGCTATACACAGGCTTCCTCTAGTTTTGGCGCGCGGCAGCTTCGCTTCATTACAGTGAGTACGCTTCTCACTGCGGTGGCTTCTCTTGTTGGAGACCACGGGCTCAGCAGTTGTGGTGCACAGGCTGAGTCACTCCAAGGCAATATGGAATATTCCTGGACCAGGGACCGTGTCCCCTGCATTGGCAGGCAGATTCTTAACCAGTGGACCACCAGGGAAGCCCTGTCCACTTTTTAATTAAGTCAATCATGTACAAAGATACCTCCCGTGCTTGGAGTTCAAGTTACAAAGGAGATCCTACAAGCAGAAATCTGTTCTTCAAAGCCTGCACAACTTGTGGGGCAGAGTCTGGAGCCACAATCAAATCTGAGCCAGCTAAGGCCAAAGTAAGTCAGCCATAGCCATTCACAAGCCTGAGGGTGAGAAGAAGAAAGTAGCCTACACCACAGGTCCTGTGTTTCTCATGGGCAGATTGTCCCCTAAAGACTTATTTTTCTAAGGCCAAGGTGGCATTAGTGGTAAAGAACCTGCCTGCCAACGCAGGAGACATAAGAGACACAGGTTTGATCCTTGGGTCGGGAAGATCCCCTATAGGGGGGCGTGGAAACCCACTCCAGTATTCTTGCCTGGGAAATCCCATAGATAGAGAAGCCTGGCAGACTATGGTCCATGGGGTCACAAAGAGTCTGATACAACTGAAGCGACTTAGCATGACACTTTTCATTTTATTTTTTGGCCATGCCACGTGACTTGTGGGATCTCGGACTCATGGCAGTGAAAGTCCTCGACCACCAGAGAATTCCCTGTTTCTCAGTTTTGATGGCTACGAAGTCCAAGATCAAGGTGTCTGCTGATTTAGTCCTGGTGAGGGTCCGCTAAGATATATTTTTAAGTTGATAGTTGGAAAAGACCTAGGGATACATTTCCCCATAGGAACAATGGCGTCAAGGTAGTAGTGGTCTCTGATCGGTCCACAGCCTTCTGCTTGGCACAGTGTGACTAAAATCACCTCTGGCTACCTTAAAATCCCCATGCCTGTGCCTCTGAGCCCCTAGGGGTGACAGTGATGAGCTGGGGGAGGGAGGAACTGGTTATTTAAGACTCGTGGTAGAACTTCCCAGGTAGCACAGTGCTTAAGACTCGATGCTTTCACTGCCAGGCCCAGGGTTTGACCCCTGGTAGGCGGAAGTGAGATCCCACATTCTGCACAGTACAGCCAAAAAATAATAATAAAAGTAGAAAATATAACTCGTGGCAATGTTTGGGGGAAGACGCCATCAGCCAGGTGGAAGGGTCCGGGGGAATACTGTACACCCCTGGCTGAAACCAGGCAGAGGCTGGGATCCAGCCCCCTCTCTACCAGCCAAGCTGGGGCACCTGTGGCTGCCAGAGGAGGAGCCTTGTTCTAATTTGTGCTCAAAAGCGATGCCCCAAAAGAACTCTGGAGGCTTCAATAGCAACAGTGCAAGACAGCTTTTCTAGAAGGCGTGTCAAGAGAGGGAAGAAATTTGGGCAGAAGAGGACATCACTCGGGGAGGGGCAAGAGAGAAACTGCCACCCACATATGCAGTTCTGTGTCTGGGTCACTGAATGCTGGGGTGGGTGTGAACATGTCCTAACCAGAGCCTGTTCTGGGAGCAACACTTAGGCCTCATCAACTGTCCTCACATTCCACTGCGAGACTTCCTTGGTGACCTTACAGCTTAGGGCTGGTGCTATGGGGTGAATGAAAATGACACACCTTTGGGATTTTCTACACAGCTGGACACCCAAAGAGGTGAGAAAAGGCATGCCTGCCCTCCTGCTGGGGTGGAGTCCAGAGGCTGTTCTGGAAACACAGAAGGGTTAGGAGGAAAGGCCACTATGTGTTGGGGGTCGTGTGAGGAAAAGTGGCTGTGAAAAAGGACCCCATCCCAACTCCAACAGGGAGAAGTGATCTTCCAAAGGCCTAGGGCCCTCCCTCTGTTGTAACAGCAAGAAGAAAAACAAGCAAGACTGGTTAAAATGGCAAATTTTATATCTTGATTCATGAAGCATTTAGGGACCTTGTTATTTTAACGTAGTTAAATATCCAGAGGTTCATTGTTTCATTAGGTAAAGCCTAGATATTTCTGGGAAAAAAGATAGAATATCAAATATGTGTGTGCATGTTTATTTTTTTTTAACTTTCTATTTTTCTATTGGAGTATAGCCAATTGACAATATTGTGATAGTTTCAGGTGGACAGCAAAGGAACTCAGCCATACATATACCTGTATCCATTCTGCCCCAAACTCCCCTCCCCTAGAGGCTGCCACATGATATTGAGCAGAGTTCCCTGTGTAAAATAGCAAATTTTATGTTATACACACTCACACACAAACCTAAAAAAACAAGCAAACACACACAGAGACATAGACACAGACATACTTGGGCACAGCCCAGATTGTGAGGGGAAAGGCAAGAGGGTCTGTCCAAAGACTTGCGGCATCAACTCGAGCTGCAATCTGGGAAGCAGGCTCACAAACAGAGGCCAGGAAGCCCTGTGGAGCCAGCATGCAGAAGGCCAGTGTCTGGTGTATGGAGACCCAACTCCTAGACCAGCAGCTCCCTCAGTGACTTTGTGAGACTTTCAGGGGACAGGGTTTCCAGCAGATGCAGTTCCAGAAGGGTGTTATGCAGGTTATGTTAACCATCACGTGTGAGTATGTGCCGTGTCCGACTCTTTGAGACCCTGTGGACTGTGTAGCCCAGCAGGCTCCTCTGTCCGTAGGATTCTCCAGGCAAGAATACTGGATGGGTTGCCATCTCCTCCTCTAAGAGTTCTTCCTGACCCAGGGCTTGAAACTGCATCTCCTGCCTTTCCTGCACTGGCAGGAGGATTCTTTTACCACTGAGCCACCTGGGAAGCAGAATATTAGTCAGCCATCATAGGGAACCCCCAAATCCTAGTCCCCCTGCCTATGGATGGGCAGTCATTCAGGGGCCCAGGTTCCTGTCACTCCTGGCTCCAGCATCCCTGGGTTTCCCAAAGTCCTCTCTGTTCAGCCAGCGGATGAGGAGTGAGGGCTGGTTGCAAGTGAGGCCAGGCCTGACGGTGGCCAACAGCACCTCCACGACATTTCCTGGGCAGGAACTCAGGTATCTGGGAAAGAAGGCAGCCACGTGCCTGGGAAGAAAACCAGGGCATGGACACGTGAGTATGGCTGGTCCCTGTCTCTCTGCACAGAGGAAGTTCTAGTTTGTGGCCCGTGGTGGGGTTGGGAGGTGTTCCTTTCATTGCTTTATACTTGCACCTGTTCAAGCAAGAAAGTTGCTCCAGTCGCTGTGACTGGTAAAGGCAGGACCAAGAACCAGGGTGTAACTCTCACTCTCTCAGCTTCAGGTGAAATGTCACCCAGGTTCTCCCCTGGGAATTGCACCCAAGCCTTTGTCTCCAGCCCAGCTCCTGCCACAGGCGTCTTCTCCCTACGCCTCATTTGAAATTGATCTGCCACAACAGTTGCAAACCCCAGCTGCTCTCTTACTCCTTGACTAGTAGCAAGAGGATCAGTTATCACTGCCCTCAGTGAACTGCAGCGTCTGCTGATCTGCCCGAGGGTAGGATTCAAGGTCTCAGCCTCCGCCCATAAAGCTGTACTTAATCTGGACCTAATCACTCCAACAACTGCTTTTTATCCTGGTCCCCACCTGGCAACAACAAAACAGCACCTCAGACTTTCAAGAGTCTAGGATCCCTAGCCCTTAGGGAGGATGGGGCAGGCACACATACTAAGGTCCTTGTTACAGATGCAACGTGCACAGAAGGGGTAGAAAAGCAAAGTCCTGTTTGTCAGCAGCAAACTGGCTGCCATCTTTACATTTAGGTCTCACTATGGGCTTCCAGTGAACTGTGGTGTTGGAGAAGACTCTTGAGAGTCCCTTGGAATGCAAGGAGATCCAACCAGTCCCATTCTGAAGGAGATCAGCCCTGGGATTTCTTTGGAAGGAATGATGCTGAAGCTGAAGCTCCAGTACTTTGGCCACCTCATGCCAAGAGTTGACTCATTGGAAAAGACTCTGATGCTGGGAGGGATTGGGGGCAGGAGGAGAAGGGGACGACATTGGATGAGATGGCAGGATGGCATCACGGACTCGATGGACGTGAGTCTGAGTGAACTCCAGAAGTTGGTGATGGACAGGGAGGCCTGGCGTGCTGAGATTCATGGGGTCGCAGAGAGTCAGACACGACTGAGCTACTGAACTGAACTGAACTGAGGGCTTCCAGCAGCAATAGCCTGTGGTCTATTGGTCTCCGTCTGGGAACATTCCTGGTGCCTGCACGTGGAACCCTCAATTCATATTTGATTAGAGTTGTCAGTATTGCCATTTTAGGATGTGTTTACTACCATCTCAGTCCCCTCCACTTCCACTTACCCTCTTGGTAGTTTTGGCAATGAACTCATCAATGAGTCATTGGGAATTGGGGCTCTGTCTCCTCTCAGGACCCTCTCAGGACTTCTGGCCTGGTTAATATGCTGAAGCTGAAGCTCTAGTACTTTGGCCACCTGATGCGAAGAGCCAACTTTTTAGAAAAGACCCTGATGCTGGGAAAGATTGAGGGCAGAAGGAGAAGAAGGCGACAGAGGATGACATGGCTGGATGGCATCACTGACTCAACGGACATGAGTTTGAACAGATTCTAGGAGGTAGTGAAGGAGAGGGAAGCCTGGCATGCTGTAGTCCACGGGGTTGCAAAGAGTTGGACACAACTGAGCAACAACACAACATACTTACTGAGTGCTCCCTAGGTGCCGGGCACTGCTGGACACTGAATTTTGAGCTCAGTGTCCTTACTTCCAATGAGTTCTGCTTTGGAATGTGTTTTTCAGTTGCTCTGCAACAGTGCCATGCAAATGGATTAAATGATAAAATAAAAAATGTAAAACAAGATAGTTCAAATTCCTTGGGGGGAATAAAATGAGAAATGTCTAGGATGGTGAGCATTCTTAGAGAAGTTTCTCTCCTCTCTTATTCTGGATAGAGTTCCAGCAGTAAGACTTTAGTCCTTTGGGGACTGGTGACTAGTATAAAAAGAGGTTCCTCCAGTGTTCTCCTAACACACACACCATGCTGAAGCAAGAACACTTCTCTGCTTATGAACCGGACTTCTGTTTCTGGTGTGCAGGATAGTTGTAGTTTACCTTCTTTCATGTATGCACAATTTAGTTTTGAGGTTAAAAATGTATGAAAGAGAATTCCCTGGCAGCCCAGTGGTTAGGACTTTGGGCTTTCACTGCTGAGCGCCCAGGTTCAATCCCTGGTTGGGGAACTAAGATCCCACACGCCATGTGGCATCGCTCCCCCAGAAAAAAAAACAACGTATGGAAATATATTGAGAGAAGACCAATCGTGTATGTCTAAAACATGCTTGTTTCTCTCTTAGAGATGGCAACTTGTAGAAACGTGATGAGGAAGAGGAGGCATTTACTATATTTAGGGCCTTCCTGGGTCAGGAAGATCCACTGGAGAAGGGATAGGCTACCCATTCTAGTATTCTTGGGCTTCCCTGGTGTAGCTGGTAAAGAATCTGCCTGCAGTACAGGAGACCTGGGTTTGATCCTTGGGTTAGGAAGATCCCTTGGAAAAGGGAATAGCCACCCACTCCATTATTCTAGTATTCTGACCTGGAGAATTCCATGGACTGCGTAGTCCATGGGGTTGCAAAGGGTCAGACAGGACTAAGTGACTTTTACTTTCACCCAAGAAGAATTAGCCTCCAACCTAATAAAGATACCACAGAAGTTATTAGAGGGCAAGGGCTCCTCACTTGTCTATAAAAAATTGTTTTGAAATTACACACTTCCAGAGTCAAATAGCCAATGTTGTCTGTCAGTTGAAAGTTGAAGTCAATATTGACAATTGTCAGTGTTTAACACAACAACCCCACCATTTGGGAAGTTATATATATTGAAAGTCAAAAGGTCTAGTCAGTTGACTGGAATCGATGACTGTGTACATCAGGGTATTATTGATATTTTTGAGAACATAATCTGCAGGATGAGATGGGCATGAGGGATGCAGCCATGAACGAAACAGAGTCCCTCCTCTCATGAAACTTACATCCTACAAAAACTAAACAAAATAAAGTCAGATGATGGTGTGTGACATGAAGAAAATAAAACAGGGTAATATGTTATAGTATAATGGTGGGGGGGGGAGGTTTTATTTAGTTTGGGTGGTTAAGTAAGGCCTCACTGAGAAAGTGATATTTGATCTGAGTCCTAGATCAAGGAGCCAGCTAGGACATACCTGGGGGGAGATATTCTAGGCAGAAAGAACAGCAGAGGAACTCAGGACTGAGCTTGGGCCATTTAAGAGATGGAGCAGGAGTCCGGGGAGCTAGTTTACAGTTGCTGAGTGAGGCAGTGATGTGAGCCATGGCAGCAGAGGCGGCAGGGGCTGGATCACAGGCCACGGACGGCCTGGTAAATACGGTAAAGAGGGCACATTTTAGGGACTTCCCTGCTAGTCCAGTGGTTAAGACTGTGCTTCCACTGTGGGAGGCATGAGTTTGGGGCAACTAAGATCCTGTCCAAAAATAAAAGAATGTATATTTTATTCTAAGGGTAGTAGGTGTTTAAATAGGTATGTGATATAATCTGGGTTATATTTATAAGACCAGATACTGAAAAACTTTTAGAGGAAAATATATGCAGAACATTCTTTGACATAAGTTGCAGCAAAATCTTTTTGGATCCACCTCCTAGAGAAATAACAATAAAAACAAAAATAAATGGGACCTAAGTAAACTTATTTAATTAAACTTTTTAAACTTAAAAGACCTAATCTTTTGCACAGCAAAGGAAACCATAAACAAAACAAAAAGACAACTCACAGAATAGGAGAAAGCTTTTGCAAACAAAGATACCAACAAGGGATTAATGTCCAAATGTATAAACACTTATGCAGCTCAATATCGAAAAAACAAACAACCCAATCAAAAAATGGGCAAAAGATCTAAAGAGCCATTTCTCCAAAAAAAACATACAGGTGGCCAAAAGGCACATGAAAATATGTTCAATATTGCTAATTATGAGAGAAACACAAATCAAAATTATGAGGTATCACTTCACACCAGTCAGAATGGCCATCACCAAAAAATCTATAAGCAATAAATGCTGGAGATGGTGTAGAGAAAAGGGAACCCTCCCACACTACTGGTGGGAATGTAAATTGGTACAACCACTATGGAGAACAGTCATGGAGGTTCCTTAAAAACTAAAAATAAAACTACCATGTGATCCAGCAATCCCATTTCTGGGAATATATCTAGAGAAAACCATAATTTGAAAACATACATGCACCCCAGTGTTCACTGCAACACTGTTTACAATAGCTAAGACAATGGAAGCAACCTAAATGTCCATGGGATAAGGAAGATACGGTACCTATACACAATGAAATATGACTCAGCTGTGAAAGAGGATGAAATAATTCCATTTGCAACAACATGGATGGACCCAGATACTATTATTCTAAGTGAAGTACCTCAGACAGAGAAAGACAAATACCATATGATATCACTTATATGTGGAATCTAAAAAACAAAAAAAAAGGTACAAATGAACTTATTTACAAAACAGAAACAGACTCGCACACAGAGAAAATAAACTTATGGCTACCAAAGGGGAAAGGTGTGCGGGAGGGATAAGTTAGAAGTTTGGGATTAACATAAACGTACTACTATATATAAAACAGACTGATTAACAAGGACCTACCGCATAGCACAGGGAACTCTACTCAATATTCTGTAATAACCTACATGGGGAAAGAATCTAAAAAGAATGGATAGATGTGTGACTGGATCACTTTGCTGTATACCTGAAACTAATATAACATTGCAAATAAACTATATTCCAAATTAAAGAAAAGTTTAATGAAGAATAAACCTGGTTTACATTTTGAAAGATATTCTCAGGCTGCTATGTTCCCCAGCAGAGAACACAGGAGGTATCATAGTGCTGCAAAACAGGTGATGATGGCTTGGACAGGGTGGCGGCAGGGGACGTAGAGGAGAGTAGATGGATATTTGTTATGTTCTGGAGACAGAGCCGACTGAATCTGTTCTTTGGATGTGGGGAGGAAGAGAAGAATTGAGGAAGGTTGCCAGGCTTTTAACTTGAACAATTAGCTGCAGGGAAGTGTCACACACTTAGAAGGGAAAGATGAGAGAAGAGGTGGGAAGGATGGAGCCTTATGGGGAAAGGATGGAAAAGCCACAGTTTGGCTTTGAGGTACTTTTCACTCACTTGTGAAGCAATATGAAGAATGCAAGTTGAACTAAGCACAGCATTACCTAGAATGGTCCTCCTCACCAGCAAGTCTAAGGAGCATTTATGTAAAAGACAAATGCTATCAAGGTTTCCCTGGTGGCTCAGTGGTAAAGAATTGGCCTGCAATGCAGGAGACGCAGGTTCAATCCCTGGGTCAGGAAGATTTCCTTGAGAAGGAATTGGCAACCCACTACAATAGTCTTGCCTGGGAAATCCCTCGGACAGAGGAGCCTGGCAGGCTGCAGTCCATGGGGTTGCAAAAGTGTCAGACATGACTTAGCAACTAAACCACCACCATAAAATGCTATCAAGATGCAGAAGCAGGAATGGGGGAGGCTCCTTGGGGCATTTTTTGTTACATATGCTCTTGGTGTCACAGAAGTGCATTGTGTAGTGGTCTTATCTGCATAATAATTCTGTCTTGGGTATCAGGTATCAATAATGAGTTGCTGAGTGGTACTGCTTGGGACTCAACTGCCTCCAAGGACCTTATAGAAAAGGAAGGAGCAGTGTTATTTGTCAGGATGGGGAGTCGACTGGCATCCAGTCTCTGGGGCCAGGATGGTCTTTGCACAAGAAAAAATGTCCAGTCCAAAATTTCTGTACATTGGGAAAATTTATTTAAAATTCCTGCCTCTCTCTTTCTTCATCTTTATTTTATTTTTGGAGGTGGGGGAGCCATGCTGCCTGGCATGCAGAATCTTAGCTCCCTGACCAAGGATTGAGCCTACATCCCCTCTACATTAGAGTCTTAACCACTGGACCACCAGGGAAGTCCCTCTTTCTTTCTTCATCCTTAAAATGAAGACATTAGATGAAACCATTTCTGAGGTTAGAGACAGCTTCCTTATTCAGTGACTCACAAGATACATGAGCAATAGTGGTGTAAGTAGGCTTTAAGGACTTGGTGGGAGGTTGTGGAGGCCACGGCAAAGCACTGCTCAGCTTTCTGGCAGCGGGGCGCTTGCGGGACTGAGAGCCAGAGTGGCTAAGATTCTGGATCACAGCCCCTCTTCCCACTGGCTGCTTCCAGTCAATGACCGAGCAAAGATGAGGGACTGATGTGGGCCCATTCCTGCAAGATGCAAACTCCTTTCATGATCAATTTTTTTCCCCAAGTCACCACCCTTTACATTTGTTTAAAAACCACTATTGAGGTATGATTGACTTATTAAAAAGTTACATAGGAAAAAAAAAGTTACATAGGGACTTCCCTGGAGGTCCAGTGGTTAAGACTTCACCTTCCAATGCAGAGGTGTGTGGGTTCAATCCCTGGCCAGGGAATTAAGACCCCACATGCCTCATGGCCAAAAAACCAAAGCATAAAACAGAAACAAGATTGTTACAAATTCAATAAAGACTTTAAAAACAATCCACATCAGAAGAAAAAAAAAAAAGCTGCATATATCAAAGTTATACAACTTGATGAGTTTGGAGGTAAGTATATACCTGAGAAACTACACCACAACCTATGCCCAATCATAACTATCACCTCCAAAATTTTCCTTTTTATTATTATTTTGTGATATAAACACCTAACATAAAATCTAGTCTTTTGGGAAATTTTCATCCCTTATAGCTCAGTTGGTATAGAATCCACCTGCAATGCAGGAGACCCTGGTTCAATTCCTGGCCAGGGAAGATCCACTGGAGAAGGGGTAGGCTACCCACCCCTGTATTCTTGTGCTTCCCTGTGGCTCAGCTGGTAAAGAATCTGCCCGCAATGTGGGAGACCTGGATTCAATCCCTGGGTTGGGAAGATCCCCTGGAGAAGGGAAAGGTTACCCACTCCAATATTCCGGCCTGGAGGATTCCATGGACTGTATAGTCCATGGGGTTGCAAAGAGTCGGACACGACTGAGCAACTTTAACTTTCACCTAAGTGTCCATGTGTTAGTTGCTCAGTTGTGTCCAATTCTTTGCAACCCCAGGCACTGTAGCCCGCCAGGCTCCTCTCTGTACATGGAATTCTCCAGGCAAGAATACTGGAGTGGGTTGCCATTACCTTCTCCAGGGGATCTTCCCAACCCAGGGATCGAGCCCAGGTCTCCTGCACTGCAGGCAGATGCTTTACCATCTGAGCCACCAGGGAAGTCCAAACAGTATTGTGAACAACAGGCACTCTACTGTACCTAGCTCTCTAAGACTTAGTCATCTTGCATAACTGAAACTCTTTGCCCTTTGGCTAATACCTCCCCACCTCCCGCACCCTCCAGTCCATGACAACCACCTCTACACTCTTTGCTTCTGTGAGTCTATTTTACAACCCTCATACAAGCGGAATCATGCAGTGTTTCTCCTCCTGTGTCTGGTTTATTTCATCTAGCATAACGTCATCCAGGTTCATCCATGTTGTCACAGAGAGCAAGATTTTTCTTAGTCCACTTTAAAAATGGACTCAACGTTCCTCCACTCAAGGATTTTTCAGAACTGCTGTAGCCTCTGACTCTTCTACCCAAGATCTTTCCTTCTTCCTGTTCAAGTGTCAGACCCGTTGCTGCCTGGAGTCTCTCCTCACTTTCCCCGGCTCCCTCTCCTTTACCCATCGCAGATGGACTCACAGTCAGTCTCTTACCTGGATAATCCCATCCTGACTTTTGCTTCTTTAAGTTCTAAACTAACACAGGAGCATACCATGAAATCTCATTAATCTACTTTAAGATGAAGACTTTTGAAGGTATAACAAAGATAGTCTTATCAAAGAGTTAAAGAGATATAAATCTCTTGTTCAAAACTTTGAGAGCCAGATTCTTCCAGTTTTCAATTATAGTTGTAGTATATCAAAATTCATTATTCATTCATCCAACAAATATTCACTGAGCCTCCGCCACGGGCCACGCACTGAGATCGCAGGGACGGGGGAGACAAAGACCTGTCGTGATGGAATGAAAGTCTACTGCTTCCTGTAAGGAGGCAGATGTGAGCACATCTGGGATACACAAAACCCCACCTCCCTCCCTAATATTCTAGTGGAGGAGACAGCCTCTCACGTTCACCTGTTTATGTCTCACTTGGTCTCCCCATCTCAACTGATGGAAACTCCGTCCTTCCAGTTGCTTGTTAGTGTCAGCCACACTTTCCAGCTCATCACTGTGAGTCTGATGCTCCAGAATCAGACTCCATCTCCTCCCTTTTACTGTTGCTTGGCTGAGCCACCATAAACTCCTGCTGGGGTTTCTGCAATAACCTCTCAGTGAGTCTCCTCAATTCTACCCCTGCCCCCACCTATAATTTATTCTGAACCCAGAAACCCCAGTGATCCTTTTAAAAGAAATTAGAACACATCACTCTCTACTCAAAGCCATGTGATCGCTCCTCATTTCACTCAGAATAAAAATCGAAGCTTGACTACCCACCATCACCTGCACCTCCTCCCTTACGTGTCCTCACTCACACTGGCTTTCAACATACCAGGCCCACTCCTGCCCAGGCCCTTTGTACCGACATCTGGAATGCTCTTTCCCCAGTTATCTGTAAGGCTCGCCCTTCATCTTCTTCAAGTCTTTCTAGATGGCTCCTTCTCAGTGAGACCTACTCTGACCACACTAAAACATTTTTTAAAACAACTTTAACAGTATTTATTAATTTGGCTGTGATGGGTCTTAATTGTGACGTGAGAGACCTTCGTTGCGGTGCGCAGCTTCTCTAGCTGCTCCACGGCATGTTAATTCTTAATTCCCTGACCAGGGATCAAACCTATGTCCCCTACAATGGAGGGCAGATTCTTAACTACTGGACCACCAGGGAATTCCCTAAAACATTTAAAAAAATATTTATCTCTGTTTATTTATTTGGCTGTGCCAGGTCTTGGCTGTGGTGCAAAGGATCTTTCGTCTCGGCAGGCGGGATCTAGTTCCCTGACCGGGGGTCAGACCCATGTCTCCTGCACTGGAGCATGAGGTCTTAGCCACTGGACCAGGAGGTAAGTTCCCATACTAAAACATTTGAAAACAGCTTACCCCTCGGCGCCCCAGATTCCCTTATCTTTTTTCCTACTTTTTCTTTTTCCAAAGCACTTATCAGCATTTATTATACTATATAATTATATGTTTTGTTTACTGTTGATGGGTTTTTTTTTTTTTCCCACCAGAATGTAAGCTGCACAAAGGTAGCTATTGTTGTCTATTTTGTCTACATGGTTGGTATTCAATGAATATTTCCCGAGTGAAGGCAATCCTGCCTTGAAGACAGGGAGATGGGATTGCTCCCTGGACCATAAGTGCCTTGAAGATAGGGCCATGTTGGAATCAGTGTGCTATTCAGAGTGGAGACAGTGAATACTTGTTGAATCTCGTTAGTTGAATTGAGCCAGAGACAAAACTAGGCATCTCCTTAGGATGGTCCTAAAGGAAGTGACCATTTATTGGCCCCTCTTACCACTTGCTTGGTCGTGATACCTCCAGGAATCTGTTCCTGTCTGTTTCTCTACCTGCCAGAATTTCACTCTTAAGAAAACCTCTACACCAGACCCCTCTGCTTTCTGACAGCACTGTCCCTGAACCTCTGTAGTCACATGTTAAGGGGAACTATGACCCAGAAAACAGGGGTAGGGTCAGAAGTCTGAAAGGAGAGGAAGGATGTGTTCTGCATTGTTCCTTGGATCAGAGCTCGGGCCAGTGGACTTCCCTGGTGGTCCAATGGCTAAGACTCTATGCTTCCAGTGCAGGGGGCCTGGGTTTGATCCCTGGTCAGGGAACTAGATCCCACATGTCACAACTAAAACCAGGTGAAGCTAAATAAATTAATTTAAAAATTTTTTTTAATTCTTAAAAAAAAAAATGGGCCAACATGCTAAAACTGAAGGGAGACATATTATGTTCAGCATCAAGAAGCCTAAAGCCCTGATCATGTAGAAAATGACTTCTTAAATTAGCAAGCATCTCTTTAAGGGAAATGTTTAAGCAGAGACTAGATAGGCTAGGAAGGCTCTCAGGCATATTGACACCCCAGGTCCAGTCTCCCTCAGAGATGTGGTGGTTCTGTGGCGCTGAGAGAGCATCAGATGTTTGTGACCTTAGGTAGTATATTTCTCTTTGTGAAGGACTTATTACCAGTGTCTATTTTACTGTAGTTCTTCTTTAAATTTATTTTTTGGCCAAGCCACATGGCACATGGGGTCTTAACTCCCTGACCAGGGATTGAACCCATAGCCCCTGCATTGGAAGTATAGAGTCTTACTTAACCCTCGGACCACCAGGGAAGTCCCCTCACCATCATCATGTAGTCACTCACTCCTGTCCCATTCTTTGTGACTCCATGGACTGAAGCCCACAAGGCTCCTCTGTCCATGGGGATTCTCCAGGCAAGAATACTGGAGTGGGGTGCCATGATCTCCTCCAGGGGATCTTCCCCACCCAGAGATTGAACCCTTGTCTCCCACACTGCAGGCAGAAGGGCAATGACTGTCTGCATATTTTACTGTAATTCTTGATTAAAAGTGCAGATTTCCTGGCAGTAACTTACTAGCACCATAGTGTTTACAAACACTGCCCTATCCACCCTCCCTAACCCAAGGTCAGGGCTATTTAACACCCTGGTCCAGCCTCACTGCCTGGTGATTCAGTACCCCAGAATCATTAGACATACAGCTTGTTTACTTCCTATTTACTGCGCAACCAGTTGTGATCTACAAAACAAACTTACCTCTTCTCTTCAGTTAACGACTGAACCTGGTATCATTATTGAGTAGCCCTTTAAAGAGTATAATAATAAAGTTGTTGGGAGAAAAAAAGCGAATCTCTTTCACACTTTTAACCCTGATCCTGAGAACATAAAGCATTGTGTGATATCTAAAAGAGAATGTGGAAAGATCTGCAAGATAAAGGGAGAAAGAATATATTCAAATCACAGACTTAGAGGCAGAATCCAAGCTGCTCTTTTTGGAAGGAAAGGACAATGAAGCCTGGGGTTCAGCGTTCTTGTTCAGGGTCTTCTGAGCCTTAGGTCTTCTGTGCTCCCACCACAGTTTATTTCTCTTTCTCCCTCCGCCTCTACCTAGTTCCCCAGCCTCCAAAATTATATTCTCCCACACCCTTCTAAGCGGCATCCCTGGTGGCTCAGATGGTAAGCAATCTGCCTGCAATGCGGGAGACCCGGATTCGATCCCTGGGTTGGGAAGATCCTCTGGAGAAGAGAATGGCAACCCACTCCAGTATTCTAGCCTGGAGAATTCCATGGAGAAGTCCATGAGGTCGCAAAGAGTCAGACACAACTGAGCAACTAACGCTTTCATGTTCTTTTAACAACAATCAAAGCACAAAGAAAAAGTTAACTGTTCAGAGAATCATACTACAATGTTTAAATTAGATCCATTTCAGGGTTCCCCTAAACTTGGGGTGCTGTTTCCCTATTAACCAACATCAGGGATTTTCCGAAGGCTGATGGAAGGCCTTACACACTTGTGTAAGGCGTACATCTTGTGCACATGTGATAAGGTGCACATGTGAAAATGATATTGCTCAGTTTCGCCTGCTGAAAAACTGAAAACAGTGAAAAAATTTTGAAAAGATTTTATAGTTGTAACAGTAGCTGTGGACCTTTGGTACGTCACTTAGCCCCTGGGGAACACAAATTTCCTCTTCTGTAAACCACAAGAACTCAAAGATCGTGGCCTAAGCCAGGTTCTCTGTGAAACGCAAACCTTATAGGGTTGTTGGGAGAATTAAATAAAAGAGCAATATTCAGTTCAGTTCAGTCACTCAGTCATGTCCGACTCTTTGTGACCCCATGGACTGCAGCACACCAGGCCTCCCTGTCCATCACCAATTCCCAGAGTTCACTCAAACTCATGTCCATTCAGTCGGTGATGTCATCCAACCATTTCATCCTCTGCCGTCCCCTTCTCCTCCCACCTTCAGTCTTTCCCAGCATCAGGGTCTTTTCCAATGAGTCAGTTCTTCTCATCAGGTGGCCAAAGTAGTGGAGTTTCAGTTTCAGCATCAGTCCTTCCAATGACTATTCAGGACTGATCTCCTTTAGGATGGACTGGTTGGATCTCCTTGCAGTCCAAGGGACTCTCAAGAGTCTTCTCCAACACCACAGTTCAAAAACATCAATTCTTCGGCACTCAGCTTTCTTTATAGTCCAACTCTCACATCCATATATGACTACTGGAAAAATCATAGTTTTGACTAGACAGAACTTTGTTGGCAATATTCAGTTCAGTTCAGTTAGTTTGCTCAGTCGTGTCTGACTCTTCGCAACCCTGTTAATTGCAGCACGCCAGGCCTCCCTGTCCATCACCAACTCCCGGAGTTCACCCAAACTCATGTGCATCGAGTCGGTGATGCCATCCAGCCATCTCATCCTCTGTCGTCCCCTTCTCTTCCTGCCCCCAATCCCTCCCAGCATCAGGGTCTTTTCCAATGAGTCAACTCTTTGCATGAGGTGGCCGAAGTATTGGAGTTTCAGTCTCAGCATCAGTCCTTCCAAGCAACATTAATTAAACCAGTTCCTGCCAAGCATTGGACTAAGTGTTTTCCTATGCACTGTTTAAATTTCTATAACATCCCTAAGAATAAGATATTACTACATTTTTTTACATATAATTTTTTGGCAACATTACATGACGTGGTAACCAAGGCCACCCAGCTAGTGGGGGCCGCATGATTATTTCCTTGCCCTTGGTCGTTGTGGGTCATGAACAGACTATAAAGTGCTATAGAAGTAGAGCTGCTATCTTTGAGACTGTGGAGGTGCCTAACATTCTCCTTTTGTCTTCTCCTACTGCTTGAATTCAAATAAGGGTGAAACCAAGATCAGTCTTCTAGGGCAAGCTAGGGGGTGGGGAAAGTCATAGAAATAGCAGAGATTTTCGGGAGCAGGGCAGTCCTGCGCAGGATACTGTACCCTGCTGTGCAGGCAGTCAGGACCGGAGAGGTCACTGACCTATTGGACATGAGCTTCTGCTTCTTTGTCTTTCTCTCTCTCTCCGGCTGCTTCTTCTTTATTTATTTAAAAACTTTTTAATTTTTAAAATTAAAAGTAGTTAAAAAAAATTGAAGTATAATTTATTCCTTTTTCTTTTAAAGAAAGAATTTTTAAAAACGCAAAAGAGAGGACGGGAAAGCAAGAGACTTTTATCAGCGAGCTGAGCCTCTAGATAAAATCTGTTTTCGTTTTCTCATTTGTAAAATTACTTAACGTCTATAAGCCTTGATCTCCCCATCTGTAAAAATGAAAATATCTTGCTGATGGAATTGTAGTAAGCATAAAATGAAATACGTGACAAGCACACAGATGCTTAACTAATGTTAGCAATAAACATAATAATGATATATCTAAACCTAAGTTCTGTCCATGCGTGCTCTATAAATACCGTCTTGGTATATTTATTGCTTTTTTCATTGGTGGTGGTGGTGGTGATTTAGTCGCTAAGTCGCGTCGACTTGCGATCCCGTGGACTGTAGCCTCACAGGCTCCTATGTCCAAGGCAAACGCGCAAACATATGGTAGCCAGTGTTAGAGCGCCCTCTGGTGGCTCTAATATCACAAACAAAACCTACTATACCGACCTTGGCCTCTAAGGGCCGGGACCGGAAGGCTCTGCCTTACTTGCTGTTGACCCGCCTCCAGGCACCGAAAGGAGGGGAGCAGGGCAGAGTCCATGCTGCTGCAGGCGCTTCCATTAGAAAACGGTACCATTAACGTGCAAAAATACTGCATCGTATGCCATACACCTGAAACTGACCCAACATTGTAAACCACCAGGGAAGCCAACTATATTTAAGTTAAAGTTACCATCTGCTCATAATGATTAAGAATAATTCCCTTAGTCTGAGTTTGAGCCTTATGAAATTAGCTGCTATTCAGCCATTTATAATCTACAGAAATGTCGATTTCCTGTGACTGCACCTAATCATACTGCTAGATAGGGAGTATGGAGATCAAGAAGCAAGAGTTAGAACTGAACATGGAATAAGCCACTGGTTCCAAATTGGGCAAGGGTACATCAAGGCTGTAATTGTCACTCTGCTTATTTAACTTATAGGCAGAATACCTCATGTGAAACGCTGGACTGGGTGACTCACAAGGTGGAATCAAGATTGCCAGCAGAAATAGCAACAACCTCAGATATGCAGATGAAACCACTTTAATGGAAGAAAGTGAAAGCGCCTCTTTTCTTTTTTTCTTTCAAATATTTACTCAGCTGCACTGGATCTTAGTTGCACCATGTGGGATCTAGTTTCTGACCAGGGATCAACCCTAGCCCCCTACCTTGGGAGCTCAAAGTTTTAGCCGCTGGACCACCAGAGAAGTCCCTAAAGAGCCTCTTGATGAAGATGAAAGAGGAGAGTGAAAAGACTGGCTTAAAACTCAACATTCAAAAAACGAAGATCATGGCATCCAGTCCCATAAGTTCAGTTCAGTTCAGTCGCTCAGTCATGTCTGACTCTTTGCGACCCCATGGACTGCAGCATGCCAGGCTTCCCTGTCCATCACCAACTCCTGGGGCTTATTCAAAGTTGTGCCCATTGTGTCGGGGATGTCATAGAACCATCTCATCCTCTGTCGTCCCCTTTTCCTCCTGCCCTCAATCTTTCCCAGCATCAGGGTCTTTTCGAATGAGTCGGTTCTTCGAGTCAGGTGGCCAAAGTATTGGAGTTTCAGCTTCAGCATCAGTCCTCCCAATGAATATTCAGGACTGATTTCCTTTAGGATTGACTGGCTGAATCTCCTTGCAGTCCAAGAGACTCTCAAGAGTCTTCTCCAACACCACAGTTCAAAAGCATCAATTCTTTGGCATTCAGCTTTCTTTAAAGTCCAACTCTCATATCTATACATGACTACTGGAAAAATCATAGCTTTGACTAGACAGATCTTTGTTAGTAAATAATGTCTCTGCTTTTTAATATGCTCTCTAGGTTGGTCATAGCTTTTCCTCCAAGGAGCAAGCATCTTTTAATTTCATGGCTGCAGTCACCATCTGCATGATTTTGGAGCCCCCCAAAATAAAGTCTCTCATCGTTTCCATTGTTTCCCCATCTATTTGTCATGAAGTGATGGGGCTGGATGCCATGATCTTAGTTTTCTGAATATTGAGCTTTAAGCCAACTTTTTCACTCTCCTATTTCACTTTCATCAAGAGGCTCTTTAGTTCTTTGCTTTCTGCCATTAAGGTGGTGTCATCTGCATATCAAAGGTTATTGATATTTCTCCCAGCAATCTTGATTCCAGTTTGTGCTTCTTCCAGCCCACCATTTCTCATGATGTCCTCTGCATAAAAGTTAAATAAGCAGGGTGACAATATACAGCCTTGATGTACTCCTTTCCCGATAGTCCCATCAATTCATGACAAATAGATAGGGAAAAGTGGAAGCAGTTACAAATTTTATTTTCTTGAGCTCCAAAATCACTGCAGATGGTGAAGGCAGCCATGAAATTAAAAGACTCTTGCTCTTTGGGGAAAAAAAGCTATGACAAACCTCAACAGTGTATTAAAAAGCAGAGACATCATTTTGCTGACAAAGGTCTGTCTAGTCAAGGCTATGGTCTTTCTAGTGGTCATGTATGGATGTGAGAGATGGACCACAAAGAAGACTGAGCACTAAGAATTGGTGCTTTTGAACTGTGGTTTGGAGAAGACTCTTGAGAGTCCCTTGGCCTGCAAGGAGATTCAACCAGGCCATCCTAAAGGAGATCAATCCTGAATATTCAATGGAAGGACACTGTCCACCTGAAGGGAAGAGCCAACTCATCGGAAAAGACCTGGATGCTGGGACAGAATGAGGGCAGGAGGAGAAGGGGTGACAGAGGATGAGATGGTTGGATGGCATCACCAACACAATGGACGTGAGTTTGAGCAAACTCAGGGAGATAGTGAAGGACAGGGAAGCCTGGCGCGCTGCAGTCCATGGGGTCACAACTTACTGACTGAACAACAGATGGGGAGTAATTCAAAATCAGAGTGTATCATTTAAAATGCTGAAAACAAAGGAAACGAGACACAGCAACTTTAAGAATGCCGTTGTGCCCTGTGGAGGCTAGAGCTGAAAGAGGAACAGACAACCTCTCCTCAGGGATTGTAATGATGGGCTGTTTTACTGAAGCCCTAAAAATTTTCTAGCCTCGTTCATTCTTAAATCCCATCCTTACCTGCATCAGAAGCACAGGTGGTGGTGGGCTGCTGTACCCCACTTTTCTGCTAGTTCACTCAGACCTTCCGTTTCTTCCCCTACTTTGGGAAAAGATACACTTTCAGAGCCTCAAGGGGACAAGTGGCTGTGAAGCCTACATCTTCTGTGTAACCCTTCTGAGAATGACCAGATATCAGGGGTGGGAGATCACAGAATCACTACTTCTCTGAGTCCTGACTTTACTAATTACAGTTTTGGAAAACTGGAAGAGGTTCGGCCATTCAGTCATTTCCCCAAGTCACTCACCAAATCTCAAACTTTTATGCAGTTTCCTGCCCATTGTATTGCGTTCAAAATTTGTTCTTGGTGTTTGTAAAGGCTGAGCCCCTTAAGATTTGGTGAGTGAGATGGAAAAATGCTTGTCTGGTTGGGTCTATTCCATCCACCATCTTTCAAAGCCCTCAGCGTATCAAAGAGCAGTTGCAAGATAAGAGTGAGCGAGAGAATAATTATATTGGTTCTGGGTCAAATTCTATAGCTTTTAGGTAATTTTGCTTGAAATAATTTTCTTAAGGGTCTCCACAGAATTGAAACCATTCTGAAGTTTATCCCTCAGTTCACTTCAGTTCAGTTGCTCAATCGTGTCCGACTCTTTGCAACCCCATGAATCGCAGCACGCCAGGCCTCCCTGTCCATCACCAACTCCCGGAGTTCACTCAGACTCATGACCATTGAGTCCGTGATGCCATCCAGCCGTCTCATCCTCTGTCGTCCCCTTCTCCTCCTGCCCCCAGTCCCTCCCAGCATCAGAGTCTTTTCCAATGAGTCAACTCTTCGCATGAGTTGGCCAAAGTACTGGAGTTTCAGCTTTAGCATCATTCCTTCCAAAGAAATCCCAGGGCTGATCTCCTTTAGAATGGACTGGTTGGATCTCCTTGCAGTCCAAGGGACTCTCAAGAGTCTTCTCCAACACCACAGTTCAAATGCATCAATTCTTCGGCGCTCAGCCTTCTTCACAGTCCAACTCTCACATCCATTCATGACCACAGGAAAAACCATAGCCTTGACTAGACGGACCTTAGTCGGCAAAGTAATGTCTCTGCTTTTGAATATACTATCTAGGTTTGTCATAACTGTTCTTCCAAGGAGTAAGCGTCTTTTAATTTCATGGCTACAGTCACCATCTGCAGTGATTTTGGAGCCCAAAAAGATAAAGTCTGACACTTTCCACTGTTTCCCCATCTATTTCCCATGAAGTGATGGGACTGGATGCCATGATCTTAGTTTTCTGAATGTTGAGCTTTAAGACAACTTTTTCGCTCTCCTCTTTCACTTTCATCAAGAGACTTTTTAGTTCCTCTTCACTTTCTGCCATAAGGGTAGTGTCATCTGCATATCTGAGGTTATTGATATTTCTCCTGGCAATCTTGATTCCAGCTTGTGTTTCTTTCAGTCCAGTGTTTCTCATGATGTACTCTGCATAGAAGTTAAATAAGCAGGGTGACAATATACAGCCTTGACGTACTCCTTTTCCTATTTGGAACCAGTCTGTTGTTCCATGTCCAGTTCTAACTGTTGCTTCCTGACCTGCATACAGATTTCTCAAGAGGCAGGTCAGGTGGTTTGGTATTCCCATCTCTTTCAGAATTTTCCACAGTTTATTGTGATCCACACAGTCAAAGGCTTTGGCATAGTCAATAAAGCAGAAATAGATGTTTTTCTGGAACTCTCTTGCTTTTTCCATGATCTAGCGGATGTTGGCAATTTGATCTCTGGTTCCTCTGCCTTTTCTAAAACCAGCTTGAATATCAGGGAGTTCACGGTTCACGTATTGCTGAAGCCTGGCTTGGAGAATTTTGAGCATTAGTTTACTAGCATGTGAGATGAGTGCAATTGTGTGGTAGTTTGAGCATTCTTTGGCATTGCCTTTCTTTGGAATTGGAATGAAAACTGACCTTTTACAGTCCTGTGGCCACTGCTGAGTTTTCCAAATTTGCTGTCATATTGAGTGTAGCACTGTGACAGCATCATCTTTCAGGATTTGAAATAGTTCAACTGGAATGCCATCACCTCCACTAGCTTTGTTCGTAGTGATGCTTTCTAAGGCCCACTTGACTTTATCCCTCTAGCAGTGGCCAAAGATTATAGCATCACCTTCCAAAAGGTTAATATCCTGAGAGATTGTCAGAACTCAGAATCCTGTAAATGACTTTGAAACCATCGCATTGATCATTTAGCAGGTTTAAAACCCCTGAGAGGGAATTCCCTGGAAGTCCAGGGGTTGTTAAGACCTATGTCTTCCAATGCAGTGGGTACCAGTTCAATCCTGATCAGGGAACTAAGATCTCACATGCCTCATAGCCAAAAACAAAACAAAACAAAAACAATATTGCGACAAAGTCAATAAGAACTTCTAAAATGGTCCACATTAAAAAAACCTTAAAAAAAAAAAAAACTCATGAGAAAAGCTAAATATAGTATCAAACCCAATTCAAATCACAGGAATAGACTGGTTAGGTATAATTTTATTTTATTTTATTTTTTTTAAGGTAGAATTTTAAAACAATCTATTATACTGGATATGCCTTCTGAAAACAAAAAATATTCAAAATTGAATTTAATTCTCATCACCTCCTGTGAAGTATACATTATCCCCTAGATGTATATGCAGGAAATGATATGCTAGGTGGTATTCCCAGTTGGGGGCATTCTTACTTTAATATAGAGAAATTTTATACTTAGCCTGTTGGGAGGCCGTTTTTCACATCTTCTGCTTTGGCTCTATCCAGCAAACCAAATCTGAAACTCCCCAGAACGTCAACTTTTAAATCTTAAATTCTACAGTTTAAAAATAAGTGAACTAGGGACTTCCCTAGCGGTCCAATGGTTAAGACTTTACCTTCCAATGCTGGGGTGCAGGTTTGATCCCTGACTGGGGAGCTGAGATCTCACATGCTTTATGGCCAAAAACACAAAAAATACAAAACAGAAACAATATTGTAACAAATTCAAGAAAGACTTTAAAAATGGTCCACAAAAAATTTTTTAATTAAACTAAAATCAAAAATCAAATTACTTTATAATTATGTAAAGCTTTTAGAGCCACGTAGGATTGCTCAGTGTTACTTTTAAAAAATGTATATAAGAAGTATATGAATTATTCAGCATTGGTAGTTCAGGTAACTTTTGAGAAACTTTCTAAAGAATTTGTTTAAACCTTACACTTGAACTCTACATTTTTTTTTCAAGCCGAACAAGTATACATTTGTTCTCCCTAGAGCCTCTCACAATACCTCTATTATTCTCTCTGCTCACTCCAAAGTCATCCTATTAAATTACAAACTGCCTCCCTAATCCAAGCTTTTCTTTTGGAGATGAAGGAATTTTCTTAAATTAGTTTTAAAGCTGGTGCAACTCTGCAGGAACTCCAATCGACTCCCTTGTAAAAGTCCCATCGGTCTCTAGTTAAAATGAAGCCATCAGTTTGCCAGACAAGCTATTATTCATGCCCTTTACTGACTCCCCATTCATTCCTTATGCCCCTGCCAAGTGTAATTAAATTGAATAGAAATTTAACAGATGTGAGAGCCACACATGCTGAACAAACTCATCACAGCAGCTATGAGTGCTCTGATCAAGACAACTTTGTTAGGGGGAAAGCAAGTGGCAAAAATCACCGATCTGTTCTTTTGTGCTCAGCATTGGTCAGGGGGCTGTACAGAATCCGTCTCTTGGCCCCAGGCTGAATAATAACTTCAGACACATGTAAAGGAAAGATGTATACTGTTGCCTGACTTCAGTAATCCTATTCAGACATGAAAATGAACTCCCAGAAATCAAGGAGACACTTAAAGGTCATTTCATGCCACTGCCCCCAACTTTCTGGGGTGGGGAGGAAAGATGACTTTTAAAGAAAAATCTTGAAAGGTCAGGAGAGAAGATGCTAGAAATAGTCAAGGTAGCAGAGGAGTAGGCTTCAACGCTGGTGGTACCCCCTTTCTTCCGGAAATCTCAGCAAACCAGGGAAAACAGTGAGGAGGGAGGTCTGCCAGAAACCAGGCTGAGAACCTGTCAAAAGTAGATCTCGACCAGCTAGCTGGAGATCCTGGCTTTAACGGAACCAGTAAAAAATGATGGATTCCTGAATAGAGTGTTCACGCTGAGGCTCCTTATCAGATGTAGAGACAACCAACACGCTCATTCAAAGTTCAAGTCCCATCGTCAGTCGGGAGCGAGTACACCTGTCAGCCAGACCTCATCCTAAACGTGGACTGACAATGGTACAGACTGACGCCTTGCATCTTTTCCAAAATCTGTTGGATAAACTATTAGCACATTCTATCCTATTATTTCTAGGATCACAACCCACGGTTAAGCTTCTGATGCAACAGAAGAAAGGAGTCACAGCAAAGAATAAACATGAGTTAGCACTTGTGAAGACACACAGGTAAGCCATGGGGGTAAGGAGCCCATTCTCTTGGCATTCAAGTGATGGCACAGCCCCCAGTTCAGAACACTGCAAGAACTGTGTAGCACCTACCTGAGGGTTGTTTTGGCTTGAGTGTCTTACTTCACAAATGGGCATACCGTTTGGTAATTTCCCATTTTGTGGATAATCCAGATGTACCAGGTCTTGGCAGTAAGAATGACATATGTATTTACCCTCTGAAAGAGAAAGTACAGGAGGTTCTTGATTAGAGGTACGTAAATGTCCATCTGATGGGCACACGGAAATTTAAGCCTCCCAACCAAAGCCCAGTATCTGATGTGGAGCAATGGAGACATGTGTTTGTGTAGGGCCTATTCTTTCATAGCGGTATGCTGAGCCATTTATAAAAACCTGGCCTTCTCTGAAATCCAAACATGATACCAGTGAATACATTTCACGAAGACAGATTAGACTACTATCAATGTCATTTTCGCAATTTAAAAATTGAGATAAAATTCACCACTTATGGCTTAAATAATTAAATATATATATAATAAGACATGACACCATAAAACTCATAGAAGAGAACATAAGCAAAACATTCTCTGAAAATAGGCAAAACATAAATTGTAGCAATGTTTTCTTAGTTTAGTCTCCCAAGGCAATAGAAATAAAATAAGAAATAAACAAATGGGACCTAACCAAACTTACCAGTTTATGCACAGCAAAGGAAACTATCAACAAAATGAAAAGACAATCTACTGACTCAGAAAATATTTGCAAATGATGTCAGTAGACAAGGGCTTGCTGCTGCTGCTGCTGCTGCTGCTGCTGCTAAGTCACTTCAGTCATGTCCGACTCTGTGACCCCATAGACGGCAGCCCACCAGGCTCCCCTGTCCCTGGGATTCTCCAGGCAAGAACACTGGAGTGGGTTGCCATTTCCTTCTCCAATGCAGGAAAGTGAAAAGTGAAAGTGAAGTCGCTCAGTCGTGTCCAACCCTCAGCGACCCCATGGACTGCAGTCTTCCAGGCTCCTCCATCCATGGGATTTTCCAGGCAAGAGTACTGGAGTGGGGTGCCATTGCCTTCTCCGAGACAAGGGCTTAATTTCCAAAATATACAAATAGCTCATAAAATCCAACAACAAAAAACAAACAACTCAACCAAAAAGTGGGCAGATCTAAAGAGACATTTCTCCAAAGAAGACATAGAGATAGCCATTGCAAACCAGCCCTACAATGAGGTGTCACCTCACACAGGTCAGAATGGCCATCAGTAAGAGTCTAGTCTCCAGATAATAAATGCTGGAGAGGTTGTGGACAAAAAGGAATACTTTCTTACTTTCTTATACTGTTGGTGGGAATGTAAATTGGTGCAGGCAGTATGGAGAGCAGTATGGAAATTCCTCAAAAAACTAACAACAGAGTTGCCATATGATCCAGCAATCTCACTCCTGGGCACATGCCCAGATACAACTCTAATCTGAAAAGATTCATGCACCCCTATGTTTATAGCAGCACTATTTACAATAACCAAGAAATGGAGATAACCTAAACGTCCACTGATGGATGAATGGATAAAGAAAATGTGGTATAAAAATACACGGAATATTACTCAGTCATAAAAAAATAATGAAACAATGCCATTTGCATCAACATGGTTGGATCTAGAGATGATCACACTAAGCCAAGTGAGAAACAGACAAATACCGTATTATATCATTTATATCTGGAATCTAAAATACAATACAAATGAACATATCTACAAAAGAGAAACAGACTTGCATACACAGAGAACAGACTCGTGGTGGCCAGTGGAGGAGGGGGTAAGGCAGGGAAGGGTCGGGAGTTTGGGGTTAGCAGACACAAGCTATTATATACAGCATGGATGAGCAACAAGGTCCTACTGTGTAGCACAGGGGACTATACTCAACACCCTGTGGCACACTATTGATATAATGGGAAAGAACGTGAAAAAGAATATATAACAGAATCACTCTGCAAACACTTTGCTGTGTTTGCTCTAACACAACATTGTAAATCAACTATATGTCAATAAAAATTCACCATTTTAAAGAGTAGAAAGTTCAGGGAATTTCATGGAGTTCCAGGGGTTAGATTTGGTGCTTTAAATGCTGAGGGCCCACGTTCAATCCCTGGTCGGGGAATTATGATCCCTCCCAAAAGCTGTGGCCAAAAAATAAATACAAATTAAAAAATAAAACTAAATGATTTTTAGTATAATCATAACATTGCACAGTAGTCACTATTATCTAATTGCAGAACATTTCTGTCATCCCAAGAACAAGTCCTCTACCTGTTAGCAGCCACTGCCCATTTCCTTCTTCCTCTAGCCCCTGGAAATCACTAATCTACTTTCTGTTCCTACAGATTTGTCTATTTTGGGCATTTTGTTTTGACAGAATCATATAACATGTGGCCTTTTGTGTCTAGCTCCTTTCAAGGTCTATCCATATTGTAGCATATATCAGAACATTACTTATTGTTGAATATTTCACTGGCTGGAAGCCCACATTTTATCTATTCATCTGTTTCCATTCCTAGGAGAGGAATTGCCGGGATGTATGGTAGTTCTGTATAATTTCTGAGGAACTCCCACACTGTTTTCCAATGTAAATCTCTCTATAACGTCTCTTTCAGCCAGATCACAGCACATAGATAAGAACTTCTATAACTCTATTCACCAGCTAATAGACTTCTCTAAACAGTAGTCTAGTAATGAAACCCATTCAAGAGGCATCTTACATTATGAGATACTTAAAGGGCCTTATTATGAAGTACCTTTATCTGTGAAAGTGGTGTCCAGGCAAGAAGAACCTGGAGGAAAACACTGAGTGGGGCTCTACAGGTAGTTCTTCTTCTAGCCAAGGATACAGCAGCCTACATCATCATTATAAACAATGTTTTGTGTGCTGATACCAGGATTAAACCTACTGGAGGGTAACAGGGACCTAGCTTTCCTAATGGCATCCAGAGGTGACCTAGAAGCCACAGTCTCTAGCGTCAGAGTCAACTAATTTGCAGGGACTTACTCTGCATGCTTGTCCACATTCTTTCAGCCATGCAACAAATGTTCATGTACTTCATTCCCCAGGCCTGTTGGACAGTTCAGTACACAGTCATAGAGGACCAGTCTCTGCCCTCGGTGTGAGAAACGGATAAGAAATGAGCTACACAACAGTGTGGCAAACGCAACAGCAGCATGGAGTGGGGGTCAGGACAGATCCTAGGGCAGCCTTTGAAAGCCAAGGAAAGCTCCTAGGGGAGGTGGTACTTGAGGTGATGTGGTCCAGGAATTAGGCAATTGGCACTGGAGGAGGTGAGAGAGGACAACTCAAGCAGAAGAAGGATCATATCTATGCAAGTGATGGAGGCTGGACAGAGAAAGTGCTGCTGGCCCTGGGACTACCTTTAGGAAAGCTGCGAGGTGGGATGACTTCTCCATCTTTGGCTGCAAAGAATATAATCAATCTGATTTCGGTGTTGACCATCTGGTGATGTCCACGGGTAGAGTCTTCTCTTGTGTTGTTGGAAGAGGGTGTTTGCTATGACCAGTGCATTTTCTTGGCAAAACTCTATTAGTCTTTGCCCTGCTTCATTCTGCATTCCAAGGCCAAATTTGCCTGTTACTCCAGGTGTTTCTTGACTTCCTACTTTTGCATTCCAGTCCCTTATAATGAAAAGGACGTCTTTTGGGGGTGTTAGTTATAAAAGGTCTTGTAGGGCTTCATAAAACCGTTCAACTTCAGTTTCTTCAGCGTTACTGGTTAGGGCATAGACTTGGATAATTGTGATATTGAATGGTTTGCCTTGGAGACGAACAGAGATCATTCTGTTGTTTTTGAGATTGCATCCAAGTACTGCATTTCGGACTCTTTTGTTGACCATGATGGCGACTCCATTTCTTCTGAGGGATTCCTGCCCGCAGTAGTAGATATAATGGTCATCTGAGTTAAATTCACCCATTCCAGTCCATTTTAGTTCGCTGATTCCTAGAATGTCGACGTTCACCCTTGCCATCTCTTGTTTGATCACTTCCAATTTGCCTTGATTCATGGACCTGACATTCCAGGTTCCTATGCAATATTGCTCTTTACAGCATCGAACCTTGCTTCTATCACCAGTCACATCCACAACTGGGTATTGTTTAGCTTTGGCTCCATCCCTTCATTCTTTCTGGAGTTATTTCTCCACTGAACTCCAGTAGCATATTGGGCACCTAATGACCTGGGCCAAAGATGGAGAAGCTCTATACAGTCAACAAAAACAAGACCAGGAGCTGACTGTGGCTCAGATCATGAACTCCTTATTGCCAAATTCAGACTGAAATTGAAGAAAGTAGGGAAAACCACTAGACCATTCAGGTATGACCTAAATCAAATCCCTTATGATTATACAGTGGAAGTGAGAAATAGATTTAAGGGACTAGATCTGATAGATAGAATGCCTGATGAACTATAGAATGAGGTTCATGACATTGTACAGGAGACAGGGATCAAGACCATCCCCATGGAAAAGAAAGGCAAAAAAGCAAAATGGCTGTCTGAGGAGGCCTTACAAATAGCTGTGAAAAGAAGAGAGGTGAAAAGCAAAGGAGAAAAGGAAAGATATAAGCATCTGAATGCAGAGTTCCAAAGAATAGCAAGAAGAGATAAGAAAGCCTTCTTCAGTGATCAATGCAAAGAAATAGAGGAAAACAACAGAATGGGAAAGACTAGAGATCTCTTCAAGAAAATTAGAGATACCAAGGGAATATTTCATGCAAAGATGGGCTTGATAAAGGACAGAAATGGTCTGGACCTAACAGAAGCAGAAGATATTAAGAAGAGGTGGCAAGAATACACAGAAGAAGTGTACAAAAAAGATCTTCATGACCCAGATAATCATGATGATGTGATCACTAATCTAGAGCCAGACATCTTGGAAGTCAAGTGGGCCTTAGAAAGCACCACTATGAACAAAGCTAGTAGAGGTGATGGAATTCCAGTTGAGCTATTTCAAATCCTGAAAGATGATGCTGTGAAAGTGCTGCACTCAATATGCCAGCAAATTTGGAAAACTCAGCAGTGGCCACAGGACTGTAAAAGGTCAGTTTTCATTCTAATTCCAAAGAAAGGCAATGCCAAAGAATGCTCAAACTACCACACAATTGTACTCATCTCACATGCTAGTAAACTAATGCTCAAAATTCTCCAAGCCAGGCTTCAGCAATATATGCACCGTGAACTCCCTGATGTTCATGCTGGTTTTAGATAAGGCAGAGGAACCAGAGATCAATTTGCCAACATCCGCTGGATCATGGAAAAAGCAAGAGAATTCCAGAAAAACATCTATTTCTGCTTTATTGACTATGCCAAAGCCTTTGACTGGGTGGATCACAATAAACTGTGGAAAATTCTGAAAGAGATGGGAATACCAGACCACCTGACCTGCCTCTTGAGAAATCTGTATGCAGGTCAGGAAGCAACAGTTAGAACTGGACATGGAACAACAGACTGGTTCCAAATAGGAAAAGGAGTACGTCAAGGCTGTATATTGTCACCATGCTTATTTAACTTATATGCAGAGTACATCATGAGAAACGCTGGACTGAAAGAAACACAAGCTGGAATCAAGATTGCCGGGAGAAATATCAATAACCTCAGATATGCAGATGACACTACCCTTATGGCAGAAAGTGAAGAGGAGCTAAAAAGCCTCTTGATGAAAGTGAAAGAGGAGAGGGAAAAAGTTGTCTTAAAGCTCAACATTCAGAAAACGAAGATCATGGCATCCGTCCCATCACTTCATGGGAAATAGATGGGGAAACAGTGGAAACAGTGTCAGACTTTATCTTTTTGGGCTCCAAAGTCACTGCAGATGGTAACTGCAGCCATGAAGTTAAAAGACGTTTACTCCTTGGAAGAAAAGTTATGACCAACCTAGATAGCATATTCAAAAGCAGAGACATTACTTTGCCGACTAAGGTCTGTCTAGTCAAGGCTATGGTTTTTCCTGTGGTCATGTATGGATGTGAGAGTTGGACTGTGAAGAAGGCTGAGTGCCGAAGAATTGATGGATTTGAACTGTGGTGTTGGAGAAGACTCTTGAGAGTCCCTTGGACTGCAAGGAGATCCAACCAGTCCATTCTAAAGGAGATCAGCCCTGGGATTTCTTTGGAAGGAATGATGCTAAAGCTGAAACTCCAGTACTTTGGCCACCTTATGAGAAGAGTTGACTCATTGGAAAAGACTTTGATGCTGGGAAGGATTGGGGGCAGGAGGAGAAGCGGACGACCGAGGATGAGATGGCTGGATGGCATCACGGACTCGATGGACGTGAGTCAGTGAACTCCGGGAGATGGTGATGGACAGGGAGGCCTGGCATGCTGTGATTCATGGGGTTGCAAAGAGTCGGACATGACTGAGCCACTGAACTGAACTAAACTGAGGATGACTGCAGGAGTAGGAGATCCTGAAAAACCAAACCAGAGGAAAACAACAGAAATATTTTAAAGCACAAGTGTGATAAAATCAGTCTATATTGTCAAAAAAAAAAAATCCTTCTGGTAGCAGTATGGAGACTGGAAGGGAACCAGCAGGATTAAAGAAAGGCGATCGATTAAAAACTCAGATCATCAATTTCTATAATTCCTATGGTGAAGTCTTTACACTGTTTTGAACTCACTCTGCTGTCATTAAAAAAAAGAGAGAGAGAGAGAGAGAGAGGAAATTGAACATATGTCTCTAATGCATGCAGGGTAAGCAATATATTTATTTATCATTGCATACATAAATTACTGCATTAATACATTACATATAGAATAAACTGTATACAAATAGAAAATTTTAAGGATGATACTGATAGAACATCTATAATCTTCTCAGTCTCTAGGGCTTATCTTGCACACTGGCAGGTACTCATAGTATTGCCCTGATGCCTGTCTTGGCCTCCCTCTGGCCACGTTCTCCCCACAGAGCTCACAGGACACGCTTACCTAGAACCAACATGGCCAGCTTCTGGGTATCACTTGCTGGGTACCCAGGACTCAGAGTTTCTCTGCCCAAATGGTCTCCAGCTTGCTCCCAGGGCCCATGCAGTCTTCTTGCCTGGGTCCTCCTTCAACAGGAGATGCCAATGTGATCACCCTGAGGCCCAAGAGCTGGTCAGGAGCAATAGTATTGGTTGGGGTTGGACAGGGGCCCTCGTGCAAGGCCTTTTGTGCCATAGGACAGAACGGAGGGCTGAAGAGGAGGAGGGGTGGGCTGTAGGCTGAGGTCTCAGATTTTAGGAGCGTGAGAATTGGCCTGTGAGCTAACTCTGTTTTGGAGACTGCTGTGCTGCAGAAATGAACTCACTGTATGGAAGCCGGCACTGTCATCACCCACTGAAAACCAGAGAACATTTTCACCTAGAAAATCAGCACACACACGGTGCTGGTGAGACTGCTGAGAATTTGATACTTTCAAGCAGCGTTGGCAGGAGTCTGAATTGAAACCGCCTTTTTGGGAAGGCAATTTGTGAACATATATATAAAAAACCTTCAAATGGGACTAACACTTTGACCCAATAACACTGCTTCTAAGAACTTACCCTAAGGAAAAAATCATGATGTGAGGAAAGACTTATGACGCGGGATCTTCACTGTAATGGTAGAAATGCGGAAGCAATGGGAAGGCAGTTAATATGTTACATCCATGTGATGGAATACTGTGACATGATCAGTAAGTGATGTTGGAGAATAACATTCACTGGCATGAGAAACTGTTAAATTATACAGTCAAATTACTAACAAGAATCTATGTTATGATTCAGTGTTTAAAATATATATGCATAGAAAAAAGGTAAGGCTATTATGTCAATTACCAATTATGGGGTTTATTTTTTATTTGTGCTTTTATAGGGGTTTATTTTTTATTTGTGCTTTTTTACATTTTATACAGAGTTCATCTAATTCTTTTTGTAATCAGAAACAAATTACTTATATATTCATAATGGTGAGAGTATCATAACGGTTAAGAAATGGCATTGTTCTCAACAAAAAGAGATGAAGATGGAAAGTCAGATTTTAGAGATGCCTAAAGGTTAGTGTCATGGTATAAACTGTGTTCTTCCCAGATTCATTTGTTGAAGACCTAACCTCATATGTCAGAATATGCTTGTATTCGGAGATAGTGCCTTTAAAGAAGTAATTAAGGTAAAATGAGGTTACATGGGTGGACTCTGATGCAATACGACTAGTGTTCTTATAAGAAAAGTATCCTGAAGGCTTCCCTGGTGGTTCAGCAGTAAAGAATCTGCCTGCCAGTGCCGGAGACCTGGGTTAGATCCCTGACCTGGGAAGATCCCACATGTCGAGAAGCAAATAAGCCCATGCGCCACAACAACTGAGTCTGTGCTCTAGAGCCTGGGAACCGCACCTGCTGAGCCCACACGTGCAACTGCTGAAGGCTGCGGACTCTAGAGCTGTGCTCCACTACAGGAGAGGCCACCATGGCCAGCCTGAGCCCGGCCACGAACAGTAGCCCCTGCTCGCTGCAACTAGAAAAAAGCCCATTCAGCAACAAAGACCAGCACCGCCAAAGATAAATACATAATTAAAAAATAAGTGTGTTAGGACACAGGCCACACAGAGCCCAAGGAGCAACCAGTGAGGACAGAGAGAAGGCGCCCACCTGCAAGCCAAAAGGAGAGGCCTCTGGGAAACCAGACCTGCCAACACCTAGATCTCAGACTTCCAGCCTCCGGAACTGTGAGACAATCAAGTCCTGGTGTTTAAGCCGCCCAGTCTGTGGTGTTTTGTTACGGCAGCCCTAGCAAACAATGCAGCTAGTCCTGCTGATACAGAGAAAGAGGACTGACTCGAAGATGACCCCCTCAGGTGATGTCTGCCACAGGGTAAGGACGCTGGTGGAAAAGATGAATGGCTGAGCTCTAGGCAGTGTGAGATCCAGGTGCCAGTGGATTATGAAGGAGGATGTCCAGCTGGTAGCTGGGTGAGTGAGTCTGCAGTTCAGGAGGGAGCGCTGAGACGGGGTCACACACAGGGAGTCGTTTATCTTAGTCAGATGTATGCCAAGGTCCGGGTTACGGCTGAGAGCCGTCTGAGAGGGAGAGTGGCCTACTGGAGGGTGTAGTTTGTTGGTTAGACCGTCTGGATTTGAACTCTGCCTCTGCCTCTTACTTCCTGTAAAGCTCTGCACAAGTTATCAGCCCACTCTGAAGCTCAAGTGACCCTCTGTGAGCAGAGGGCATCTTGGAGCCTCACCATGCTTCCGTGAGCCTTCAAATGATGTAACACATTAAGTCTGAGAATGCTCTTGAATAGGAGCTCACACAAAGTGGCAGCTATTCCTACCATAGTAAGAACTAGGCTGAGGAAAGCTCACTGATGCTGAAGGGGGTACTGCGAGGAAGACTGAGAAGTAAAATTCGGAAAGGCAAGAGGAGAAAGACGCAAGAGTGTGGAAAAGGAAGTCAAGACAGGAGAAAGTTTCAGGAAAACAGTTGGTCAGCCCTGGCACATGTCACAGATACGCTGATAAGACAAGCATGGAGCATAGTACAGAGATGCACTCCAACCCCTTATTCCACAGTTTTCCTTTCCCAGGTGTGCACCATCTTTTTTTCTTTTTTTGAGAGCTCCATAGCTCTCCTTTCTTATCTGGGAACTAGACTGACACTGTTATTATTTATATGTGTTGATGTTCTAATAAACCCAACATAGGCCAACTGAATTAGAGAGATGTGTGATAGTCAAATATTCTATAAGCTATTCAAGGTTTACTAGGCAATTAGGAAACATATTCTCTTTTTCTATGTTTTTGTCCCTCATTCATAATCAATTTTAATCTCTTTCACTGTAATGTCAAGCCTACAGCAGGCCCATTATTTCCTTTTATTAAAAGCATACTTCAAAAAAGAGAAAGCAAAACCCAAATTGGGAAAGTTTTATCTACTTCTTGTAAACAAAGTTTTAATGGGATGGGGATACTTTTATGAGGAAACACTGTTTTACAAGACTAAAAGGAACTTTGGAAGGCTATCTACCAAATTTCACCTATACTAAAGGCACTTTTTAAAGACATGTAAACATCTCTGAAGTGAACTGTCTTACAATGAATGATGGATGTATCATCTAATTGACAACATTTTCCTTTCCTTTTTTAAAGGTTTTTTTTTTTTTAATCAGTTTAAATTTATTTACTTACTGACTGATCCACTTGGCATGGGGGATCTTAGTTCCCTGACCAGGGACTGAGCCCATGACCACTGCAATTGGAAGCACGGAGCCTTAACCCCTGGACCACCGGGGACGGCCAGCATTTTCCTTTCTTCGTGGTTCACAAAGCATCACAACTGACAGTGTCTTAGATATGATCAAACATGAAAATGATGTGCCTGAGGACCAGGCAAGCAATTCTAGAAACACAACCACTTATTGGTTTTGTGAGAACCTCTGGACAACAGTAATATATGGTCATGGGCAGACACACAGCCCTGGGAACATTTTCCATTGCTTAGCATTAAGACCAGCATCTTGCTACTCACGCCAAGAAACAAGACAGCCGATGGCTTAAAACCAGGCAGAATTCCTCTCTGGGCCCATTCCAGCCCCTGTCACCTTCTCACTCTAAATACACATACATACACCTGACAGTGCCACCTCCTGCTCCCCCACAGCCTTGCAGAGGCCTTTATAGCCTCAGGATGGCTAATCTATCCGTCACTGGCAAGAGAAAAGTGGGAGATACCCCTCTTTTACTTATTCTCTGTTAAACCCTCATTTCGATTTTGTTGCTAATGAAGATCTACAGACAGCTGAAGCTACTAGAAACTCTCCTGATTATACCGGTGCCCCTATCACCAGCCAGCTCCCATCACCCCCTGTCTACACCGTGAGCCCAAAGGCCATTTCTGTTGCTCCTCAAGAAAGATTTGGGAGCTGAGGACTAACCCCTGGAGGTCCTTGAATCCTTTTAGGAAGAATCTAGCCAGCAAAACACATGTCTTTGATATTTATAACTGGTCAAAATAATGCTGGAGTTACTGTTCCATCTGTTATGGAAAATTAAACCTCTGAGCTGTCCTGTAATAGAAAGAAGCTGCAGGGCTTTGCTGTCACCACCCTTTGTTTAACTCATGCAACATTTGAAAGCACGTTGGTCTACAAGAAAATAAAGCTTACTTGTGATCTGGCTTATAAAAGGACTCAGACGACAAGAAACCCAAACAGCAGTCCCCGTTGAAGCTTTTATCCCCAGCCCTGAAGGCCAGCTGGGTCCTTTTGTAACATCAAAGGCACGAACAACTGAACCAGTGTCAAGACGGTCCTCCCAGTGGCCCGGGTGCCGTCAGAAAGTCAGAAGACAGGGGAACCTACCGTGTATGTGGGTTTTCTTCACCCGAAAGTTGATTTTGCCTGAGAGCTTATAAATCGCAGTTCCCATCTCCGAGCCCTGGCTCCGTGTGCAGCACAGAGAGACAGCTGAGGGTGACAGGCTGAGTGGGCCAACTCCCGCTGACCTATGTGACTCAGAGCCCACCAGGCGGCCAGGCCTCCTTCCACTCCCTGGCTTCATGTATTTTTCCAACTGGCCACCAGCGTGCTCAGCAGCCCTGTTCGTCAGGGCTGTCAAACTCTCACAGCCAGGTCTATAAATCAGGCCAGAAGAGGGCAAGGGTTTCCCAGTCCACAATCTTAACTGGAGACGCCTGTACTGTGGTTAGGAAGGCCTCTGGACACAGATGGTCGAGGTGAGCTGTGAGCCTTTTGGCAATTTATTTAACCTCTCTGTGCCTCCATCACGTCTTCTGCAAGATAGTCCCCACTGCACTGACTTTTGATAAGGACTTAAAGGACTTCCAGGGTGGTCCAGCAGTTAAGATTCCCCCCTTCAAATATAAGGGGCATGGGTTCAATCCCTGATTGGGGAACTGAGAGCCCACATGCAGAGTGGTGTAGCAAAAAAAGAAAAAACTGCTTAGAATGACGTCCAGCATCGTGGTAAGCCTCTCCAGACAGTTACCCACTGATACTATAATTGTTGTTGAAGGAAGCCCTGTGCTTTCCCTATTAAGAAAATATGCATTTATGAGCATGGATGTTAATTGATTGGGTAACAGGTTTTAACAACTTCCAAGGATACTAGGAAAGTATCATACACTAAGTCAGGTCACAAGTCCCATTGTTTGGGGAAAAGGAACCCTTTATAACAGCAGTCAAGAATCAGGAGAAGTGAGGCTGCCTTCTTCAAGCAGGTCCATCAGTGGGACTGTTTCATCTTTGCCCTGAGAACCCGAAGTTCCTGAGAGCATGGACTGCTGTGTAGCGTTGCTCTTGCCTCCTGTGAGAACTGCCAGCTTCTCCCCCGAGTGGCTGCGCTCTTCTGTCCCTGATCACCCCCTGTTGTCAACTTTGAGGCATTTTTATCCCTTGGTTAAACTCTCAGGTTAGTCCTGTGAGGATGGTGGTAGCCTTGCTTCACTTTTCTGGTGCCTGGAGGCAGAGAGGGGAGTTGATTTCACCAAAGGCGGATCTCACAGAAGGAAGTGGTCAGGATTTGGTACAAAACCCTCAGCAGCCCCAAAATAGCCTTTCTTCTCAGCTGGCTCTGTCATTTACCGGTGTGTGATCTGGGTTCTCAGTTTTCGCATCTGTAAAACAATGGGGCGCTTCTAGGTGACCTGTGAGGTCTCTGTAGTTCTGACTTCCTCTGAGCTGGAGTTTGCACAAACAGGGAGGGAGGGGTGCCGTGGAATCCTCATAAAGGTAAAGGCTAATATGGTTCATCTTCCTGAAGCATCAACATTACTTTTTACATTAAAATAAAACTGGGAGTGTGATGGAATGCAGTTCAAAATTTCCAAGTATTTTTCAAGGAAAAAGTGAGATTTTAAATACGTTCACTTTTTTCAACGGAAAAAGTAGTGATGATGGTTGAACACTGAATTAATGCCACCCAATTGTATATGTGAAAATGGTTAAAATAGCAATATTTCTGTTATATATATTTTTACCACAGTAAAAAAAAAACAACAGTATTCAGGTAGAGAGTCCAGAAATAAACCCACACATACTTGGTCAACTGATTTTCAATGAAGAACAAAATTCAGTGGAGAAAGGATAATCTTTTTAACAAACGGTGCTGGGGCAATTGGACATGCATATGTTTTTTGCATATTTTAAAATAAACTTCATACCTCTCATGATGTATAAGAATTTATTCAAAATGTATCACAGATCTAAATGTGAGGCCTAAAGCTATACAATTTCTATAAGAACACATAGGAGGAAATCCTTATGTCTTTGGGTTAGGCAATGATTTCTTAGATAAGACACCAAAAGCATAATTAATAAAAGAAAAATGGCAAATCAGATTTTATCAAAATTAAGAGCCTCTTCTCTTCAAAAGACACTGTCAAGAGAATGAAATGACAAAGACTGAGAGTCGATATTTGCAAATCTGATTCAGAAAAATACAATGAATCTCAAAACTTAACATTCAGAAAGTAAACAGTCAATATAAAAAATGGACCAGGACTTCCTTGGTGGTCCAGTGATTAAGAATCCGCCTGCCAGTGCAGGGGACATGGGTTTGATCCCTGATCCGGGAGGATTCCACACGTCAAAAGGCAACTAAGCCTGTATGCCACAAGTCCTGAGCCCATGCGCTGCAACAAGAGCAGGCCACACACCCACAGCTGGAGCTCAGCCCCCACTCACCACAGCTAGAGAAAGCCCATGCACGAAGATCCAGCACTGTCAAGAGTAAACAAACAAGAAATGCATTTAAAAAATGGGCCAAAGAGTTGAACAGACTTCATCAAAAAGACAGAAGACACACAGATGGCAAATAAGTACATGAAAAGATGCTAGATATTATTAGTCATTAGAGAAATGCGAGTTAAAAACACAATGTGACGCTGCTAGGCACCTACTAGAATGGCTAAAATGGAAAACAGACCATAGCACGTCCTGGGGAGGACCTACTGGAACTCTTTGTCACATGCTGCTGATGCAGATATAAAGCGGTAGGGCTACTTTGGAAGAATACTTGGACAGTGTCTTAGAAAATTAAATATACAGCTACCATATGACCCCACCATACCACTCCTATGTATTTACCCAAGAGAAAGGGAAGGCTTTGTCCATACAAAGACTTGTTCACAAATATCACAGCAGCATTATTTTTTAATAGTCCTAAACTGGGAAAGAACTCAAATGTCCATGAGCAGATTAATAGATAAATAAATTATGGCACATTGAAATACTATTCAGTGATTTCTAAAAGGAACTATTTTGATATACACAACAATATAAATGAATTTCAAAATCATTATACTAAGTGAAAGAAGCCAGACCAAAAAAAAAAAAAGTACGTGTTGTAAGAATCCATTTATAGAATATTCCAGAAAGTGCAAACTAATGTACAGCAACAGAAAGTGGATGAGGGGTTATGTGGTGGGGGCAGGAGGGGTTAAAGGGAAGGATGATAAAGGCGCATGAGGGGGTTTTGGGGAGTGATGGATGTGTTCATCATCTTGACTGTGGTGACTCCCAAGTTATGAGATTAAGCTCTTTAGATGGGATTGGCTTGGCAGGAAAGGGTATAGGGTCCCAGGTAGCAGGGTATGTGCTTAGTACTTGAATGGAAATGTCTCACCTGGCTTGATTGCCATAAAACACGAAAATTGAGTCCCTTGAGATTTATCTCTTCTCTTGTTATAGCAATAATTCAAATGAATAATCTGTTGGTTAGGCTTCCCTGTATTTTTGCAGACAAATGATACTGCCTATAAGTGCAAGGACACATTAGATTCAGGTGTGGCTGGATCCAGGGGCTCAAACGAGATCACTGGCCCTTGCTCTCTCTCCATCTCTTCATTCTCCTGTCTGTGATGGCTCCATCTTCAAGAAGGTCTTCTCTCAGGGTGGCAAGATGACTGTCAGCAACTCCTGGCATGCATCTAGCAGACAGAGTGCTTCTGGATTTCTTAAGTTCTGTCAAAAGATCCAGGACTGACTCTGGTTGGATGGACTTACGTGTCTATGTCTAGGTGTTAAAAAGTGCTGACTGGCCAGGCTTGGGTCATGTGTTCACCCTTGGATCAACTCCAAGTAGGAAATGAATGGTTTCTCAATGAAAACCAGACATCCACTGCACCTTCAACATGAACCCCTGCAAAGAACTACCAATTAGCTTAACATGGTGCTTGATTGCACTCCCTGAAAGCTTGATAGTAGCTGCATTCTGTATTAAAGATACACAGATTTATGAACTCACTTGATCAGGAAAGACACTAAAGTTCTGACCACTCGGTGTAGCAGGTTTTCTATACCTTATTCCTTTCAAGCTCTGACTTCAAAGCTAATTGTATTTCTTTGCATATGATCATTCAGTCTAGGAAAACACACAAGAGACTTCCCTGGTGATCCAGTGATTAAGAATCCACCTTCCAGTGTTGGAGATGTGGGTTTGTTCCCTAGTCGGGAAACTAAGATCCCACATGCCATGGGGCAACTAAGCCACAGCTAGAGAAGCGCATATGCACAACAAAGACCCAGCACAGCCAATAAAAAAAAAGGAAAAAAGAAAAGCACCCCACCCCTGCTGTATTAAGCATTTTCTCTCGATGGTACTTAAAATTTCCAACAATCCTATGAGAATATTTCAGACTGAGGTCTAGAAAGTTTAAGTAATTACGTGAGGTCAAGCTTGTGAGGGGGAGTCGAGCCTGCCCTTGGCTGCCCCTCTGCAGGTAGAGGCCTGTCTGCTCCATTACCAGGAGCGCTAGCTGCACAGGTCAGTCCCAGAAGCTTGGCTTCTCAGCCTCACCTGTCTTGTGTGTTCTCCAACACCCGCTTAGAGGCTATTAGAGATAAAATGAGATGAACCTCCTCTTTCAATGTCTTCTCAAGGCTAAAGAGAGCTTTCCTTTGTAGCCAACTTAATGTATAAGGGTATTTTCCGTTTACTGACATCAGACTCAGGAAGGAATGTTCTATTTTCGGTACATTTCAATGTATCTTTTAAGAACACTGTATAACCACCAGGTTGACGTGAAGGAAGGAGCATTGCCCTAGTTAGAAGGAGACCTGAATTCCTCTAGTTTTGCCTTTGCCCACCACTCCCTGTATGACTTCTGAAAATCCACTTAACCTGAGTCTCAGTTTCATGAAGTTGGATTTGATCAGGGTTTCCCGCTGGTGGTAGGTAGACTTATCATGGTGGTACCTGAAATGAACACTTTACATTTTCCTAAATCATATACACATTTTAATGTGTAAAAATATAATAGTACACCAAGTCAATTATTTTCCAGGTATTTCTTCTTAGGATGATGCTAAGTAAAATGGGTATATATATATATATATATGTATTAAGAGAATTCTAGTAGAGGCTTATGCAAATATGGCAAAAAATTGCAACAATGGCCTATGAATGATGGAAGTTTAGGAATTCCTGGATTGGGAAATGGAGCTACAGTTAACTGAGCCAGGAACCTGGCACTTTGTAAGCATTAATTCTTAATATCCTAAGCAATAAGTAGTTATTATCATCTTTATATTATCAAAGAAGATGCTGTGGCAGAGAGAGGGGAAGTTGCTTTCTTACCAGTATGTGGCCAAGCCAGGCTCTGACCTCAACCATGTTCTTGGTCCTTGTACTCTGATGGTGACCGTGGACGGCAGTGCCGTGTGGAGGATTTACTGAGACCCGAAGGTAGGGGTGTGTAATTCAGTAGGCCCGGGGATGAAGGCAGCATGTGCACCACCTGGGGAGCTTGTTGAAGCTGCAGAGTCACAGCCCGTCCCCCAGGAGTACGGGTCCTTAGGCTGGAGGGTTTGGGAGGCGAAGTTTTAACAATCACCCCAGAACGTTCTGAAGTAAGAGGACCTGTGGTCTCACACTGAGAAGTGGCTGTGGTCCTCAGAATAATTAGAATAATGAGTAGCTGTGCGGAGATGAGGTCACTACTGACCTCCCTCCCTCCCTTGTTCACCTGGCTTGTCACACTTGCGGCTGTTTGCAGCCTGCGGGGCAGAAGTAATGAGCTGACATCATGTCTCTTTCAACTGTTCCATTTACACATCACAGTGGCAGCAAGGAATCAATTGATCTGTATTCTCAAGTTGGTTCTGACAGATCTCTCTGTTCTTGATCACCCTACCAGAAGAAAAGAAACTCCAGAACACAGAACAGCAGAAAAGCAAGCTTTGAAAAAATTCAGTGCAGAGTCAAATAAATTCTAGGTCTGCAGAATCTCACCTACACTCACTGATGGCACCTACCAGCCTGTTCCCTGCTTCCACAGCCGAAGCTCATTATGATTGCAAGTAGGCTGAGTATATGGGGCTTTAAAAGGCTGAAAATAGTGGAAGAATGTGTATGTCTCTTCCAAAGAGACAATGAGGACAAGAGATGCCATGCCCCAGGACAGCTTTGCTAGTCAGGTCTGCCAAAAAGTGAGAGAGAAAAAAGGAGGAAAAAGCAGAGAGGATGCTTTCAGAGCTTCTGAAAGGAGGACGTGAACTTTTGGTTAGTCCCTTCTCAGATGAAGACTTTAGAAAAGAGGGAAGAACTGTACACAAACGACGACAATCAAAGTACAAGATGGTAACAAGCAGCATAAGAGAAGTACAACTATCTTGAAATAGATATAAAGTTTGATGAGCAGATGAACAAAAAGGTTTCTGAAACTCTAAGACCTGATGCCCAACAACTGGATGAACAGAAAGAAGCCGGAACCTGAGCTCTTCAGGTTGCCAGAATCCCCCCGTTTCCCATTTTTCTTACATCCAACACTTTTCCTTTTGATTAAAGTGTTAGTCGTTCAGTTGTGTCCTACTCTTTGCAACCCCATGCACTGTGGGTAGCCTGCCAGGCTCCTCTGTCCATGAAATTCTCCAGGCAAGAGTATTGGAGTGGGTAACCACTGCCTTTTCTAGGGGATCTTCCCAACCCAGGGATTGAACCCAGGTCTCCCACATTGCAGGCAGAGTCTTTACCAGCTGAGCCACAAGGGAAGTCTTTCTTTTTGGTTATTCCACCTGGAATTTTGCAGGCATCTGAGTTTGCGTATCAGCATGATGTGGATGCTGACGTAGTTATCGCAGAGGACGCAATGCAGAAGTATGTGGAGATGTGACTGGCTATGTGGGCTCGATTGAGCTGGGCCTTGGATGGGATACAAAGGAGTCAGTACCTTAAAAGTCAGCAGATCTCAAATAGAACATTAACACCCTCTTTAGACCCTGCACCTTGACCCCATGGAGCATCATGAGAGGTGTTCTGGGCGTGAGTGGTGCAGGAGACTCAGAAACAAAACAAAACTGTAAGCAACAGGGAGCTACAACGCAGTGTGTGACTCGGGAGGGACAGTGACGGGAGCACACACATGCTTTAGAAACCTCACTCTGGGGGAAGCTGGGAGCGTGATGGGAGGAAGGAAGGGAAGAAGGAAGAATGACTGAAGCCAGAACAGCTAGCAAGTGACAACAGCAATCCGATGGGACTCGGGGCCTCCCTCCCGCCACCAGCTTTCCAGCCCCTCCCTGGTCAACTGACCCACTCAGGAACTGGGTTGTGGGCAGATCAGCCCGAGGTGAAGGCCACTTTGTAAGAACATTTGTGCTTGTTGCAGTCTGCTTTTTCCGTCCCCAAATTCAGAGTCTTTGGTCCTAGGCTATAAGTGACTCTGGATCATATACAAATTTGGGAGCTGGTCTTTACAGAGACCACCTGCTGAAGCCTGGCAGACCTGGGGGGCAAAGAGGGGTTTTCTGGACCCACAGAAAACATTTTTATCTACAGAGTAGCGTCCAAACAAGGAAGCCCATGTGGTTTAAAGCAAATGAACAGAGAAGTGATCTCAGAGAAAAAAACGTGGGCATCTTTCTTTCCCCTGAAAGCAATCAATGCTCAGCTCCCATCCCTTCACACCACGTCCCTGTGCCTGACACCTTGGGTTTGGAAAATGTAGCTGCTCTAGAAGCAACACTATTCTGGATTCCCAGAGGGGTTCAGCAACCCAAAGCAGTGGGAGGGGATAGAATTGAGGAAATCCTTGCTCTTCTTTCTTACCCAGGGCACCAGATTTTCAGGATTAGTCCTGTTAATGTTTTGTTTTGTTGTATTTTAAACCCCTCCTGGGACAGAGAAACTGGAATCCCCAGCTTCGCTAGCTGAAACCAAGTAGGTGGATGGCTGTAGAAATCACAGCCAAATAGTTTGGGGGGTGGGAGGGGGGAGACTTCTGGTCCCTTAATTTCTTGGGTTGGCACTCCTGGTACATTCCTGGTCATTATCATGAATGAGCTCTCAATTCTCTTGGCAAATCATCCAAATCATTTGATGGTGAAAGTGAAGTCACTCAGTCATGTCCAACTCTTTGTGACCCCATGGACTGTAGCCTACCAGGCTCCTCCCTCCATGGGATTCTCCAGGCAAGAATACTGGAGTGGGTTGCCATTTTGGTGACCAGTCCTAAAATTGCCGTTGACAAAAGACTTGATTAGATGCTGTGTGTATATGTGCATAACATGTTTGTGTTCTCTTGTGTGCCTGCTGGGTCAGGCGAGAGGGTGGGATGAAGAATTGAAACATCTTAACCACACATTTCTTCGACAGCACTGAGCATGTCCTACCATGGGTCTAGCACCGTGCTGGTGTTTTGGTGACTAAGAGAAGCTAAGGGCGGGTCCTTGCCAATTTCTCCCTATGTCCTCCAGCAGGAGCTGAGATGAAAATAATAGATTTGACATCTGGGAACAGAAGCTTTGTTGCAATTTCTATTATTACTTTATATGCTCTCAAAAAAAGAAAGTTTTGAGCCTAGAGAAGATTCATTCTGTAACATAGGCTTTTTGGTATTTTCAAAGGTGTTCTACTTTGAACTTTCCGGATCTGTCTAGAAAACCATGTCACAGGAAACACTGCATTTCCAAAAGTACTTGCTTTCATGCCTCCTGGCGTTCCAAAAAGGTCTGCTGTTTCTAAAGCACTTATAAGTATGAAATTAAAAACTTGAAGCTTCACAAGTTGAACTTCTCGTAGTTTCACAGACTCTCCCTCTCTTCTAGAGATGAGATCAACGCAGCAAGTAGAAGGGCTATGTTCTCATGATTTGGGGGAACAGATCCAGGAGGGCTCTGAAGGGGGGTGAAGAGTTCAAACTCAGGCAAAGATGAAACCAAAATTCACTTCCCCTGACTATGTCATTTTTCAGCTGTGTGTCTTGGGCAAATGATTAAGCTTCTTTAAGAAATCCCACTTGTTTAACTTTGCATTTGTTCTTGGGCTCATAGACATTTAAGGTCTATCTAAGACTTTAACGTACCCAAAGGCTACATCAACACCCCCAATTTCAATCAGTCATTTTTTTTTTCAGTGTCCTCTTTTCAGTAATGACCTCAATACTTCTTAGCTAGCAGGAATAGTAACAGGAATTCAGAGGAGTGAACCACATTCATATTTAACACATATATCTAGGCTCCCATTTGGAGAACCTACAACACTTTTTTTTTTGCTTTCAAGGATCAAAAATTAGCTTTCTTGAATGCACCACTAGGACTAGAAATAGAAGCTGACATCTATTCAGAACTTGTGTGGCAGGTTTTGATCTAGATGTGCTATTTAAATCACCATGCTAATTATTAATGATATAATAATTTTTAATGTAGATTAATTTCCTTGCAGTATAATTCACGCATGCACACACACACACACACACACACACCGACACACCCACTCACACACACACCCACACCCATCCCGAGTTTTAAACTAGATTATACATATTTTGATAGTGAAAAAGAATGGAAGTATCAGTTTAAAGAAAAAGAGATGACTGAAATGTACCAGGCCCTACATTTTGTAAAGTTCTTAATCAGATACCCACAGTCATTTCTGTATCAGTTAAAGGAAGATGTGGTGGTGGCTCTTCTATCATATCATCAGATTATGCTGGATTACCTACCAGACAAAGGGTAAATGTTAGCTCTTATATGACATGCAGAGCTACATGGGTGTCAAAAAGCTCTATTATTAGTCAACTGCAAGATGAAACACTGTGAAGGAAGAGCATCTGCTCACCTTGTTCCCGGCGGCATTTCCAGACCTCCTCCCAGGGGCAGTGTAGGAAAAGGAGAGCTGGGCTCTGCAGAAGGGGTCAAGAATCCTCTTCCCCTCAACCCCCTGTCCTAGGACTCCTCATATCCCAGCCAGGCAGGACCAGATGGAAACGCGGCACTACACTGAAGGTGCCCTAAAATCTTACCTTAATGCTTGACTAAAATATGCTGTATAAACTGACCCAAAGAAATAAAATGGTCCATTGACTTTTTAAATTTTCTATGACAAGGGGAATGCATTTGATTATTCTTTTTTTGCTTATTCTAAGGTATTTTAACTCCACAAGCAAGTTGAGATTCACTGATAAAAAGAGCTCCTTTTTTTTAAAAAAAAAGCTAAACATTCTCCATCTCTCTTTAGAAAACATCTCCAAACCCAAAAGCCTATAGAGCATAAATTGGATTATAAAATGTTCATGGCTTTTAATATCTCACCTTCAAATTGCTTTCTCTTAATTTTCTCTCAGAAAACCATGTTAAATAACTTTTTAAAGGTTTTAAGAGCTTTGTTTTTTCTCCCTACTTGAGAGAGGGGGCTCCATTTTAGTAACAGAAAAAAATGTATTTCAAATGAAGCATTAGCCTCAGATAACTTACCTCGCCCCTGGCTCCAGAGCAACTTGGATTTCTGATTCTTCGAGCAGGTTAGTGACTTGGGGAACCAGTAAAAGAGCCGGGCTATTCTTCTGAATGTCTTATTAAAGTCGCTTTTGATGGCCATAGCCAGTACTATTGAGTGCTTCAGAACAGCCCTCCACGAGAGTGTGGATGAGGAAACACAGTAACACCCACATGTGACACTTTAGCTGTGAACTCTCTTTCAGCCAATATGTCTGGGGACCACCTGTCAGCCCTAAATCCCCTTCCTCTGTCATTCCTTCGCTCTGTCCTTTGGACCTTAGCCCTCGTAACTAGAAACTGTATTAATAGATGTTCTTTCTAAAGAAAGAGTTTTAAGCTTCAGAAACTCTAACCTAATGCAACACTTGATAATTTTTAAGTATAGACACCACCCCTGCCCCACCTCCTCCAAAGAATTACAATTACTTTCACACAGGGACAAAGTCACCAGTATCCACTAACACAGCATCCAACAGAATTGTCAACGGCAGTCTGCAGGACTTGCTGGTGTTTAACAAGCTACTTCTAAAAGCCATAGCCTTGATCCCATTTGTTTTGTACATTTTTTATTGGAAAAGTGAAATGTATTTTAAACCCTGGCAGGAATCTATCACAGAAAGAATGAATTTGACTGATTCTTACAAGTCAAGAAGTGTATAAAAGACAAAGACCCATCATCACTCCTGGAACTACATCCAACAACTGATCTTTGTGCATTCTGTTTATGTCAAAAGAAATAAACTTATTCATACATTAGTCCTTAAAACAGCCTGATGTTTAACGCTTGGACAGTGCTTTTTTTATGTGACACACTACATTTTTGGAGCTGACTTATACACACCCACTAAAGGAAACTATTTTATTACCAGTTTCTGTTTCCAAGTCAGATGTTTTTGTTTCCTACTCTACTTCCATGAGTTCTTATGAATTTGCTTAGGAGTCTGCTTATAAGTGACAATTAGGGGAGAAAGTCCAATTAAAACCATAGTGTAAGACTTTCTGATACTCTCCTCGTCCTAAAAATAGGATGTAGGCTGGTGGATCTTGCCCAAAATGATAGCATTAAGACTTCTTTATGTTTTCAGTGTCTGCCCCCGCACGTTTTAAATGTTTGAGTAACTGTAGTCATAGGGTCGCAAAGAGTCGGACACGACTGAGCGACTGAACTGAACTGAACTTTTCTACAGCACTTCCTCAAAGACAAAAAGTACAAGGTGAAAACTGCCCTTCTGAGTGGAGTTAGGGCAAAGAGAAAAAGACTAGCTCTGGTTGTACCTGTGACTCTGATGGGACAATAAAAGTTCTGACATTTCAGTTGAGACTGTTTTTACCTACTGATAATTCATAATTCCTTTCTTAATTCCAAATAACAAACCTCTTTTAGCACAGAACACCACAAAAAGCAAACTTCATCACTTAAAAAAACCCCAGAAAAACAAACAAAAGCACATTCTGGATAACTTACTGATGCAGGTATTATATTTTTTAAAGGAATATTTTGAGGAAAAGATCTTTTATATCTAATGAGACACTCTGACAGTGTAACGAGGGCTATAAGCCACTTACTCAGTATTTGGTCATTTCCAAAATAATCGAAATGGGACCTTTAGAAGATATGATGGGATTATTTTCCACATTTCTTCCCTAACCTCTAACTTCTTTTTTATTTACTAAAAGATATCCCTGTTTTCCCCACATAAGTTACATTCACTTATTTCATTTTTGATTATTTCTTCTACTAGAACCATAATCTCTTTTTTACATTAAGAATTAAATCTTACCTCACACCTGTCAGAATGGCTATCATCAAAAAGAACACAAACAACACATGTTGGTGAGGATGTGGAGAAAGGAAACCCCTGTACACTGCTGGTGGGAATGTGAACTGATCAGTCACTGTAGAAAACTAAAGCAGAACTGTCATATGATAGCAATCTACTCTGAGGCATATATCCAAAAACCCCGAAATACTAACTTGAAAAGATGTGTGTACCCCAATGCTCACAGCAGCATTATTTACAGTTGCCGAGATACAGAAGCAACCTAAGTGTTCACCGACAGATGAATGGATACAGATGTGGTGTGTACATACATAATGGACTACCACTCAATCATAAAAAAAGAATGAAATTTTACCATTTGCGACAATGTGGATGGACTTGGAGGGCAATATGCTAACTGAAATAAGTCAGAAAAAGACAGATACAGTACAATATCACTTTTATGCAGACTCCTAAAAATACAACAAATTAGTGAATATAATAAGGAAAGAAATAAGAGTCACACATAAAGAGAACAAACTAGTGCTTACCAGTGTGGAGAGAGAAGCAGAGAGGGGCAAAATAGGGTAGGGGATGAAGAGCTACCAACTACCATGAAGAAAATAAGCTAAAAGTATATACTGTGCAACAAGGAATAGAGCCACTACTTTATAATTACACATGGAGTATAACCTTTAACACTGTGAATCACTATACTGTACATCTGTAACATATAATATTGTATATTACTGTATATCAACTTAAAAAAACTACCAGAAAAAGAAAAGAGTTAAATCCACCAACTCTTTCACTTGTTACATTTAATATTTTTAATCCCTGTCTTTTGGAAATATATCCAAATACTGAAAAAAAAAAAAAAAAAAAGCTACTAAACTAGAGATGTAACTTATTTTAAAGCTAATTTTACTTACATAGTAACTGAACATTTGGTCAGCAGACCAATGTCACTATCCATTTACTGACATAAGATGTTTTGAATGAAGATACATTCTTGAGAGTAGTCTATTGAAAGCAAATGTGCTTGATTTACATGCTGCTGTAATGAGGAACAGAACAGTAAGTCTTAACCAATTACTAGCGTGGATAAGAATTGATCTTACCAGGACAACTTACACAAATACAGTCCCCACAGCAAGGGTTTGTTTATTGATGTTCTTTTCTAGAGGTGCTTGAATAAAAATGAAATTTGCAAATATATTAACTGACCATATAACTCAGGTAAAATTATTACCTAGTATCACAATTAAAGACATTCATGTTAGATGGTCAAATGGAAAATTAAAATTATAAGAGATTAAACACCCCCTTGCCCCACACATTCTCTGACTAAACAGTTTTTGATGGTGATAACTATCACAATCAAAGTAATGTCAAAGTAAAGTAATGTCATTTACCCCTGTATTTATTTCTCTAATGTGTACATGTGACACTTAAAATTCCCCACCACAATAAAGTATCAATTTGAGATTTCAAATAACATCCTAATCCGTTTTCAGTTTTCCAGTGTCCATGGTAGCCAAAATTTACTCTTTAAAACATGGTCTCTTCATGATATACAGGTTGAACATGATCATACTTCAATCATCTAAGAAATCAGAAACCAAAACCAAAACTTAATTCTTCTGGGATAAAATAATTTCATATTGAGCACAATTCTTTTGTCTAGAACCTTGGGTACATTTTTCAAAGAGAAGGCTCTCTTTTGGATTTGTACAGCGTATGTTTATGAAAGAACTTCTACTAAATTTGGAATCAGTGGTTTAGCAGAGACACAGAATTGCCCCTCGTCCAATTTCTGAGGCTAATTGACCATTACCACCCACAATATTTTTCAAAAGATAACTTTTGTTTCTCAAACTGTTGTACACAGAAAAATACAAACTGTTACATTAAAATCAAGAAATTTATTGATATTTCTTCATGAAATAGTAAGCAGAATTAAAGTAAAGAAGAAATGTACAGCCTAAAACAGTTGAAATGATCCTAAAATTTTTATGACAATTATACATTTATGGCCAAAATAAAAAATGAACAGTTTTTAATAATTCATCACTTTAAAAATTTTGCTCAGTAATTTACCTGAAATTAAACAGATAGGAAGATAACTGGGATAATGCCACTTTATCCTTCTCAAAAAAACTGGGATCCTAGTTACAACAGTGGTTCGGTTCTGCTCTCCACTCACAGAAGCTATCTCACCATTCTGTCACTTACAAACATGTCAACAATCAGCCTTTACTGATTTGTAAGGATGCCAATTTTGGTTCCACTTAAAAATGTTTTCAGTAGGCAGTCGGAGATACATGAGTTAGTTGGCCTTACTCAGAAAAGTCGACCATCAGTATCTCAGAATATTGGTCATGGCTTTCTTCTAAGTGCTAACTGAGGTCAAATGTCCTCATATAATTATGAATGTTAAAAGGTAAAATTACATCTTAACAGCAGCCAAAAATTTATATATTTTTATGTATTTACAATATTATACATATTTACATGACCACATCAAATAGTGAAATATAGAAACAAGAGACCACCTATACAGGCATTCATTTAATGCCTCGACATTATTTTCTTGTGCAAACTGAAACCTGCCTCAGACTTCTTATAAAGCTAAAGACAGTCGACATTGCGGAGGCCGCCGTCCATGGTTAATGAGCCAAACCTAAAACACAAAAGGAAAAAGGCAGTCTCACAAGATTCACTTAATTGACCTCTAACATTTTAAAGAATATAAAATACTTCTTAGATGAACAAACTATTCTTTTTAAAGAGTTAACCAACTATAATGTGCTCTATTTTGAAAACAGAGCAAAATAAACTTGCTCTAATTTGAAACACAGTGGTATTATTATAAATATTTGAAAAAACACAACTCAATGGCTTGGGAAGACTTCTTAAGAGAAAACGAGGAGTGACATAATCTAGAAAGCATTAGGACCAGTTGGGTAATTTCTTCGGGATGGGATTCATAAACAAAGATGTGGAGCTGGGAGTCAGGGACAGTGTGGAATGGAATCCTGCTGGAACAGAATGTTATTTGTAGGAATAAAACTGGGTGATTAGGCTGGCATCAGACTATTATATTCTTTGTATTCAGTACAAATTTATATTTGACTTTTTAGGTAGCAGGAATTTAGAAATTTTTGAGTCAAAGGAGTGGAATGATTAGATCAGTATCTGGGAAGATTAGTTTGGCTGTAAAACCGATGACAGATGAGAAGGGCTGGTTAAGCTTATAGACAGGATTTTGACCATGGCTCATGGGGCAGGGTGGGGGTGGGGGTGGGGGGGGAAGGAGACCTAAATGAGGCTGATGAGGGCAAGAGGGAACATTCTGAAGGAAGACTACCAAACATGATGAAAGGAGGTGAAGAAAGAGCTAGTGTCTAAAACAAGTTACGTGCATGGAAGGAGAAGAAAGGGGTTGAAGATGAGGAAACTGCAGAGGAAACTGAGCTGGGAAGGACGATAAGTGATTTTAGATACAAAGTGACAGATATCTATGTGGAGACAGTGCACAAGACTTGGTTTCTATTACTTGTTCTGGCACAAATCCTTAAGTGGTCACTCAAACAAGTTATGATTCTGTCATGTCTGGTTACCCATGAATTGTCAAGCCAGCAAATAAAACATGAGTAACTGGACATGCTTTGGGAAGTGCGGATTTTCTTTCACAAAACAGAAGTGATTCAATATATCAATAAAATTTTGTTAAAAAATTTTAATAATCTTTTCTACTTGCTAATCTTTAGCCTTTCAGGATAAATTTAGAATTTAGCTAAAGTTGTGAAGAAAATAGTTTGAATAAATTTATGAAGTTATAAAGAGATAAGTACTATGTAGATGCTATAAACCAATAGGAAAAGACTTTAAAACCTAACAGGCAATTCACAGAAAAAAAAAAAAAAGAAACAAATATAAAGATGCTTGATATCACTATTAACTGAAGAAATGGAAACTGAAATAAGACACCAGCTTCTATTAAATAAATTGGCACTTGAAAAAGTGGTAACATTCAATGGGATAACAAGTCTTTCAGAGAACAAACTAACACAGCTCATCAAAATTTAAATGTGCATAACCTCAGACCCAACAATTCTGTATCTAGAAACGTCAAGAAATCAACCCTTCAAAAATTCTTACACAAGCACATGAAGAGATATATGAACATGTATGTTCACTGAAGCATGGTTTGTAACTGTGAAAAATTAGAAACAATTTAAATGCTCAATAAACAGGGATGCACTAAATAGATATGGTAGATGAAAACGCTAGAATACCAGGCCGCTGCTGAAAATGAGAAAACTGAAGCTACAGGTATGGATATGAAAAAGTGCTCTTGATATATAGCCTTAAGTGAAAAAAGACTAAACCAGTGTGAACAGAATGACTCCATTCTTATAAAATACACGTGCACAACAAACTATTAATGCTGAGTGCTTCTATGGGGGTGGAGGAGTATGAGACCGTAGATGAAGACTTTCATTTCAATTTTCACAATTACACACAGCTAAAAGTTGATTTACCAATTCATTAAATTCATTAAGAAGGCTGATGATACTACAGAAGTGTCGGCTAACGTTCTGCATGTAGCTCGAATATCATGTGATTTCCTGACATCTAATCTTTTCAAGCCTTAGGAAGCTGTGTGGTCTTTTCTGTGAGGGAACAGAGTTAGCAGGGGGATGATGATGTGAGGAGACAGGAGGCTGGGTTCCAGCTCCAGTTCATCTTCTCAGGTATGAACGTCAGCATCTGCGGAACACTGACAAAGACTACCTGTAGACCTTGGATGCAAGGCTGGAACACATGCTTAGTGAGGCCATACGGCATGAAAGTGCTCTTCAAGTGGACAAAACACCACATAAACATGATGTCCTTGCGTTAACATCTCGGTGGTGAGACAACCTGTGGAGAAGCACCTAAGGGCTGGAAAAAGAAGGCTTTTCCTTCATGAGCCAAATATGACTTCACTTCTCTGAGAAAAACAGACAAGCCATCCGAGAAAAATAGCCAGTAAAGTGACTTTATTGGCTCTATATGTTTTCCAACTTTTTCTCCTTGATCTATTAGGATTCTGAAGATAAGCAGATACTCAGCTCCTCAAAGAACTCAATGAACAGATGATGCTCACGTGCAAGGAGGTGTGCAGAGGATTCTGTGAGTTACACTATCAGAGTGCTGCCATCTCCTAAGCAACTCTGATTTCAGAACTGAAGATGATGATTCTAATGAGAAAATGTTTGGAAAAATAATATGCAAAAGATTTTTGTTTTCACAAGCTGATTCAAAGAATTCTATTAGGTTGCTGCAAAATTGCGGTTTTACACTGTTGAAATTTGCCATTTGATACTGGAATACATTCTTAAATAAATGTGGTTATGTTGTCAGATATGCATTAATGCACATGCATTAATGTGCATGTCTCACTTTATGTATTTTTGCTAATGACTTATTACTTGCTGTTTATTTTATATTTATTTTAGACTATGGAAATGATGTTAGACAAAAAGCAAATTTGAGTGATTTTCTTATTTGAGTTCAAAATGGGTCATAAAGCAGAGCAGACAGCGTGCAACATAAACGATACATTTGGCCCAGGAACTGCTAATGAATGTACAGTGCAGTGGTGGTTCAAGAAGTTTTGAAAGGAGATGAGAGCCTTGAAAATGAGAAGCGTGGTAGTCGGGCATTGGAAGTTGACAACGACCAACTGAGAGGATCATCAAAGCTGATCCTCTTACAAATACACAAGAAGCTGCCAAAGAACTCAATGTCAACCATTCTATGGTCATTCGGCACCTGAAGCAAACTGGAAAGGTGCAAAACCTCAAGAAGTCGGTACCTCGCGTGCATGCATACTCAGTCACTTCAGTTGTGTCTCTTTGAGACTCCATGGACCGGAGCCCACCAGGTTCCTCTGTCCATGGGATTCTCCAAGCAAGAATACTAGAGTGGGTTGCCATGCCCTCTTCTAGGTGATCTTCCTAACCCAGGGGGATCGAACACATTTCTTAAGTCTCCTGCACTGGCAGGCAGGTGACTCATGAGCTGACCACAAATCCAAAAAAATTGTCGTTTTGAAGTGTCATCTTCTCTTAATCTATGCAACAACAAACCATTTCTCAATTGGTTGTGATGTGGGACGAAAAATGGATTTTATATAAACAACCAGCGATGACCAGGTCTGTGTTTGGACCGAGAAGAAGCTCCAAAGCACTTCCCAAAGCCAAGCTTACACCCAAAAAGAGTCATGGTCACTGTCTGGTGGTCTGCTGCCCAACTGCTCCATTACAGCTTTCCGAATCCTGGCGAAGCCATTACATCTGAGAGAAGTATGTTCAGCAAAATGGATGAGATGCACAGAAAACTGCAACACCTGCAGCCAGCACTGGCTAACAGAAAGGGCCCAATTCTTCTCCATGACAATGCCCAACAGCATGTCACACAACCAACATTTAACAGCTGAACACATCGGGCTATGAAGTTTTGCCTCATCCGCCATATTCACCTGACCTCTTGCCAACTGACTACCACTTCTTCAAGCATCTGGACAACTTTTTGCAGGGAAAATCCTTCCAGTAGGAAGCAGAAAATTCTTTCCAAGAGTTCGTCAAATCCCGAAGCATGGATTTTTATGCTATAGGAATAAACACACTCATCTCTCATTGGTAAATATTTGTTGATGTTAATGGTGCCTATTTTGCATGGAAAATCCCATGGACAGAGGAGCCTGGAAGGCTGCAGTCCATGGGGTCGCTGAGGGTCAGACACGACTAAGTGACTTCCTTTCACTTTTCACTTTCATGCATTGGAGAAGGAAATGGCAACCTACTCCAGTGTTCTTGCCTGGAGAATCCCAGGGACGGGGGATGGGCTGCCGTCTATGGGGTCGCACAGAGTTGGACATGACTGAAGTGACTTAGCAGTAGCAGCAGCATTTTAACTAATACAGAGAAGGCAATGGCAACCCACTCCAGTACTCTTGCCTGGAAAATCCCATGGGTGGAAGAACTCGGTAGGCTGCAGTCCATGGGGTCGCTAAGAGTCGAACACGACTGAGCGACTTCACTTTCACTTTTCACTTTCATGCATTAGAGAAGGAAATGGCAACCCAATCCAGTGTTCTTGCCTGGAGAATCCCAGGACGGGGGAGCCTGGTGGGTTGCTGTCTATGGGGTAGCAGAGAGTCGGACACAACTGAAGCGACTTAGCAGCAGCAGCATTTTGACTAATAAAGATGTGTTTGAGCCTCGTTATAATGATTTAACATTCATGACCCAAAACTGCAATTACATCTGCACCAATCTAATATTAACCAGTGCTTCTATAAAGTGAAATCAATCACAATTATCTTTTCTTTATCCAAACAACCCCAAACATTAAAAGGCATCATGAAATTCACAAAACCTAAGGGTTCTGACTTAATACTCCTTTAATACTCCTTTCTCACTGCTTAACCTATTGATACAGGAAGACACATACAAGTATAGATATATATGTATGCACTCAATTGCATAGTCACCAGGCAGAATGATTTTTTTAATTACTCACCTTTCTAAAATATGATTATTTTCAGCAAGTTCTTTAACTACTCCTTCCATTTCTTCCTTTAATTTCTTCATACTATATTCAAAATAAAGATAAAAGCATCTCTGCTTAAAAAAAGTAAGCAAATGTTCTATGATTATATTTATAGTATGTTTAGTTCTCTAGATTGATCTAAGCCATTAAATAACATTAGCAAATGTATTCCTAACAAATATAAAACATTTCAAAATAAAAGAGCAAGTAAAACAAAATAAAAACAAATAGAAACATTATAGTTACCAAATAATAAATTTCTTACCCAAGAGTCATTTCTACTAATGTGTTAGAACATGGATAAATTGGGGTCATGGTATGTTTGATTCCACTGGAGGCTGCAAACATTTTCTGTGGCAAAGTTTCTTGTAACTAAAACATTAAAAACAAAAATACCACATCAATCACAGAAGAGAATACTTACTACAGATCTTGGAACAAATGTTACAGGTTTTAATAAGCCCGTTACAGCCTTATGCTGTGATTTCAAAACTATCAATAATACTTAAACTAAAACTCTTAAAAAAAACTTTTCAGATGATAAAAAATGATCTATTAGACATTTTATAATTAAAAGCATCTAAGTTCTTGAAACTTGGCTCAAAATATGTATCACATGGACTTCCCTGGTGGTCCACTGGTTAACAATCCACAGTGCAGGGGACATGGGTTTGATTTCTGGTTGGGGAACTAATAATCCCACCTGCTGTGGAGCCACAACTACTGAGCCCACTCACTCTCGAGTCTGCACCACAACCGGGGAGCCTGAGTGCCAGAACTAGAGAGTGTGTTCACCACAACGGGAGATCCCCTGCGACAACTGAGACAGACACAGGCACACACACACACAGGCGTGCCAGCTGCTCAGTCGTGTCCAGCTCTCTGCCACCCCATGGACTGTACTGCCGGCTCCTCTGTCCATGGGAGTCTCCAGGCAAGAATACTGGAGTGGGGTGCCCATGCCCTTCTCCAGGGGAGCCTCCTGACTGAGGGGTAGAACCCGGGTCTCCTGCGTTGCAGGCAGATTCTTTACTGTCTGAGCCACCAGGGAAGACTAAATAAATAAATATTTTTAAAAATGATTTAAATGCTAAATGTTACACTATGTATATTAAAAAAATATATCACAAATGAGCAAGTGGAGCTGAATACAAGCATATTATATCCTATTTCTCTTTTCAATCATTATCAGATATAAACTGACAAGAATTTTAATTTTTCCTAATAGGAAAAAGGCTTTTTTTCTAGATAATTTTGAAGCTATACCTCATTAGTATAGTCTTGATACTTCGATACTTCTTCTTCAATATCAAAACACTGATTAGTTAGGGATAATAACTGTTTCCTAAGGTGAAGCATCTTTCTGAAAACCAAAAAGAATCGATTAATCAGCAGTCTAAGGAAATATTACCCTTACTTAAAATGTGTACTATAGATTAGATTGTATATTGTGCAGCCAACCACTAATCGCCCCCCCCAAAAGTTTACTTACCTCATCCATTCTTCTGACTTATCCAAGAAAGCCTCATACTTTTTAACACATTCATCTGTAAAGTGGGTCATAGCTTTTGTTGCATGATAATACAGTTTTTGCCTGTAATTTAGAAATGATCAGAGGCTTAAAGCAATGTCACTGTCTCTATTTCCAATATTAAAGTCTTAAAATATATGAAATTTATTTCCCATAACGACTGTTGTGGGTTTAGGATATTTACAGTAGAAAGCGCCTAAGGTTTCTCAGACGGACATTATAGCAGCAAGAGAAGAAAAAGAAGGTTCATAGTGGAGAATGGTCAAAAAATATTTACTGAATGAGGTTAAGGTTAAAGAGGTGGTTAAGTGTGCCCTCACCTATGTTCTCTAGTATCTGTCCTTCTGTAATCAGAGCACAGGAGGCAGAGGAAGACTGTCCCCCTTATCCTCCTATCTCTCTAACCTCTGAACCAGGGAGCCAGGTGAGCAGGCCTCAAATATCTGCACATTCAGTAACAGTTCTATATAAAGCCAATATCAAGATGTATTTTTTATTGTGATTAATCACAACTTCAAGAAGAATCTCACTAACAATATAACCAAACAAAATTATTAAACATCATCTGACAGGAAGGAGAGGGTGAGATGAATGGAGAAAGTAGCATGGAAGCATATATACTAACATATAAAACAGATAGCTAATGGAAATTTGCTATGATTCAGGGAACTCAAACTGGGGCTCTGTCACAGCCTAGAGAGGTGGGAAAGGGTGGGAGATGGGAGGCGGGAGGGAGGACACATATGTACACCTATGGCTAATTCATGCTGATGTATGGCAGAAATCAAACCAATATTGTAAAGCAATCATCAATTAAAATAAATAAATATAATTAAAAAACCATAATCTAGACACTTACTTATCGAATTTGTGGATTTGTTCTTCATTATAAGCTAGTCCTAAAAATAAAAATATATATTACTTTTATAAATGTAGAATCATAAAATCACATGCAGTTGTTTTCTGAGATTATTACTTCAAAAGGCTTAAGAGTTTAAAGCAGATGTTACAAATTTGTGACCCATGGGTAGATATAACCCACAAATTCTTTTGTTTGGTCTATATATTGCTAATATTAAAAAAAAAGTCAACATTTAAAAATCAGGATATTTCTAGTAAAGTCTATTTCTAGCTTCTCTTGAGATCTAGGAAGCCTGGAAAAACAATTAGGTCAATCTGAAGGCTCTCCCCTTCTGATGGGGGCAGGTTCGGAGAGGGGCTCCTCTCTACTTCCCCTCAGTCTCCACTGGCGAATCTCATTCCTCTCTTTTACGTGCATGGCCACTAGAGGTTTTAGAGACCATGATCCCTGATTTGAAATCTCAAAAGGTTGAAATTTTAATACATTCAACCTCTTTCCTTACAGAAATCAAGTCTCTGAAATAAATCACTTATGTAGACATCTTTATTAAATATAGCAAATAATTCAACTGAATTACAACCAGTAGGACTGACTCATCAGATTAACAAATGGGAAATTTTACTTACTACGTTCTGCTTTGTCTTTTTTGAACTGATAGTAAATCTCTGTGATGCAATTTAACAGGACTTGTAGCTTTTCTACACTGTTTTAGGAAGAAAAATCCAAATAAATTAATTGAGTCAATGTGAAAAAGGACATTTAATAATAAGAGCAGAAACTATCAATGCACTTATAACCTACTGTCTATCTTTGGGATGAGTGCCTTCTTGATGGGTCCACGTATCGGCAAGTAATCCACCTGGAGACAATTTGCTTTCAACATCCTGGAGACTGGTTTCTATTGTTCCCTGAGAACTGGAAAGCTAAATAAAACCAAAGTGTTTAGATCCAGATTACCAAAAATCAGGTATGAAAATCACAATGCCAATGGAGCTGAACAGTATTTCTTTTGAAGATTACTTCAAAGTCAGAATAATTATTTTTACCTTTAAATGCAAACACAGTTTCTTAGGTTGTATTCAATATGATAATGACAATTATCATATGACAATATGATAATAAAACATGAGTATGAATACATTTTATAAACACTGCTTACATCAAATATTCTTTTTAAAAAACACACAAAATACTTGTAATCATTCAATTACGCTTCTGTTTCTTTAGTTACAAAGTACGGTTAGTACCCTATCTCATGAAAATCAAACAGGAGAATTATTAGCATAACCCCAAGTATAAACGTAGGTATGCAAAATTGTGCTCTGTTTAGAGATTAAAAAAAGGAAGTCCTCATAAAAACAAAAAATGCAAAGAAACCTCATCTAAGACCCTGTTCATTTTAAGCTTAATAAATTTATCACTTGTCTACCAAAGATCTGAGTATCTGTATAACTTACAAAGAAAAGATGGTTAGACTTAGAGGATAAATATATTTGAATATTTTAAACGTCCTGATACATATTACTGTTTCTCAAATGAAGTTTTAAGTGATGGTTTAGGCAGCTACTAGTAACAAATGTGCCCTTTTCACTCTACTCTGTTAGCATTGGTATTAAACAGTCTTTACTTATTTGCCTGCTTGCTTACTGTGCTGTATGCTTTGTGGGATCTTAGTTACTGCACCAGGGATTGAACCCATAACTCTCGGCAGTGAAAGCATGGAGTCCTAACCACTGAACTGCCAGAGAATTCCCAGTATATCATTTTAGAGGGCACAATCCAGCCCATAACATCACTCACAGCAAGGAAAAGGAGATAAAGCCTTAAGCCAGTTCAGGACAGGGAGTTAGAACTGAGTATTTTGCAAACACCCATAACTCGAGGAGTGCAGGGATCTTAGTCATTGTGGCTATTCTGCTGCCTGAAATAGGCCTGGCCCAGAGTTATGTGTGTGCTCATTTGTTTAAATGGGCAGAGAAATAAATGGACACGGAGTGAAAAGAGACAGGAAAAGACTGAGGTAAGGTTGGAGAGAAGGGATAATTTTTAAAACCTTGTTAATTTGAAAGACAAAATGGTATCTTACTGTTATCCTAATAGGCAATTTTCTATTACTATCAGGGTTGAACTTTTTACCCCAAGAGTTTCACTTAGATCTACTCATTTTTAAATCATTTCTAACTGTTCTATGTCTATTTACTGCAGATTTAATGTTTTCCTTATGCATTTGTTAGGGAAAAAATTCCCTGGTGGCTCAGTCAGTGAAGAGTCTGCCTGCAATGCGGCAGACCCAGGTTCAATCCCTGGGTCAGGAAGATCCCCTGGAGAAGGAAATGGCAACCCACTCCAGTATTCTTGCCTGGAAAATCCCATGGATGGAGGAACCTGGTAGGCTATAGTCCATAGGTTCACAAAGAGTCAGACATGACTGAGTAACTTCACTTTATGCATTTGCATGAGCTGTGTTGATTTAAAAAAAAAAAAAGAAAAAAAAAACACTTTATCTCATTTTCTCGATCTATTTGTTCTTTAACATTTTTTTTTCACTTAACATATAGGGATCTTGAGAATTCCGTGGCAGTCCAGTAATTAGGACTCCATGCATTCATTGCCAGCGGCCAGGGTTCAATCCCTGGTCAGGGAACTAAGATCCCACAGGCCATGTGGAGCAGACCAACGAAAAAAAAAAAAAGATTTTAAATTCTTATATAGCCAAATACATATCTTGCTTTTCATGTTTTATATCTTTCTTAACACTAATGTTAAGAATGTGTTACCTTATAGTTCTAAAATATGGAAAATAGTTTATGGACAAAGTTATTTTTTTATAGCACAAAAGTGTGTGAAATAGCAAGCAACCTGAAGGACCAACATTAGGGGGGTAATAAATAAAACTAATAATAAATCAATTGGCTGTAATATTATTAAATGTCTATTTAAAAAGTAGTGGGACTTCCAGGCCAACCAGTGGTTGAGACTTTGCGTTTCCAAAGCAGTTTGTGTGGGTCTGACCCCTGGTTGGGGAACTAAGATCCCACATGCTGAAGTACAGTCAAAAATAATAAAAAGTAGTATTACCAACCAAAAAAACCTGGAAAATGCCTTTACTATAATGTCAAACAAAACAAAACAAAAAACTGTATATACATATGGAAAAAAATAATTTAATAATATATATAAAAAGACAACCAAACAGTGATTGACAAAAGTTTAGCAGCATCGGAATCCTTTGGAGAGCTTGCAATACTGACTGCTGGGCCCTACCATCCGTTTCTGATTCAACAGGTGGGGCCCCCAAATGTGCATTTCTAACAAGCTCTCATGTGAGGTAAGGCTGCTGTTTCAAGAATTACTCTGAGAATCACTGCTGCAGGACACTGAACAGAACTTTTAATAATCATTTCTGATTGGTATGTATATACATAACCTTTTCTAACTTATGTATCTTATTTTTATGGTGGAAAAAAATTTTGAGGTCTCCATTAGGAAAGGAACCATAACAACTCCACATGTATGAGGAAAAATATTGAAATCTGGTGAAAAATAAATGGCCTGAAGTTAAAGCCCTGACTTTGTAAGACTCCATGAATATTTTAACCATCCATGCTTTGATTCTCCTACGAAATCTAAGTCCTCACAAAAATGTCATAAAAATGAGAAACATTTTGGACTCCATGAAAGAAAACATACAATTTCAATTCAAAGTGCTGAAATGGCACTGGCACTTGAAAGTGCCATGAGGGCTCTGAGCTGGTAAGTCAAGCTCTGAGAGCTGGTAAGTCAAGCTCTGAGATGAGCTGGTAAATCAAGTTCTAACACAAAAGTAGAAAAAATAATAGAAAACATTTACAGCAATATGACTGCCTATATTTTAATATGGACAAATATTGGGGAAACTATTTCCTGTTTCTATGACTTTTCATGTCTATTCTATAAAACATTTTTCAAACTTTTTGATCATAACCTATAGAAAGAAGCTCACTTTGTTTTAACCCAGTATCATTAACGTGTAGACAGTAAAACTGAACAGAAAGTTTCATGGACTAGTAATATCCTTATATGTGATGCATTCTGACATTTTCTACTTGGAAAGAGAAAAGGAGTATAATAGCAAGTTCTAAAACTTTTAACATCCATTTCATGAAAGAATACTTAAAATACTAAAAGCTTGCAGAAGTATATATAGCATTTTTATTTATCTCATTTAATTGGTACAATAACCTGTGAGGTAAGCAGAGTAAGAGACTACCCATTTTAAAGAAGAAAAAAGCGAGAATGCAAAGAATTGAAGGCCTTGCTTAAGTAGCCAGGCAGAAATTGTTGGGTAAACAGGGACGTATCTGGGATTAGGAGTCAGTTCTCAATATATAATTTCATGTCCTTCTATCACACATTTTAATAAGAGATCCAGAGATTACCTGAAATGCTATTGCATTTTTCAGGAGAGATTTTGTCCTAATTTCTTTTTTAGTTATAGAAACAAATCACTGCCTTGAAAAACTCAAATCTATCTTTCCTTACTTTTTATTTTAGAAAAGATTGGGTATTTTCCTAACTTGCATCTGTTTCTAAACAAGTTTATACATTCTGCATGTCAAATTACATTTATGAATTTGCTTTAATTTCCACAAAAGCAACATAAGAGCACTGTGAATTCTAAAGACAGAGAGGGAGAGAAGAGAAGAGAGAGAGAGAAACGGGCTTAACACAAAGAAGGCATTTGGAAATGTCATGAAGAACATCATAGCAGTAAAGGGTATTTAAATAATTATAAATAGTTTTCTATGGTGGGAAAAGGCTACTATTTCTCCTGAGATCTTTAGGTACATCATCTCTCTAGGACAGTTCATTTCTAATCTTGTCACCAAAGGAATAGACTACGAACCTACAATTATTATAATTTTGTAAACACTTACTCTCAACAGCTTGGTGTGTATGTCTGAAATTTCACCTAACTCTGCTGCTTCTATGTTGATCTTCATCAACTTTTCATATCTGTACAAAAACAAGTACAGAAAAATTAAATGAGCATAGATTTTAAAAGATATTTCATAAATTATATTTGACCTATTATCATAACGATTTAAGAACAGAATATTGAATGCAAAGTCTACAATAAACAATTCCAAGAAAACTTGATGTCTCTGTAAAAATGAAATTTTATATATTTGTATTTATAAATGTGAAGATTAAGAGATTAAACTATAAAAGACAACTTTACTTCAGTCTTACACCAGGATAATCATCAAAATACTTGATTTCTGACTTAATGGAGGTTAGCAGTATATACAGGTTCAGTTATTATTTTTCCTATGCAGTACAAGTAGTATAGCCTAGTAACAGGGCAGTTTAAAATATCACTGTGTTTCAAAATGCATTCTCAGGAATAAGTAAGAGTAAACTAAGTAACAGTAAGAGTAAACTAAAGAATAATAAGTAAGAGTCAATTAAATACTAATATAAATAAGAATAAACTTATTAATATAGCACTGAAGAATATGCTTTTGAACTGTGGTGTTGGAGAAGACTCTTGAGAGTCCCTTGGACTGCAAGGGGATCAAACCGATCAATTCTAAAGGACATCAGTCCTGAATATGCATTGGAGGGACTGATGCTGAAGCTGAAGCTCCAATACTTTGGCCACCTCATGCAAAGAACTGACTCACTGGTAAAGACCCTGATAATGGGAAAGACTGAAGGCAGGAGAAGAAGGGGACAACAGAGGATGAGATGGTTGGATGGCATCACCGCCTCGATGGACATGAGTTTGAGCAAGCTCTGAGAGTTGGTGATGGACAAGGAGGCCTGGCATGCTGCAGTCTATGGGGTTGCAAAGAGTTGAACATGACTGAGCGACTGAAGTGAAGAATAAACAGAAGAATAATCCCAAAATTCTAAAAATACTTTCAAAATGCAGTTTTAGAATAACTTCCTACTTCCTTTGATTACAGGTTTTATATTTCCTATGCAGAGGTGTCTGCTTAGCAAGGTAAAAAAATGAAATGTTTCTATTTCAGATTCCTTTTCCTTTTCAAAGGGAAGGAGAAAATGCTACCAAGGAGATGGTATTCATTTCTTACTGAGACAACTGGACATTTCTGCCCTTGTGAGGAAGCGACTTAATCTAAGGTTGTCCCTTAACAGAAAGACTTGCATGGCATGCTATATCATGTTAACAATAACTAAACAAATTAAACAGAAGTGGAATAATAGTTAACATTTTAACCATTATCAGTAAGATGGCAATCTACTCACACTTTCACAGTTTTTTCAATGTTTCTGATGCAGAAATCCAACGTGATCACAACTTCTGTCTTTTTGTGAACAGTTTCATTATAGTCATCTTTAACTAATTCTCTAAAAAATAATAATATTCCTATTAGTTTATCTAGGGAATTATTTATTTGCTGCTGTCTTTCACTAATTACACTGCTGTACTACCTTCCGTTCAGACAAACTTCTTAATAGTCTTGATATATTATGAAAGCCAATTACCTTTTTATTACTGAAAGCATCTCTGTAACACTTATTCAGGGCACAAACCATCACCAGGTCAATAATTTGTAAATCTAAGGCATTAAAATTACACTAAGGAATAAAAATTAACCTTCAACCACACAAATAAGCTGAACAGCATTACATTTTATACCACCAGAATTAATTTTTACTGTTCATAGTAGACTACTGTCTGATTTATACTTTAAATCAATTAATATGATCTCTAAGGTAACATAGTATATAACTGAAGAGCTTCTGATCTATATCAAGTCAGCAAACTAAGGTCTGATGCCTGTTTCTGCTAAAAAGAGTATCTACATTTTTAAAGTTTGAAAAAACAAAATGAAAACAAAGAAAACTTGTGGCCCATGAAGTCTAAAATATTTACTATTTGAAAATATTTGCCAATAGTGGTCTACATGAAAAACTATTTTCTTATGACTTATTGAACTAAAAACTAGTAAGTAAAGAAATGAAAGGTTCATAGAGCTGTGACTTGGACAGAAAAGAGCAGGAAAAAACAAGAGCTGTTAGTAACAATGCTATGATACTGAATGAAGTCAACATTTAGATTTTTCCAGAAACCATTTAGCAAAAATAAACAGGCTTCTTAATGGAAAGAGAAAAGCACAGGTTTACAAATTGGGTATGTGAACACATAAAAAATATTAGAAGCATAAATGACAGGTTTAACATAAAGGTGACAGAAAAAAAAAAAGAGGCTTATACTTTTTTCTTCTTAGAAAAAACAGCACAACAAGAATGATGAAACGCTTCATGTATGTTTTTGCGAGAGGGGAAGGACAGGTGTGAGTTGGGTATATATAAACTGTCATAAGCATTAAAGCCCAGGAGCACCATGAGTCCATTATTATGTGTCTATAAAATCCAAAAGCTTCAAATGACGTTGTATAGAACTAGAGTCATGATTTTTAAGAGACCATTCATTCTCCACTTCTGTGAGGATATATACACTCATCCACAAAACACTCCTTAGGGTCATGGGACCACAGCAGTGAAAGCATGAGTCCCAACTACTGGACCACTGGGGAAGTCCCATTTTCTCCTGATTTGTTTTAAATTTTAAAATTTAATTTTAAAAAATTTTAAAATTCAGATACTATTGGTCCTGTCTTATATTTTGTAGGAATAAAATTAAAGAAAAAAAAAAGCTGCTAAATGTTTTGTAAACTAAATGTGAAACAAATGTACTATAGTAAAAATTATGCACGTGACCCTACCTAGTCTCAAGAGGTAAAGTACCCATGAAGAGATGATCAGTTATTTAGTGAGGCCTATGTGAAGATCAATTTTCAAATTTCAATCCATTACTTACATCAACCATCGTATTCCCTTTCGCATTAATTCCTGATAAAGCAGCAAGGTACTGGCAATTCTACAGGCATAACACACAACTCCTGTCATTGCCTAATGAAGAAATACCAAGTGTCAATATCTGGTGCTAACTTGTGGTATAGGGTTAGAAAAACTTTCACATAAAAATTTTGAAACATTCCTATTTTTATCATTAAAAACAGGATAAAGCTACTAGTTCCTAAAAGCTAAGGACAGATATAACTGCAATAAACATTTCATCCTTAATATAGCAATGGTAAACATGCATTGTCTCAATGGAGAACATTTTCTTATGAGTTCAAGAAAAGATATAATGAAGAGAGAACATGAGACAATTTGTAATGGATAACAATCTAAATGAATAATTTCCTAAGCTATACAGGTATATATAAAGATACACTTTTTATTGCTTCCGTTATTGATAATTTTAATTCAGATGTTTAAATAGTAATTTAATTAAATACTAACCTTAGCCATGCTGGCATCCCCATCTAAATCATAACGTGGATGTACTTTAGGGAGGGAAACTGAAATATGAAATAAAATAGTTAAAATCAGAAATAAAAAATGCATTATTTTATCCTTTATACATCAACCTCCAAATTAAACATTAACCTCTAAATTACCTTTAAATTAAACATTAGTCATAAAACTCTTTAACGTTCTTTTTCTGGTTTAAAAAAAAAAAAGCTCATTCTTTAGCAAATTACTACCTGCACTACTTCTAAGGAGTTTCACCTCTTTTTCTTAAATATATTCCAACATAACAAGTTCAATGCTTTTCTTTAAATCTAAATCAAATCCTAAAGATCTAAATAGAAATGTAAAAATCCAGGTAAGTTTTTTGCACCATCAGAATTAATAACTTAAAAGATTCCAAAATATAGTTAATTATTCTTAGATTCCAAAGTCTGGCAAAGGGTCCTATTCACCCCGGAAACAATAAACATTTGTTGAAATTTATGATACAAAAGGTTATTCTGAGGGTTAGTAAAATACTAAAAGCAGAGAGCTACAGTAAAACATGTATGACAAAGTATTTCACCATTTTATAAACAAAATGTTTACTGTCAAATCTTGCTACCTATGAGGATTTTAAATTTTACTACTGCTCATTCGATTAACTTACAAATTTTAATATTTACAAAAGTTCCACATTAATGTCATCATTAATCAACTTTATGAAGATGACAATCATTTTTGTGGGGTTTTTTTTCCCCCTTTGGCTGCGCTGCGTGTCTTGTGGGATCTTATTTCCCCAACCAGAGACAGAACCCAGGCCCTCAGCAGTGAGAGTGTGGAGCTGTAACCGCTAGACCACCAGGGATTTCCCAGTTTGTTGTTGTTTTTTAATGGCTAGTAAGAACAACAAGAAAAATCCCAACTTACTTTTTTCATATATCAATCCTATGGTACTCAGAGGTTCCCGGCTTACTACAAAGATAGGGTTTTCCTCAGAAGTTTTAGGGAAATGCTGTGCCAGTCTTCCAGGTTCTAGAACTAAACGTCGTCCTTCATATATAAGCTCTTGATTTGAAGAAATAATTTTGGTTTGTTTATATACCAGTTCATGAAATACAGTAGCACTGTTTGAGAAAAATCGAAAAGGACAACATAACTGGGATAAAATGAGAGGTAAAAATTTTTTTTAAAACCAGTGCCACGACATCCATTTCTCAGTAAAACTTTAGATCATGACCAGTCCACAGAAATGCTGCTTGGTTGATGTGGACACTATAAAGTCTACTAAACTGAAAATCCACACAGTCTGTCGATATGGCAGTCAATTCGAAGACATTTTTATGTCTGGACACCTATATTGGATATGTGCAATTTACAGGAGTCTTAATATTTCATAAACGGGAGCCAATACAGAAGACAGTTTGAGGTCACTGACTGGAGTCAGAACAGCTGGGTTCATTTCAGTTTGTTTGCTTACCACTTACTTACTACCTTAAACTACTTAACTTCTCTGTGCTGTGTTTCTTTATCTACAGAATGGAGTAACAGTCCTCACCTCACAGAACTGTTGTGAGGACTAAATGACTTAAATATATAAGGAATTGAGAACATCACTTACAACATGAGTATATAATATGTGTTAAATAAGCTAATAAAGTCAGGTATTTTCAAAATGATGTTTTGGGGGAAAAGGTAGATTCTCCCTAAAGAGATCCATGAAAAAAAGAAACAAATCAACATTCCAGCAGCAATGTTGTGATTTTTCTCTGCCAAAAAGCCCCTGCTGTGATTTTTGGCTTGGGCTCAGGTGGGCTTTCTATGTACACATATACTCTTACAATGAAATAGTGGCCAACACCTAACTATGTTACATTTCTATTCAGGCTATTAAGCACCAAAATATAAATGATCAATATATTTTAGACAGCATATTAAAAAGCAGAGACATTACTTTGCCAACAAAAGTCCATCTGGTCAAGGCTATGGTTTTTCCAGTAGTCATGTATGGATGTGAGAGTTGGACTATAAAGCAAGCTGAGTGCCAAAGAACTGATGCTTTTGAACTGTGGTGTTGGAGAAGACTCTTGAGAGTCCCTTGGACTGCAAGGAGATCCAACCAGTCCATCCTAAAGGAGACCAGTCCTGGGTGTTCATTGGAAGGACTGATGCTGAAGCTGAAACTCCAATACTCTGGTCACCTGATGCGAAGAGCTGACTCATTTGAAAAGACCCTGATGCTGGGAAAGATTGAAGGCAGGAGGAGAAGGGGACGATAGAGGATGAGATGGTTGGATGGCATCACCGACTCAATGGACATGAGGTTGGGTAAACTCTGGGAGCTGGTGATGGAGAGGGAGTTGGCGATACAGTTGGTGATGCTGCGGTTCATGTCGCAAAGAGTCGGACACGACTGAGCGACTGAACTAAACTGAACCTAATGTTATTAATATTATTCATTCTATTTATATTATTTTCAATGTTTATAATATTGTAATGTTAGTTAGTGTTAGTCATTTAGTCGTGTCTGACTCTTTGCAACCCCAGAGGCTGTAGCCTGCCAGGCTCCTCTGTCTATGAAATTCTCCAGGCAAGAATACTAAAGTGGGTAGCCACTACCTTCTCCAGGGGATCTTCCTGACCCAGGGATCAAACCCGGGTCTCCTGCACTGCAGGCAGATTCTTTACCATCTGCACCACCAGGGAAGCCCCTTATTGGATACAGATATTAGACAAAATGTCTAAAGTTTTATTCCATCTAATTGACTTTATTCCTTAATACATAACCAGTGAAAGTCTCTTTTTTAATTTCATGAGGCATCAAAACTGCTACCAGAGTCTTGTTAAAATAGAAACTAAGGCATATAGAATGGGTGTAATGCTTTCCACTTTCATTTAAAAGAAACATTTGAGATCACTGTAGGTTCATGTGTAACTGAAAGAAATTGTATAGAGAGACACTAAATACTCTTTACTCAGTTTCCCCCCAATGGTAACATCTTGCATAAGTATAGTACACTATTATAATCAGGACCTTGATACTGACATAATCCACATATCTTATTCAGATTTCCCTAGTTCCACATGTAAAGGTGTGTGTGATTTAGTTATATGTAGTTTTATCACACGGGTAGATTTTTATCATGTAGGTATAATCTGTTTTTTTAAGATAAAAGGAATGGGTCTTTCCCCAGCACTCAAGGGCTTTAGGCCACATATGCAAATAATTACACAAACTATCTTTAAGACTCATGCTTTAATATTTTAAGTGACAGGACAATACTCTTAATAAAACCTGGCTCATTTATTAGTAAATGCTAATTGCAGTTATGTGGTTAAGTAATTTGAAAGAAGGCACATAAAGGAAAATAGTCTTGTAAAATTTGTAGTTTAAGAACAAGTTAGCTTACTTGTAAATTTTAGAAAATTAATCCTTTTACTTCAAAGATAAGTGAAAAGTAATTTACTAAGCACTCAAACATTTTCTAACACTTTCTACCCAGAAATGGGTACACCTGATGAAGCTGAAGCATCTATTTCTTCACCTGATTCGTGAAGATACATAACTATTATACAACATCATGATACAGGAAAAAATATAAAGAGGTACTTACGTATTATAGCCATGAATATAAATTTTATGAGCTGTCATTTGTTGTAGTGAAAAAACATGAACTATCATCCGATGAAGTATATCACTAGTTTCTGCAAAAAACTGGTCAAAACCCCAACACTTTTCCTGATCTGCCTCAAGGATGTTTGCAAGAACAGGAGTAAGCAGAACTTGAAGACCCCTAAAATAGTATTGAAAAGAGTTACATGAAGAATCTAAGTACAAAATCATAATATTTACCAACAAATCAAAGGAACTATTACTATTATCAGATAAGATTAATTTAAAATCATAAAAAATCTACCAACTTTTTGGAAAGCCAGGTAACCTTGATTTAATATTACTTGTCAATGAACCAGGGGTTATGGTATTTTTATGTTGGCTTTTACATGTTATTTTCTTTGATTTTCTCCTTCCCTAGTTTTCTCACTTTTCCAAACATCCTAACATTGTATATACATGGCTATCCAGGTGAGATCAGTTGACTGGAACCCTGTGGTCATGAGGATAATGGTTTAACTTCAGGGTCATGAATGTCCTTTCAATATGTCACTCCAACACCTAATTTTTTATGCCGAATTCATATGCCTTTTGTAGCACACTTCTTCAAGAAGGAAAATCACTATAATCATTTAGCAATCAATTAATGCCAATTAAACTAAGAATAATCTTTGATTGTGTTAGTCGCTCAGTCTTGTCTGACTCTGTGACCCCATGGATTGTAGCCCGCCAGGCTCCTCTGTCCATAGAATTCTCCAGTAAGAATACTGGAGTGGATTGTCATTTCCTTCTCCAGAGGATCTTCCTGACCCAGGGACTGAATCTGAGGTCTCCTGCATTGCAGGTGGATGCTTTACTGTCTGAGGTACTAGGGAAGCCTCCAATCTTTGACTAATAAATATTTAAAAAAAAAAAAAAAAATGAATGGAAGGAACTTAATTCTTTCTCATGCACTACCTGAATTTTCAAATACGTTTAAATAGACTCACTTATGGAATTTCAAGTCATCTTAAAAATATATTCTTGACTACATGACAATGAAATAACTGTCTGTTAACAGTTTTTAAGGTATGTGTACTCAGCATGTGCATGCTCAGTCGTGTCCGACTCTTTGCGACTCCACATACTGTAGCCCACCAGACTCTGTCCGTGGAATTTTCCAGGCAAGAATACTCAAGTGGGTTGCCATTTCCTTCTCTGGGGAATCTTTCCAACCCAGGGATCAAACCCAGGTCTTTCGCCGCATCTCCTGCATTGCAGGTGGATTCTTTATTGCTGAGCCACTGGGAAAGCCCACCAAGTCTTGACAACAATCTGAATCTGAGGATTCGGTGGAGCTCTGAGTTACATACACACATGAACTTTGAATTACAATGTCAATCTATTTTTCACTTATACCTGTCTTCACTCACAGCTGAGTTAGGTTTGTCTCATTGGCTATCTAGTCTTGACTAATACATACGAGAAAGAAGATGGTTATCTTTTTTCTGTAGTTTTTACATTTTTGGTAATTGTTTTCATTGTTGATTGTTAGTACTCAAAGTCCTTAGTATTTAAAAAAATCATATAACATACTTTGATACCTAAGCAATTTTTATAAAAAAAATTTCTAACTTAGTGTACTGAAGAATAATCAGACAGATAAGGCCTACCATCTTCCTGAAATATGCAATCTACAGTTCAGACTGCCAAAACACTGTGTGAATGTCAGCAATATAGTTAAACATTAAACAGAGAGTGCTCATTTCCTGACCCCTTTAAATTTTATCAGTTTTGCCCGAGATTTCCAAAATGGGTACTTTTCTAAATCAAAATTTAACACAGATCACCATTATAACATTGAATTTCTGCTCTCCAATAAAGTGACTTTCTCCTGGTAATTCTAATTGCAGGACACAATTTAGTTTTGGAGACTTTTAACACACAAAAATGAAACTGTCAGGCCAGTGGTTTTCAAAAATGATTTCAGCACTGGAACTACTGGTTTAAATGAGTTTTCACAGATATTAACACATAAAATGACAGGACATATTTCATTAACTTGTGGTATATATATTATATATGTACAGTCTAAATAAATATTTTGAATAAACATATTTATTTACTTATATGTTGAAAGTAATACAAAAAGCACCCACAGATTCTAACAGGCATTAAACCAATAAAACATAACCTATGTATGTTCACTTGTGGATTATACAATCCCCACACTCAAGAAAAATGGAAAGCAACTCAGTAATTACAAATTCCAAATACTGATGATTGTCTTGGCTTTATTTCCAGAGTAAAATCTAAAATAATTTACTCTCAAATTAGCACAACTTTGTAAATCAAATATACGTCAATAAAGAAAGATACAACAGAAAAAAAAATTTACTCTCTACTTTTAATTTCCTTTACCTTAAATCTCTCTCTGTGATAACAGGATTCATGTATAATTTGAGTTCTGGCTGCTATATTAAGACCCATATGAACTTTTGAAATGCTGGAAAAAGCAGTAGAAAACTGTTATTTCTCACCTTTTGAATAATATGATTACTTTTTGAAAATGAGGGTAATATTAGACTTCTTCAATGTTTGTTTCTTAGAACTCTAGTTATTCCTATCTGTACCACTATCTGTGCTCTGTCATAATGAAGGTCAGCACAAGAGACACCGAAGTCCTAAGCTGGAACCCCACACTGGACACAATTCTAAGACCAGTGATTAGCAATCTGAAAAATTTATGAATGCTCTATGTCTTAAAAGAGATCTGGCAAAATTATTTACATAGACTCAAATCAATCTTTACATTGCCACAAAGACAAAAATTACAAATCAAGGAATGCTTTAATAACATCTACTGGAAAATTAAGAACAAAACTACACTTAAGTATTGGTGACTTCAATCAACAAAGATCCCAACACCAAAGAGAACAGGGTACATACACTATTCTTACCGAGAAAGACTACAAGAAATAGGCATGTCTCCACTCCAGTCAATTGGTCCATTTTCTGCTTTCTGTACTCCAGATATTGCACCAGAAGGCTTTCCAGTAATTATTTTATACCTTGGGAGGAATAAAAGCAGATTAAAATAAGCGGTTTGTTACTGCAGGGCCTATCAAAGGGGTCTGCAAAAATACTTCCTCAGTTGCACCTACAATTATCTACTAGACAAAACTTTGCGACTGATGTTCACAGGATCCATAAAACAATCAAAACACTTTGAATCTGACTGACTGAAGTAGAATAGTGGCTGTATGATTATTTTACATATGCCATAATTAATTTTCATTTTGGCTCTCAGAGTGCCATATAACAGCATCTTGATGTTCACAACAAAAATATTCATTTTTCCATCTGAAAAAATTGAGCAAACACAAAAAAAGTTATGTTACAGAATGTCTCTAGACCAGGAAAAAAGCATCTAATCCCTCTTACTCATCTTACCCAAAGGCACAGTCAACTGGACCATGAAATTACTACAGAATGAACAATAGCTTTCTTTAAAAAAAAGAGATAAAACTATACATAGCACAGTATCAGAAAGTTTTTGCATGTTGAGAAAATATATACACATTACAGGATTAGATGTGTGTAGCAAAATTAAGAGCCAAACTTAATCTGTTTCTTGATGATGGTGATAAAAATAAAGATGAATTCAAGAAAGAGATGAATGAAGAAATGAAAGAATACTAATAATGATGGAGGTGGGGCAATGAAAGCAGCCTTAAAGGTGTCAGCCCTTTCTAACACAAAATCTGAAATTAGGAGAGAAATAGAGGTTCATGCCTTCAAGATGAAAATGTAAATCATAACACATCAGAATCTTACATAAGTTTATAGACAGTATTTCTGACAATTTTTTGATTTGTTTTAATGTCTACATAAATGTGCTCTGAGCAGATTAACATACTCTTTAAAAAAATAGAAGAAACCAGAACAACTGATCTGAGCTGCTTGCTGTTTCTTCAGTAGAGGCAGCCAGGATTTGGGCACTAAGAGACTTTTCAAAGAAGGAAATTAATGTGAAAAATAAGTTGCATTCATGTGAGAAGGATCAGACTGTGGATCAGTTAAGTAGAGATATGTGAGAATAATGCAAGAAGAGATGTGAATAGACTGAATGGCAGAATTCTTAATTAAGGTAATGCTTATAAACTCTTGAAAAAACTTATTTTGTTAAGATACATATCTAAATACATTTATTAACATGTAAATAAGATTCTGAGGGATCAACACTCCTATAATGTGAGAGGAATACATCACTCAATAGTCAAGGAAAACAACCCTTATTATTTCTTGAAGCGCTTCTAAACATTGATTAGCATCAATGTTCATAAAAAGTTTAGTTTCTGTGCAATTAAAGAAAAAAATTCTTGTAATGGTACTAGAATGTGCCAGGTATTCCCAGTTGTTTATGAGTCATGTTTCCTTTACTACAGAGCATCACACTTTTATTTAACCCATTCTTAGTGCAGCAATACATGGTGATACTGCTTTAGAACACCTATGACAGCAAAGCATGATTAACTGTTGGGCACACTTTATGTTTAATGAGGAAAGACAGAAACTGACTCTAAGCCTTCATTAATGAAGAGATTTTATAAAAAGGACACTGCTGTAAAGTGGCCTCAAGATGATACTATACCAAAATCAGTACACTAATGGATAACTTCTTCCCACAAATATATATGCTCTCCTTGCTGGAAAACATTCAGGTTTTAGCAAAAGTCATGGTATCAGCTGAACTAGTTTTACCTCCTCAAACAAACAAAAGAAAAAATATGCTCCTAATTTTCTAAGACTAAAGACTGTATGTTTACACTCGGGATTATTACTTATAAAGTGTTACTTATAAAGTCGGTCATGTCTGACTCTTTGTGACCCCATGGACTGTTGCCCAGCAGGTTCCCCTGTCCACGGAATTTTTCAGGCAAGAATACTGGAGTGGGTGGCCATTTCTTCCTCCAGGGAATTTTCCCCACCCAGGGATCGAACCTGGGTCTCCTGTACTCAGGCAGATTCTTTACCATCTGAGCCACCAGGGAAGCTCCACTTATAAAAGGCAGGGTCAAATATATAAAGATTTTGAGAGAAACGTCAAAATCTAAAAGAACAGTTGAACACATTAAGGCTGTCAAGTGAGTTATACTTCAGTGAACTGAATAACATTCATAACTTCACCTTATAGTTTTACATGTACAGAGGCTGGCTATTTCTCATGAGGCAAGATCAACCACTAATTTCTTTCATAGAAAGATGTGCAGCCAATGTACAAATGAGTTTTATAATAAATGTGACATCTAACAATCCACCCCTTTTTTCTTCCATTATTTGGTTTATAACAGTGACTTCATATATAGTAATAATTTCCTAGTAACTATGGCAGTTGTATAAATGTATAATGTACTGGTAAAATGCATTCAGCAGAATGTTCTGGACTGAAACAGCAACACTAGAAAAGTAATATTACATTAAATGTTATTTTTGAAATAGTTAAAGAAATCGGGTCAGTTCATATTTCTTTTTGATTCACTAATTCTATTGGTGGTTCTATTACTTCATGCAAGTATTTTTAAATTTTTTTAGTGATATGGAGGAAAAAACTAATCAGCACACAAAAAGGACTAAATAGTGCTGAAAGAAATTTCAGAAGGCACAATATTTTTAATATGGACCGAAGACTGGATGGACCAAATATGGATGCCATTTATACTTTGTACATAAGATAGTTAAACACAGTATGAAACAGTATCTCTATACATTTTTATAGGGTTGTACTCTTACTAAAAAATCAAATAGTATAAAATATCAGAAATGATGGCTAGATCAATAGTGTACCTCTCTAACATGATGAAATAAAGTAAGACATATACATTTAAAAATTTATTTCTAATTTTAAATGGAGAAATCACTTACATCACTTCCTTATTCCTACGTGGCCCTTCAAATGGTCTAAATGGCAGTGATCCAGTAGCTGCATGGTAAAACGTTACCCCAATGCTCCAAAGATCCACAGTTGCTCCGTATTTCTTCTGATGATCCTTTCTTAGCACTGCTCTCTCATACATATCAGGATGCTTTAAAAAGAAAAGAAAAAGCTACTAACGTGTTCTATGAAATATATTACACAAAGATGGGTATTCAGTAATGTCTGGAAATTCTATTTTCCTAATAATTTCACTTTCAATCTGAAAAGACTATTTCACATCTTCCTCTCTCTCCTCAAACCTTCAATACCACCTCTTTCAACCCTCAATTTTGATGACCTCACTTCATACTACAGTGAGAAAATGGAAGCAATCAGAGATCAACTCTCCTTTATATCTTTTACCAAAAGCCGATCTACCTGAATCTGTGTTCAGAACCAGTTACAATGGAACTGCTCTTATCAAAGGCTTAACTTTTCCACCTGTGCTGTACCAAGCTGCTTCAGTCGTGTCTGACTCTTCGCACTCCCATGGACTGTAGCCTGCCAGGTCCCTCTGTGCATGGGATTCTCCAGTCAAGAATACTGGAGTGGGTTGCCATTTCCTTCTCCAGGGGATCTTCCTGATCCAGGGATTAAACCCGCATCTCTATGTCTCTTGCACTGGCAGGCGGGTTCTCTACCACTAGCACCACCTCTGTGCTGTGGGGCCCATCATATCATCTCATCAATTCTAGAAATCAATTCTTGAAACTATCCCTTTTATTTTATGCATCATTTCCCCCCTTTCTATTGGCTCATTTCTTTCAGCTTACACACATGCTTTCATATCTCCCATTAAAAAAAACCCAAATTGACCTTACAACCTCTTTGAGCTATCATTCAATTTTCTGCTTCCCTCCATAGCAAAACTCAAAACAGCTGTCCACACTGACAACAACTGCCTTACTTCTTCATCTCCCATTCAGGCCTATGGTGTTAAATGTTACCGATATCCTTTACCTTTCCAAACCATTTCTTGTCCTGAGTTCTGGATTCATGTATCCTACTGTTTTCTCAAATGTCTAAAAGGAAGCTTAAACTTAAGGTATCAAAAACAGACTCCTGGTCTTCTGACTCAAACCTTCTAATCTTTACCCTTTAAGTAAATGGTACCATTCTGACTCAAACCTTCTAATCTTTTCCTTCTAATCTTTACCCTTTAAGTAAATGGTACCATCATCCACCCAGTTGCTCATACCCAAAACATATCAGGCAGCCTCAATTCCTTTCCCTCATACCTCACATGCAATCCATGTGAGCAAGTCATAAGGGCTCTGAGATGAAAACTAAATTTCTAGAATGAATTCAGAGGACTAGCCTGATTGGGTATGTTGGAGGATAGAGCAACTCAGATAAGCAGCTTGTCTGATGTTCACCACATGGTCCTTAAGCACAGAAGACACTATGATACAGTTGTGAGAACAGATGGAACTTATAGGGCGTGGCTTAGGAGCTTACAGATCCAGACAGAGATTCTTATGGACATTAAGCTCTGCAAAGGACAGCCAGAGGTCATACACTTAGCCTCCGTGACACTGTCTTTATGTAAATTACATGCTGTATATCAAGGTTTTTGGTAGATAAACCTGTAAGAGTGTACTCTGGACCAGAGCAGAGTGATCTCCCAAATGATACCAAACTAAAACAATGCCTTATGACACTGTGGTATGTGGCAGCGGCCCAAGGGACTGGGATAACACTGCTGGGAGGGTGTCACTACTGAAAATGATGCGGTTTATGAATTCATCTCTCGAAGGGTCACAAGCTCTGGATTATTTTTGGGGGGATGGATGGGACTTTTTTGGGAAATACATTTTAATGAGAAATTAGAAGAGGTGACAAGCATAAGGGGCTTAAGACGTATATCCAAACATGGCTACCAGATACACAGGGTCTGAGTGATTCTGCTGATTCTGTGGCATAGTACATAAGGCATTATTGTCTCAAGAAGCACGAGCCAGACCTCTGTCCTAGCAGAAGGTTCTTACTTTATCAATGGTGCTGTGAAGAGGCCAAGAGTACCTGGACATGCCTGATCTTCAAAGAACATGAGGCTGCCAACCTGGGAAGAGCAGATACAGCAATTCTAGAAGGAGACAAAGCGGGACCTCCTCAAAAGGTGCACTAAGATACCTCCTAAGTAGCACAGCTGGAAGGCCTTCCCTAGGCTGAGAATGATTAGCTGAGAATGGCCTGCTGCATGCTGGTCTGACACAGCTGGGTCCACAGGCTCTCTCCTGAACGTGCGACTTGTGTTTGCACAGGGAATACCATTACTGTGCCTGGGCCCCTGCATCTGGGACGGGAGCATAAGGACAAACCTACTCTGAGTTCTCAGGTTAAATCGGGTTGGCCAAAAAGTTCATTTGAGTTTTCCTGCACTATCTTATGGAAAAACCCGAATGAACTTTTTGGGTAATTCATATTAAGAAAGCCATCATATTAAAAACAGTAGAAGAAAAAATGCTGCTGCTTCCTTTGGTCTTTAACACATAAAAAGGAGAAGATTCAACATCTGGTCCGGGAATTCCAAAATGAGGAAAGTCTTCATTTAAATATAGAAATATTTCTAGACTGGTGAGTTTCAGGCTGTGTCTCATATCATAACTGCTGGTGTAATCTATTAGAAAAGAGAGTTGGGAATAACCTGAAATAGGAAAACAGACTACAGTAAAATTTCAGCCAAGAGATCAGCATGGACTTGGAAGTTAGTCTACTTAATGTTGTGTTCTTTCCATTTTACAAGTCTGTTGGTGGCAGAGGCTAAATTGTGGGCTTTGGAGACTGTGTGAAAGACTGACAGTAGGTAATAGGGATCACCCTCACAAAGGCTAGTATGGTACTGCCGTTGTTTCTTTCGATCACCAGAGTCATTGGGAAGGGCTGCTGGAATTTAGTGGGCAGAGACCAGAGATGAGAGACATCCTGTTGAACATGAAACAGCTCTGAAAAACAAGCTTCTGACTTCCTGCATGACTTTTGAATATCCTGCCAGATATCTGTGCAGCTAAGAAGTCTGTTTATAAAGATCTCATTTCATTTTATATGTAAACAGTGTATGGTTGAATATAAAGTAAACAGTATTTTTGTAGCTATAGGAATGCAGTATACATAAATCTACTTTGTTAAGTTAGAAACTTTATCAGGAATTCTTCGGAAATTGATGTCAGCAACAACATAAGACGATATTATGACTCACCAATTCAATATACAGGTTATCACTGCATGTGCACTGGAGGTAACATTATACACAGGTACAGGCATCTAATTATTTCAGTTGTTTGCTAGTGAAATTGATAGTAAACTTTTACATATTAAGCATCTATGATTTTTATTATATTTTCCTTTATATTATCATTAAGATACTACGTTCTTCCTTTAATTAGGTATACTGGTTGATTATATTATCTAGGAATTTCATTTCAAGATATTGAAAAGAATATTGTGAAACATTCATTATTAACAGGGGGTGATCATACAGGGTAGAAACCACTGTGTGCTCTGCTTGGCTTCTGCTTACTTCTCCAATTCTTGTCACCTGCCTTTGCATTAAGTCCGGCTATTCTTTCATCCCTTCTGTTTCTCAAACATCCAAGGTCATTTCTGTTTTCAGGCCTTTGTAGTTGCTTGTAATGCTGTTTTCCCGCCAAATCTTTGCATGGCTTGCTTGTTTTCATCATTAAAGTATCAGTTGACTTAGGATTGAAAGGAAGCTTTCCCCAGCTTATCTTTCTTCTGTTTTGTTACCTTATTGTCTTTCCAACACTTTAATCATCCGAATTTATCTTATTTACTTGTCTACTGCCCTCACTAGATTGTAGGTACCACAGAAGCAGAGCTCATGTACTTCCGGTACACCACAGAAGTCTCAATTTCTACAACAATGCTTGGTACATAAATAGCTGTTGGATGAATATAATCCATTTTTAGGTTTGTTTTTGTTTTTTTTTTTTGGCGGCACTGCACAGCAGGATCTTAATGCCCCGACTAGGGACTAAACCTGTGCCCCTGCACCCTAAGTGTGAAGTCTTAACCACTGGACTGTCAGAGAAGTCCCCATTTTTAAGTACTCTTAACAAAAGATTATCAAAATACAACTGCAGATTAATTAGTGGTTACGTATTGATAGAACATGTTAAGATACCTTAATGCATGCCAGAGTTAGAACAATCTGAATAAAGTTATAGGGGCACCTTGACTTTATTCAAATTATAAAATTATAATCGTAGAATCCAGTTGGGAAAAAGTCACAGAATCTAAGACTTTTAAAATAAAACTCAGAGCCATAACCAATTAGTGACAGCTATATATTATAAACTTTCTGATTACATATTAAATGTACTTATTTTTAAGTGCCTTTCTTAAGTGTTTCAAATATTTATTAACTTCACACAAGCACATCTACATAAACTGTTTCAACCACGGAGCTTTTCTAGTTTTCTAGTATTTCAAGTTAGATCTTTTAGAGGCATTTCATTTTTTGTGTGTGTTTCTAACAATGGTTTTTTTCATCTTTCAGTAACCAGCCTCCCTGAAGAGAGTCTTCTTCAGAATTATTTGCTCTACAGGGAACAGTATTATAACAAGCTTGTAATATATTAACTGCTCTGATCCAAATAAGGAAGCCTTTACTAGCTAGATGCTTCTGGAGTGTACAGATAGTTCTTTCTTTTAACATAGATGCATAACATCAGTAAAATTATTTAAGAGTATTATAAAACTTACAAGAATTTTTTTTTAACAGAAAACAACACCCTTAGAAACCAATACCTAATTCTGCATTACATACCATATTCATTAGAATAGAAAATTTAGTTTTTGCCATAAGAGTTAAGACATTTTATAGAGTGATCTGGCTGACCAACAACCCATATTTATAATATATCCAGCTTCTTAAAATAAAATTATTAGTGATGCATGACTTACCAAATATTCTTCTGTGCCATACAGAGAAACAAACTGCTCATCATCTTCTAATTCTCTAGCTGCACCAAAATCTGTGAGTTTGTACACAGACTGTCCGTCTTCCCCTATCACACGCATGATATTTCCTGGCTTGATATCACGGTGAACTATGCCATTCTCTCGGAGATGATTCATTCCACCCACTTCAACAATAAATATAAAACAAAGGAAAACATAAGTAGGTATGCGTGTGCATCAGATTCACTAATGAACATTAATATATTCTTATTCACTCAATGTAAGTTTTTATATAAGTTGGTCCAAAGTCATTTTAATCAAAGAAGTAATAGATTATACTCACTGCTAAGTCACTTCAGTAGTGTCCGACTCTGTGAGACCCCATAGATGGCAGCCTACCAGGCTCCCCTGTCCCTAGGATTCTCCAGGCAAGAACACTGGAGTGGGTTGCCATTTCCTTCTCCAATGCATGAAAGTGAAAAGTGAAAGTGAAGTCGCTCAGTCGTGTCCAACCCTCAGCGACCCCATGGACTGCAGCCTTCCAGGCTCTTCTGTCCATGGGATTTTCCAGGCAAGAGTACTGGAGTGGGGTGCCATTGCCTTCTCCAAGATTATGCTTAGATTTTGTATTTCATGCTTGAGTAATGAGAAATTTTAGAAGGACAGGGATCCATATGGTCTAAAGGAAGAGTCCAGTCTCTCTTAAATACTGTCAAGAAAATGGAACACAACGATCTTAAGCCTATGACTTCCTGAATTACTTTTTGTTATATACCTGTGGGCCATCTACCTAAACCCAAGAACACAGATTCCCGAGAAAAATAATCTTTCACCATAATTTAAATTTTTACTTTGGGGAAAAAAATTCCACAAAATAGTAAACTGGACTCAATACATAATATAGTAAAAAAAAAAATTAATAGAAATTGCTGAAATTAACCTGTTTGGGCTGACATGCAGTGTCATAAAATGATAGTCTGTCTGAACCATTTGTTTGACACCTGATAGATGAATGTCCAAGCATGACATATAAAATTAAGTTTAAAGATATCAACATTCAATTACGGAAACTCAGGACTACCAGTATACTTAGGAAGGGATCAATTATCTACCCCTTCTATTTGACTTAACAGGCTGCAGCATATATGGCTTCTCCTTCATTCTACCCTCACCTAAGTAGTCTCTACTGCTTCCAGTATCAATTTCAAGAATTCCCACTAACCTCATACTTTATAACACTGGGCTTTTCCTATTCTTCAAATACTGATTCATTTCCTTCCAAGAAGATATTATTCCCGGTGGCTGCGATATTCTTTTTTATTTTTAATAACAGGTTTATTGAGATAAAATTCACATAACATAAAACTCATTTTTTTAAAGTATACAATTCAGCAGTTTTCAGTATAGAGCCACAGAGTATACAAACCATCACCACCAATTTCAGAACATTTCCGTTATGCAGAAAGAACCCCCACATCTATTGGCAGTCACTCCTTGACTCCACTGTCCTCTCAAGGCCTTGACCACCATTACTCTGCCTTCTGTCTCTAGGCATCTGCCTATTCTGAACACTTCACATAAATGCAATCATACAAATATTGTTGCCTCTTGTGTCCGGTGTTTTTCACTAAGCATAATTTTTCAAGGTGCATCCATGTTACAGCATGTACCACTACTTCATTCTTGTTACAAACAAATAAAACTTCACTGTATGTGCCCCATTTATCTATTCACCAGTTGGTGAATACTGGGCTTCCTTTTGTTGTTGTTGCTATTATTGTAAATACTGGTACACAAGTTTTTGTGTGGAAATATTTTAAATTCTTTTAGATAAACACCTAGTAATGGAACTGATAAGTCATATAGTAATTGTTTAACTTTCTGAAGAACTGTCCATCTACTGTGCAAACTGCCTGCACTTCTTTTTACAATACCACCAATAGTATACGAGGGTTCCAATTTATCTACATCCTTACCAACACTTGTTTTGTTTTGTCTTTTTGATTTTAGCCATCCTAGTGGGTATGTAGTGGCATCTCTTTATGGTTTTGATTTGCATTTTCTTAATGCCTAATGATCTTTTTATATATTTGTTGGTCACCTGCATATTTTCTTTGGAGAAATGTCTACCAAATCCTTTACCAATTTTTAAATTGGGTTGTCTCTTTATTGTTGACTTGTTGGTATAAAAATTCCTTATCAGACATCTGATTTGTAAATATTTTCTCTCATTCTGAGTTGTCTTTTTACTTGACGCTGTCCTTTGGACACACACAAGTTAACGTTGATGAAATTTATCTACCTTTTTCTTATTGTACTTGTGCTTTTGATATCATATCTAAGAAAGTACTCCATAAAAGTCTTTAGCTTTGAATGTAAGAAATTTATTTTTAAAAATTCTTATGTCATTAAATTATATTTACACACATATATAATCATATAAATAAATAAACATACCCACATCTCGCAAAACAATTAGAAACTCAGACTCTGGTAGTCCATAGGCATTAGATGGTTCTTCTAAAACAGTGTATAAACTCCCACATGGGCAAAATTCCATAATAAGTACTTTATGTCTTGTTGTTGTCTGGAAAAAAAAAAATCACTGAGTGGGGAAATCTAAAAAATAAATTTTCAATATATGCCAATACTCATCTGATTTCATTTAAAAGTTGGATTTGCTACAATAATGAAGGTAGTTTGAACTGCTTTTTACCTAGGGTTTGTTAAATATTTGTTGACTGTACAGATGAGAGTTAACACTTCCCAATATTAATACTAAAATTGGATTTGTCTTTAAAGACAAACCACAGTAAAAAGTTGGCTAAATCTAATTAGAAAATCACTGCTACAATGTTATAATGGATCTTTCAAAATTGTTTAATTTCTAATACATAACAGTACATTTAGGATATTAGCTTTTGTAATGAATCTCTTAAAACACTTGAGTTCTTCTGACAAACACTTTCACTACTTTTACTTCAAAGAAGGGAGTTTTAGCTTTTTAGGGGGGCAGTACAATGTGGCATGTGGGATCTTAGTTTCCCAATAAGGGACTCAACCTGTGCCCCAGGCAGTGGAAGCCCAGAGCCCTAAGCACTGGACTGCCAGAGAGTTCCCTGAGTTTTAGCCTTAAAAACAAATAGGTAGCAGAATAATTGACTGGTCCCCTTGGAGCAAAGTTCTAGTCAGCTCATAGGAATCTGAGCTGCTGATCTGTTTTAAACCATGATTTTAATGTACCATTGATTATAAGATACACCATCAATTTAACAATAGCTTTATAGAGGAAAAAAAAAGAAGTATCACCAACTTACAAATACACATTGATTATAACATAATGCCCATTTCAGAAACTTGAAAATGTGAATGAATCTTAAATACAGTAGTCATTATCATTTTTACTCTTTCTTCCTTTTATAATTTTTTTCTATATATCCCCCAAATAAATCTATAAAATATTTTAAAAACTTATTTACTATTGAATAGTATGAAAGAAATAATTTTAAAAGAAAAAAGCTGTTCCTTTTAAATAATGAAATAACTGAGTTTTGAGGAGCTGAAAATTTGAGAAATATCTCTAATTTCATCACTGAGATAATTATGTTTATATTTGGTATATTTCCTTTCAGTCTTTTTTCTATGTAATGAATCACATTATAGACACATAAAACTTTTATACCATACTGTATTTATCAAGATCATACTGCATATATATTTTTAATACTGATTTTCTCACAAAACATTATATATAAGCATGCTCCCAGGTGACTGAAATTTTGTTAAATATTTCTTTTTATTACTGTTTTACCACTGTGCAGTACAGAATTAATTTTAGCTAGAGAGGTCTAGTGCTTGCCCTTGGCTACTGGGAGCTGATTCAACAGGCCTCTAGAATGTCCTATCTGCTAAAGTGTCTCTATCTGGGGGCTTTGGCCACGTGACAGTCTAAAAATGTGATTTATGATGGGGATCTTAGGACGTGCACTTCAGTTTCGACTTCTGGAGGCTAAGGAATTAGCCAGAACCCACAGGAAGTGTTGGAGACTAAAGTTCGGCCACGCAGAGTATGTGACCGAGCCTCAGTAAAAACTGCACACCAAAGGCTTGGGTGAGCTTACAGGGTTGACAATACTCTGTGTGTACGGTCATATCATACATCAATGCCAGGAGGATAATGTATCCTTGTGGAAAGGAAGATTCATGTTTGGAACCCTCCTATATTCTTCTATGGCCCTATGGATCTCTTCCTTTGGCTAGTTCTAATTTATATCCTTTTGCTTTGCTAAGATACCAACTTGTAAGTAGAGCTGACCATTGAACAAAGCAGGGGTCAGGAGGTGCTGACCTTCCATGCAGTAGGACATTTACATGTAAGTTTACAGTCAACCCCCTGTATCTGTGGTTCCATATCTGCAGATTCAACCAGTCTCAGATTGTGTAGTACTGTAGTACATATTTAGTGGAAAAAAATTCACATTATTATTGGTGGACCCGTGCAGTTCAAACCTGTGCAGTTTGAGTGAGGGTCAACTGTATAGTGCCTTCCTGAGTTCTGTGAGTCATTCAACATTCTAGCAAATTATCAAATCTGAGGGCAGTCAAGGGAAGCCCCAAATTTGTAGCCAGCTGGTCTTAAGGGAAGATGGCCCTGGGGACTCCTGAACTTGCAGCCTGTGTCTGAATGAGCAGTCTGGTGGAGACTTCTCTGACTGCACAGTCTGCCAAACTCCTTTGTGGCTCGTGTAAGAAGTCTTCAACAGACTTGGCAGTCCAGAGGGGTACGCTTTTAATCTTCAGTATTGCTAACTCTGGCTAACTATCCATCAAACATTCTAATTTATTTAACCATTCTTTATTATAAACAGGACAGCAATGAACATCTTTGTGCATAAAATTATAGTTTACATTTCTGATTACTTTCTAAGAAGTAATCACTAAAAATGAAATCACTGATATAAGGAGTATAAACTGCCAAATTGTTTTTCAAAAGGTGTGATTTGATTACCCATAATAATGAGATTTCTATTTTTCTAAAGACATTTTTATTTTCACTGTTTCCCACTAAAACCAATTCTATCTTTGACAACTGGATTCATGTATCACTCTGGATTCCAAAGATTTTTATTCTTTATAAAGGCTTCCTTGCATTGTTTGACTTTTTCCTTATCTAATTATGTCAATTTAACTTCACTTAGCTTTTGCTTTTAGTAATAATACTGGTAACTACACTGTGTATTCTTTTATTACTTATACTACTTTTCCTGATTCCATGAGACTTTCCATTGTTATATTCCATTCCAGTCCAACAACTTTCACTGTTATATCTGTTTCTGAGAATAAATATTTGATGGTATGAGCCCTAATTTTCAGCATTAAAAAACCCACTCTTTATAAAACAATTTTTATGTTAGATTATTTCTCCTGAATTGTATTAACAACAATAAACATGACAGGATTAACTAAAGCTTGATGACTTACCTCTTCTTCAATAGCAAATAATTTGACAATGTTTTTGTGATTCAGTTTTTTTAACACTTCAAATTCTCTCATTTGAACATCCACTGGACGAAGGAAGCTTATGTTATTAAATACTTTGATAGCAAATAAGTCACCAGTTTTCTAAGAAAAGGAGAGAAAGCTTTTATGTACTTATAAAGAAAATAAAAAAGGTAGCATTAGAACTAGATACAACAATTTATCTTTTTTGGAGAACACCCTGAATATTTTTAAGCATTGGTAGTTTGTACTAGGACTCCTGATCTTTTTTTTTTTTAAGCTAAAATACGTTAATCAACTGCTCAATATTTATTTCAAATTGTATGCTTTGGAATGTAGAAAAGGCTATTTTCTTTCATATAATAAATAAAGGTTCCATTGTGATACATGTGGCAAAGACAGTCAACAGTACTAAAGGCAAACATGTATTCTGAATGAGAAATAGAAAGTGAAACTCACAAGGTTTCTCTGGGAACTAATAATTTTAAACTAATCAAAGCAGGAAGAGAAGGATTATAAAGATTATATTCCACATATGAAATTTTTAGTAAGAATCTCAAAGTAAGGCAATTAACTTTTAAGATCCCTAGCTGGATAAAATGTGTGTGTGTGGAAGCAGAGGAGTTAAAAGAGTAAGGTTAGAGCACACCCTTCTTGCTGGATTGCACCATGGCTGCTGCTGGGGACTTTCTGCAACTTTACCTAGATGACTAGGGCAGGATGCTGCTTCCCACATCATTTCTAAAGGATCAAAGGCATTTCCTTTCCTCCACCAAAACAGCTGCGGTAGCCCAACTCTCACTCTCTCAGGGCACACTGAAGTACATCAAACACAGAATTATAAAGCATAGCCGAAATTGGGAAGGCATCTTAGAAGTACAAAACACATGCTTCATTCCAGGTAAACAGCACATTCTCATGTTCTTCACAGAATTAACCTTAAAGGCTCTCCTGCAGACCCTCTCACCACTTTCCAATCACTCAGGCTAGATTCTCTGAGTTTAACCTTGCTTTCCCACAACCCAAGGCTGAACCCGCCTAGAGTTGGTGGAAAGCTTGTCTCCTCTACGAGCTTGGGGTTCAAGCATGCCTTACGTAAAGCTTTCTCACGGCTCTGTCTTTGAGGACCCTGCGCTTTTCCTGCTTTGAAGCCCTTTCTACAGCTTCTCATGCAGATTAACCACCTATGGAACCACCTACAGCTTGTCACCCTCCTCCCCTCACCTTAGAATTTCATGATCTTCTGAAGACCACTGAGCTGTCTCACAAGCCTAGTCTTAAGTGCACTCTGTGGAGACCATTATCTGTGTGATGAGATCACTCCTCCCTTTCTTCCGTGCTCCCGCCACACCAAATACACGTATATTCTTTCCAGAGGAAAAGACCCACTAACTGTTTTCAGACAGAATGAAAATGGAACAATTTAACCAGGGTTCATTCACACTGTTTTACCATTTAATCAGCCAGGATAAGAACACTGTCAAATCTATTGCCACCCAACAGAGATTTTTATTGAGGACCCTTGTCTTAAACTTAGTCTGAAATGCGGAGAATCCTGAGAGAGGAGCAAGCGGGGGAAGTAACACAATGCTGCCATGTGCCCACTGTGACCAAGGCCAGTGCCTTCCACTCCTCTGTGGTCTACCACATACCCCTGAGTCTACCGGGACATGTGGCAGCAAGGCCCAGTTTCCCTCTATTCAACTGCACTGTCACCTATCAGTCACTGTCCTTATGTCAAAGCACTACGAACAATGTTCAGAGATTCACGAGTACACGTATATACAACATGCAGGTCAACATGTCCTTCCTACAGCTCTCCCCTCTTTAACTTCACCTAGTTATCACATGCATACACACTCATCCACACACGGTAGCAGCTCCAGGCAACTTAATGAAAAAGAGACAAAGTAAGTAGGTAATAAACTTTGTATGGGGCTTCCCTGGTGGCTCAGACAGTAAAGAATCTGCCTGCAATGGAGGAGACCTGGGTTTGATCCCCGGGTTGGGAAGATTGCCTGGAGAAGGGAATGGCTACCTACTCCAGTATTCTTGCCCAGAGAATCCCATGGACAGAGGAGCCTGGCAGGCTACAGTCTATGGGGTCACAGAGTTGGACAGGAGCAACTGAGCAACTAACACTTTCACTTTCATATTTTGTATAGGGCCTCCTGGTAGCTTCGTGGTAAAGAATTTGCCTGCCAATGCAGGGGACATGAGTTCAGTCCCTGGATTGGGAAGATTCCCTGGAGAAGGAAATGGCAACCCACTACAGTATTCTTGCCTAGGAAATCTCATGGACAGAGGAGCTTGGTGGGTTACAGTCCATGAGATCATAAACAGTTGGACACGACTTAGCAACTAGTCAATAACAACAACAAATACTTTGAATAACAAATAGTAAACTTAGGGACCTGGTCACTCCCGGCAATAACATAAAAAGGGTTTAGCTAATACAATTAAAGATCTTTAAACAAGCAGTAATTAAGGGCAAGCAGGATTTTGGGGGTATAGTCCAAATGATGTCACTGAGAACAAATATGGTTTCTCAAAACACATTTGAATACTAAACTAGATGTTGGCAATATTATAAGTCAATTCTTATGCCTCTCGAATCCTTATTTGAGGCTTTTGAACTCTATTGGATAAAGAACATTTTTACTTCCTTTGAAGAACTTCAGGTCGTGTTAGGGTAGTCTACTGTAGTTTGTTCTCATTCATTCATTCTTTCAGTCACCAAGCATTTATACTACCTACTAAAAGTAAGTACTAACATGAAGGACTGGATACCTAAGTAAGGAAGAAGGAAGTGAAGTGAAGTCGCTCAGTCATGTCCGACTCTTTGCGACCCCATGGACTGTAGCCCACTAGGCTCCTCCGTCCATGGGATTCTCCAGGCAAGAGTACTGGAGTGGGGTGCCATTTCCTCCTCCAGGGGATCTTCCAGACCCAGGGATCGAACCCAGGTCTCTCACATCGTAGGCAGACGCTTTAACCTCTGAGCCACCAGGGAAGCCCCAAGGAAGAAGGAAAGGCACTAGTAAATAGAGATATTTTGGCTCAGACGGTAAAGCGTCTGCCTGCAATGCGGGAGACCTGGGTTCAATCCCTGGGTCGGGAAGATCCCCTGGAGAAGGAAATGGCAACCCACTCCAGTACTCTTGCCTGAAAATTCCATGGACAGAGGAGCCTTGTAGGCTACAGTCCACAGGGTCACAAAGAGTCGGGCACGACTGAGCGACATCATGTCACTTCACTAGCCTCAGGCACTTGAAATATGCCTCCCTCGGTTCCTATCACTACTGAATACCTGTCACTCCCTCAGCTGCTAATTTATGTTCCTTCCAATGCCACCTTGCTACTGAACCTAAAACTCTTTGTGCACAGGAACTATACTTAAAATCATTAAAATTTTGATGATTTTAATAAATTCTGTGGCTAAAATCACTAGGTCCACTCAAAGTGTCTGACATATACCAGGTGATTATCAAAGTCTGATAAGTTAATTTGGTCACAGGAAGACACAGGGTCAGATGTGTCTCACTGCTAAATTCAGTGCTACCACCCATTTTCTCTTCTTGGCACTCTGCACAAAACAAAAACAACTTCTAGAGCAGGAATGTCCAAGGCTGATCACTATGAATCTGATCAAGGACTGAAACGTGCAGATAGTTCTAAAAACTGGAGGTGGAGAAAAAGCTAAAAACCGTACGACACTTCTGATTCACTCCCTAAGCGCCACAGAGGAAACAGCACCCCTCTGTGAACACTGATTTCATTGTCACAGACAGAACTGACTGGTGGTCGGTCTCAAGGCTACAGAAAAATATATAGAAAGTCCTCCTTACCAAAGTGTTTTGAGCTCCTGGGCTGAATTCTTAGTGCTGAAAAACTAGTGGATGATTGTTTGCATCATAAAAGGATGTTTTTATTCTATTATTTTTCCAGCTTCCTTCCCAGAACAGAGATTTTAATGATTTTAAATTTCTTCATTTTTAAATGACTTTAATTATCTTTCATTTCATTCTCCAGTACAGGAGCTGACATAGAGTCCTTTCGGTTCCTGAAATGCCTCTGGGGTTAGCCCTTTTATTCTATTCCCCCTTGCACTAACAGGGCTTCCCTGGTGGCTCAGATGGTAAAGCGTCTGCCTGCAATGCCGGAGAGCAGGGTTCTATTCCTGGGTCGGGAAGATCCCCTGGAGAAGGAAATGGCAATCCACTCAAGTACTATTGTCTGGAAAATCCCATGGACAGAGGAGCCTGGTAGGCTACGGTCCATGACGTCGTAAAGAATCAGACACGACTGAGCGACTTCACTTTCACTTGCACTAACAAGTTCCGATCACCTCATACCAGGATACAGCCCCACACTGCTATAAACCTGGGCTCCTTGTTGATTACTTCACTTTACACCAATCTACTCTGCAGAATGCTGGTTTACTTCAAGGGCAGGAAGCCTTACCACAGCTCAGCAGAATCATCTGTGGGCTTCCCTCAAAAGTTCCCATCTGCTCCTCGCCACGCCTCCCTCTACTGCCTCCTACCCCAAATCACCGCTGCACTGAACTCTGTCAGTGAGATCACTCTCTACCGCAGGAGGACCAGGTGGAGGAGAGAGCCAAAAGGCCAACACTAATGTTCGCTAGTTCCTTTTTTCATGCAACCTTCTGTTTTTCTCCTCTCCCCAGCACATGACCTCTGCTACCACCAGGTAGATAGCACTGCCTCTGACATCAGCAATACCTTAAATAACCACAAAAACGCACACTCTCTTTAGACAAAATAATCAAACCCACCAAGTGTAAGCGTGCATCTCAGAAAACTACACATACAGTGCTTTCACAGAATTCTCCATACCAACCTTATGTCTTCCACGAAAGACATTTGCAGTAGCTCCTTGGCCTAAAACATCAGATAAAAGCCACAGATGATTAGAAGTGCTCTGCATCTTGGCGTGGTCAGGCGATCCTCCTGTTACACTAAGAGAAAAGAAAAAAAATTGCACGCTTGTTTTAAGGGAATAATACATTTAAGAAACAAATGTTAGCTACTTTTAGTCTCAAGAAAGAGCACCTATATTTACTGCTAAACTGAAGTGTACAAACAGTCCAATAAAAATCTAACTTTCCAGCAATATTAAAGATTAAAATGCTGTGTGGGCTCTGAAAAAGCTTTAACCAATGACATCTCATATATTCAGTTTAATTCACTTATTCACAGGGCTGGAAAAAATATCTATTTTCCTTCTAATTTTTTCTCTGTCAATGAAAGTGATATCTACCTCCTTAAAATGTTTTGAGAGATTAATCACTGATGCATCATATTTTAAAGTGTTTTAAATAAAATAAGGTAAAATAAAACAGAAATATAGAAAAAAATAACTTTGTTTCTTTCAGGTGCAAGCCAACACTAAGGAAAACAATTGTTACCACTACATAACCTTTCCTAATTTAAAATTTCCTCTACCTGGAGCCTGACAACCAGGATTCAAAAGAGACCTTTCAGCCACAAATTCTGAAATTAACTTAAGGATAGTTTTTCCAACCTCCAAATATATAAATACACACATACTAAGTGTATATTAACAAGTCTTAAAAAAAAAGCAGGGGAGACTACGCACGTTTAGAGGCAAGAAATATATGGAAAAATCTCTGTACCTTTTGCTCAATTTTGCAGTGAACTTAAAACTGCTCTAAAAAACTTAAGTCTATTAAAAAAAACAATACCCCTACCCTTGTCCTTCAATATTGTAAAACTGTGTATCTATAAGGATATTGTAAATATTTGTGCTCCATGATGGAGTAAAAATGAGGTATGCTAAAAGCATAAACACTTGTTCCACCATGCCAATCTAAACCTGATGTAATGTCACATTTAATCTTAACATCCTTTCACAGTAAGTCAGAGATAGATATTCAGGAATGAATTAATGAGTGCCAATATTCCAAGTAGGGTTAAGAACACAAAGAATGGGCAGGGTCAAAACTTCAACAATCTTTGATATATTAAGATACATGAAGATAATTTTACCATCTAATTCAGATAAATAATTTTATATACAGTAATTTATGGGAAATAAGCAGTAAAAATAAGATTGTTTTCAAAATATGAAATACATTTATCAGCTACTGATATAATAAAATTCTCAAATATCTTTTCAATAATACCTTCAAGTATTTCTCAAGAATGAAAAGCTTCCCTAATTAATGTAACTTTGCTGCTTGAGCTAACTATAACTGACAAATAATATCATTAGGTACCTATGTAAATCTAATGGGTAATAGAAAACATATTGATCAGCTAAGATATGGTGCTCTCTATATGCAGATATTAAACTAAGGTGTCACAATGATTGGGGAAATGCCTTTTCAAACTATCTACCAATTACCCCACAACAACAGCATGCTAAAACATGACTCAGCACACCTAGAAGGTGCTTGCTATATCTTTTCAAAATTTTGACACAACATAAGCAGGCACTCAACAAGTACGAGATTGGTGATCCTGCCTAAGTCTACTTCCTTATATCGTCCAAAATGAAAGTTACCATTTGTCCATAGATAAAACCGGCTTGGTGACGCCGCATATGGACAAAGTTCCAGAATTTCCAAACTCTACCACTACGTGAATCATTTATCAAATATAACATTCAGCGTTCTACCGCGAAAAAAGCCGGGCTTCGGTTACGCACTGACAATTATTGGGGAGAACTTGTTTTGAGGACACCTATTGAAAACACCCGGGAAATGGGCTGGAAAATACACTCGTAAGCCATTTCCCAACGGAAACGTCTGGGAATTTGCATTACATGTATGTACATTAAAAACGTCTTCGGCTTCTAGCTTCCGGTGAGCCAACCCCTGCTGTTTTCATTAAAACCCTAATGACATGTCTTAATCGTCCGAAAAATCAGAACGATCCCTTTCACGCTCGGAAAGACGGGAGAAAGCAGCCAGTCTAACTCCAAGGGAAAGGGGCATGGATGCCCGCCTGCTCGGGCGGCCAGGGCCCAACCCCAGTAACGGATACATCCTCTTTCTCGGTGCCCGACGACACCAGACCCGTGAGGGCCGGGTCAAAGAGCCGGCCATGGGGCGAAGAGTCCAGACGCATCGGACCGGCCCGCGCGGCCATTCCGGCCGGCTTCGCACGCCCCGGACACCAGAGAGGCGGCGTCCGCCCAGCCAGGGTCGGGGAAGGCTCGGCCTCGGGTCCCGCTAGGCTCTTCGGGTCGCCCGCCCCGCCTCCGCCCTGACTCAGCACCCCAGTTTCCCACGGGGGCGGGATTGCTTCTCGCGGGCCATGCCTGGCTCCGCAGCCCGTGCCCCACGCGTTTGCAGCCCCTCCGCCCGAGCCGTCCCGGCTTACCTTGTCTGGTCTCCGCCACTCCACCACCAGCGGGCTCCCGCGGCCTCCCTGCGGCTCAGGCCACTTCCGGCTTCGCAAGCCCTGGACAGAGGCCACGTGACCGACGGCCGGCGTGCGGGTGCGCGTGCGCACCCCCGCCGGATCGGCCTGGGCCTCAGCCTCCGCCGCCAAGGCTGCTCGCACTGCTGGCTCCGCGATTTTCTGTGACGAGGAGCCAGGAGGCTGGGTGGGTGTCTGAGTCCGACCCAGTCCACATCCACCGCCTGTCTCCCGCTTACTCTGAGGGTAAAGCTGGAGAGCCCTGCGCGGTGAGCGCAAGAATTCAGATTCCCACGCGGCAAATTCTGCCGCGTCCCCCAGTGCCGTGATGGTGGGTCAAATAGGGACCGATGATTACAAATATATAATAATCACAGCTGTGCAGAACACTGACACGTGCGAGGCCATCGCTTCAGGGATAGATTAGTACGTATTTTAAAGAAGACCACGTTGGCTGCAGGGGAGCCAGATTATTGAATGTAAACAAGCTCATTTAATTCCATCTTTTTGGATAGTATTTTGGGCTTCCCGGCTTCCCTGGTGGCTCAGAGGTTAAAGCGTCTGCCTCCAACGCGAGAGACCCGGGTTCAATCCCTGGGTCGGGAAGATCCCCTGGAAAAAAAAATGGTAACCCACTCCAGTATTCTTGCCTGGAGAATCCCATGGACGGAGAAGCCTGGTGGGCTACAGTCCACAGGGTCGCAAAGAGTCGGACACGACTGAGCGACTTCACTCACTTTCGGGCTTCCCTGTGGCTCAGACGGTAAAGTGTCTGCCTGCAACGCGGAAGACCCAGGTTCGATCCCTGGATCGGGAAGATACCCTAGAACAGAAAATGGCAACCCACTCCAGTACTCTTGCTTTGGAAAACGACAATAGTGGAGAATCTAGGGACTATAATCAGGTGACCTGCAATATTTGTGCCGCTGAGAGCTCAAGAGGCTATTCCCTAGAGATCCCTCTGGTCCACTGACAGCACTGCAACCTTTCTCAGAACTAGAGGCTCAAGAGACTTCTGCTGCTGAGGGATAAATTCCGGAGGGAAGGAGGAGGAAGGCGGGAGTCCTTTCCAGGTGAGAACTACAGGAGACAGGAGTGAAAGAAGGAAACTATGGCAGAGTGTTTTAAGAGCAGAGGCTTTTGAATGGAGCTGACCTGGATTGCAGTCCCAGTGCTTTTTGCTATTGATGACGTGCTGTGGTTCATGGGGTTGCAGAGTCGGACACGACTGAGCAACTGAGCTGGCTTTAGACAGTTTGTTTTTTAACCTAAGCCTGTTTTTTAGGGCTTCCCTGGTAGCTCAGAAGGTAAAGAATCTGTCTGCAATGCGATAGACCTGGGTTCGATCCCTGCATGGCAAAGACCCTCTGGAGAAGAAAATGGCACCACACTCCAGTATTCTTGGCTGGGAAAATCCCATGGACAGAAGAACCTGTCTGGCTACAGTCCATGGAGTCGCAGAGTTAGAGACGACTCAGCAACTAACACTTAAGTCCTTAAGTGTGTTTTTATCATATACCATAGGTACAAAACAGAGATAACAAAAGTCCACTATAATGTTATAAAGGAATTTTCATTATTAAACTTTTAAACAATGTTTAATGATGAAATCATTCTAACAACTGTCTATTCACTGCTTACAATTCCCACTAATTTTAGTTCACCCCTATCTAATGCCAAGGAGGCCTTGAGTCCAAGTTCCTTACAACAGTATAACCTACACCTCAAAGTTGAATGGGAGAAAATGTGATTAGCTGAAGGCCTTGATTCAAAATGTTTACTGCATTAAGTGAGGAACACTGAAATACTTTTTCTGGAAGATCAAGCCATTTGTGAAGCATTTAATGTTAGTATTTAATACTTAAATAAACTGTTAGGCCCAAAACTATACCAGGCCTCATAAAACTTATAGTTCCATAGTTAAGACATACAAACCCGTCTTCTTGCCTCAGTGAGGCTTTGTTAAGGTGAGATTCACCCTTGAGACAATTAATTATTGGGGTGTTTGCTTTTGGAGACTGTTATACAATACAGGTAAGGCAATTTATGATGAAAGTTTCCTAATTGCTATGGCTCCCCCTACGTGAAATGCTCTAGACAACCTCAAGGAAGGAAGATGTGAATTATTACACATTAGATAACATGAAGTTTTAATCTCTATTATAGATTCTTAATGCCCCTGTTTTGATTTCTCTTAGTTCTCAATACTTGTGAATCTTCTGAAGGGCTTTAAAAAGCCAGGAAGGAAGAAGGAGGTGTCACCTTTACATATATGGAATAAACAGTACAGTAACAATGGCTATTGGGGGCTTGCCAGGTGGCTCAGTGGCAAACAATCTGCCTGCCAAGCAGGAGACTTGGGTTCAACCCCTGGGTCAGGAAGATCCTCTGGAAAAGGAAATGGCCACCCACTCCAGTATTCTTGCCTGGAATATCCCATGGACATAGAAGCCCAGCAGGTTACAAGAGTATATAAAATAGCATGGGGTCACAAAAGAGTCAGACACCACCTAGTGACTAAACAATAGTTATTATCAATAAGCAGATGCTGCAGTAAGCTTTTTTCATGTTTAACTTACTGAATTCTTATAGTTACCATTATTTCCCCCATTTTACAGATGGGTAAACTGGGGCAGAGAGAACTTGTCAAAGGTTCTAAAACCAATTACTGGCATAACTGTTGTCAGAACCCACTGAATCTGGATCCCGAGCCTGTTTAAGCTCTTAACTACTATGCTATGCAATAATGATCTCTCCCACTGTACAGGGGAACTTGTCAAAGAACAATAGCTCTCACTCATCTGTTTTTAAAATCATTTTTATTGAAGTACTGTCATCCCTTCGTCCACAGGGGATTGGCTCCAGGACCCCCAGATACCGAAATCCTTGGATGCTCATTTCTTATATAAAATAGCATAGTATTTGCATGTAATCCATGCACATCCTCCCACATACTTTAAATGATCTCTAGAATGCTTACAATACCTAATACAATGTAAATGCTATATAAATAGTTCTCAAGTACAGCAAATTCAAGTTTTGCTTTTTCAAACCTTCTGGAAATTGTTTTTTCCAAGTATTTTTGATCTAAGGTTGGTTGAATCCATGGATGTGGAACCTGCACATACAGAGGGCTGACTATAATATACATCTCATTGATCCATTTTTACAATTAACTGTTTAGCAACTTTATTCTATGATGCTAGGAAAATGTTTAAAATCGTTTCTGGAGAATATTAACCCCAGGAGAATATTTATGTAAAATTAAGGATACAATTTTAGGGAATTTAGAAGACCACTGAAGCCCATCCATGAAACCTCTAGGGACCACATGGGCCAAAGGTTAAAAAAACCCTTAGCCACTCTAAAACCTTACTTGAGAGTTTGGAATTTAAACTTAAATGATGATTATAGTAATTCTGCTGCTCAGTGTTGTCCATCCTTTCTTAATTTTCCAATAGTACTGCTGGTCTTATCATCTTGGTTTCTTACATGAAAGTCAAAGTGTTAATCACTCAGTTATGTCCGACTCCTTGCAGCCCCATGGACTATAGCCCTCCAGGCCCCTCTGTCCATGGAATTCTCCAGGCAAGAATACTAGAGTGGGTAGCAATTCCCTTCTAAGGGGATCTTCCCGACCCAGGGATTGAACCCAGGTCTCCCAAACTGCAGGCAGATTCTTTACTGTCTGAGCCACCAGGGAAGGTTTCTTGCATAGTTATGAATAAAAATGGGGGAAGGCAGGGGAACTAAACCAGCAGCTACTAATAAGCATTATAAACACACAGGTATATTGTGCCCTAAGTAAATCCAGTTAAGATGGAAAATATTAGATTTTTAATTCTATCAACATATGCACACAGGCTTTTTGTAGTGCATTTGAAAAAAGATTCTAAATTACTTAATAGAACAAAGTAGGATATACTTTTTTAGGAGCATAATTAAATAATCCAAACACTTATACAGTATGTGCAGTCCTTTAAATGGAAAATCAAGGAGAGATGAAAAAATAAGACTCAAGTATTTAAAATAACTCCAAAAGACTTGATATATTTCACTACGTAAAATTTATTTGCTTTTTTTAATAAAAAATGTATAACACCAGCACCTACTCTTCAATCAGTTAATTTATGAAACCGTTGTTTTGTAGAATACACATTGGCATTAAACAGTTTAAGGAAATGTAACAGCTATCTACAAAAAAGTTAATTTTGATTTTATTCCCCCCACTTTTTTATGAGTCTGCACACATAAATGAAACAGTTTATGAGTCTGCACACATAAAACAAAAATTTAAATTTTCAAACATTTTATATTCAGTAATGAAAAAGAAATACACTGTTTTCTTGCTATGGTATTTATAAAGGACTTAAAAGTTTCAAGTTAAAAAAAAAGGTACTAGGATAACTCTGCTGTATCTTACAACAGCATTTTTATATAGAACGATTTAATCGGCATGCAACTTCTCTATGTTGTCACATACCTGTAATTTAGGGGAAATTATACCCATTTTACAGAAAAAAATCCCAATACATATACTGCAATAAGCTCAAAGCAATGTTAAAAAGACCAGGGTGAACAGCACACAAAAAATTGTTTTCTTATAAATTATTAACTGGAATTCTTGATCATGAAGTAGGCACGGGGAGCTCTAGTCCTCAGGGCTTTGCTCTCTGGAAGAACACCTGTAAATAAGGTATTAGTTCACTTAGTACTGATGTCAGATGATTGTCACCTTTTACCTCAAGAAGGGCTCCATGTTACTTACTGGGTGCTAGTCACACTTCTAAAACATTTCATATACTCCATAAATCCACACATAATACAAGCCAACAACTTTCTCTTCTAGACAACTTGGTGAAGTTTAGAGATAACTAATATTGTCCCTACTCAATTGGGAAACTCGTGAAAATATGGTGCTACCTTCAGTGCTATGAGAGTCAAGCAGTGAGAGGAAAACACGCTCTTGAGAATGGTTTGCCAACTGGCACTACTGTCAAAGTTAACGCTAGGAAATTAAATTTTGAAGAAGAAACAAACAAGTCAAAGCTAAAGATAGCAGGTGTTATCCCTTAACTAGTTATTTGATTATTAAAAAAATACTTTCAATTTAACATCTAAGACTATGAATGTGTAGGCCAGAGGCTGTGCTAAGCACTGGCTCAATATTACTCCCTTCCATAGCTGGGTTCATGTTAAGTAAGCACCAGAGTAAATAGAAGGCAGTAAACTCATCATGGATAAGGACCACATTCATCATTATATCTGTAACACCTAGTAGATCAGACATTCATATAATAATTATTAACTATCTAAGTGGAGAGAAAAGAATCATCACTATATAAGCAAAACATAGAGGCCATGATTAAGATTAGCCTTGAAGAATGGGTAGAATTCCTAAAGGAAAAGAGTGCTAATAAGGCAGAATATTTGAAGAACAGCAGGAATAGTAAGGGATATTCCTGCAAGAAAAAACAAAAAAAGTAGTCTGAGCTCAGAATCTTGGGGGTGGGGGGGGGTGGGGGGTGGCGGGGAAGGCACCTAAATGCCAAATTAAAGAATTTGTTACTGTTTAGTCAACAGTTAAGCCTATGAAGATCATGAAGAAAAGGAATGAATTTCAGAAAACTTTTCAATGTTTTCAAATGGATCAGCTTGGATAGAACAAGGGAAGGGAAATCAGAGTGTTCTTAGAGAACAGAAGCCTACACCAGAGTGGCAGCAGGGGAGACAGAAAACAAGTGAGACAGTGGGGAGGAAACAATCAGCAAGATCTAAGGATTAATCAGACAGGAACAGAGGAGGCTCAAAAGAAGGAACTTCATTTTTTTTCCAACTAGAAGAATAATGCCATAGAGAAGCTGCGCTTGGGAGGAAGACTATTAAATGCTGTTGGGATGAATATACTTGGAGCACAAGCCTCCTATAATGTACCTAGACCTGCTGGAACAGATACCTCTAACAGAGTTACAATTTATTTTTAGTCCTTTAACCCAGTGTGATGATCAGTTACTTAACAGAGGTTACTTCCACAGGTACTTTGCTTTCATGGGGAACTGGGAAAAGAGAGGGTTCCCAATGATAAACAGTAACTCTCTTCTCATAAACTCTTTGGTCAGTTTAAGCTGAGAAACTATTACTAGGGGAAAAACTGGCAAGGGAAGATGGCAGAACCGAAGTTTAAGGATAGCACACTTATTTATCAGTGAAGTCCCCTGACTTGAATGCCTTTGGCAAAAGGACCAGGGAGCCATTAAGTTACTTATCACTAAGAAATTTAGCACATGCTTTACCCTGAAATTTGTTGAACATAATTAATAAAGTAAAGAACAGTTCCTCAAGCTGTCACACTATAACTTTAATTCCAGACCATGAGCTCCTTGTGGGCAAGGAAAGTCACTCATACTGGTATCTGCAGCAGTTAGGACAGTATGTGTTACATAACAAGGCAGTCACAGAGTGCTGACTGAATGACCAGCTGGGTGAGGGTAAGATAGCTGTTTCATGGATTTAACTGTAGAAATGAATATCAAATAAATACTTGGAGATTGGTTTGGTTAATTCAGTGGTTTTATGACTATAAAAAGAGCCTTAATGTCCATTTTGCAAATTTGAAAGTTTCAAGATAGGATATAACCAAGTAACTCATACTTCTGTTTTTTTATTTTTAGTTCCTTACTTTCAACTCAATATGGGTAATTGTTCTTAAATATTACTTGTTCTCCCAATTCTCTAGTACCTAGTTAGTTACATCACAAAACTGAAAGGAAATGACATTTTCGTATCAACATGGTCAGGCATATACAATTCAGTGTGCTTATCTAACTTCCTCTAACCTTTTGTAGGAGCTCAGCTGAAAGGGCCTTCACATAAAACTGAAATGTAGTAATAGCTATTAATTGTGGATTCTTAGAAGCAGGTTTTAGAGCAAAGAGATCCCAAATATGTAACTATGTAACTGTTGGTCAAACTACAGTATGATACAGTATACTGTAGCATGTATTGGCTCTGAAACACTACCTAATCGTATGAAGATATGTAAGTTTTCCAAATACCTACCTTTAAGTAGTTTTTAAAAACTTTAGCATCAGGCTGTTGAAGTGCTTGACAAAACTCCTGAGGGGCCAGGAGGGGAGGAGAGATAAAAGAATGAGTCATTTGTATTAAATTCATCAAAATTCAAAACCACAATATTCTTTTAAAATTGTGATAATAAAATCATAAAACTGACCATCTTAACCACATATACGGTACAGCACTGTTAACTATATGCACTGTCATGCACCAGATTTCAAGAATTTTTCATCTTGCAAAACTAAAACTCCACACCCACTGAAAAGTCCCCGTTCCCCCCTTTCTCCCCAGCCCCCACCCCCTGGCCACCAACATTCTACCTTCTGTTTCTAAGAGTTTGACCACTTTAGATACTTCATTTAAGTGGAATAATACAATATCTGTTTTTGTGATTGGCTTATTTCATTTAGCGTAACGTCCTCAAGGTTCATCCATGTTGTAGCATACGACAAAATTTCCCTTTTTGTTTTAAAGGCTGAACCATATCTGTTCTATGTATATACCACATTTGGCTTATCCATTCACCCATCAACAGACATTCAGGTTGCTTCACATCTTCAGTATTCATATTATAATTTATCAAAATTAACCTGAACAGTTCCTCACCAAAAAGGTTATAAGACATTTTCAAATGTAATACTTCTCAGACAGGCTGTTTTCACATTAAGAGAACATGGATGCTCTGGGGAAGATGGACTCTTGCCTCAGAAGGGTGAGTGGGACAAAAATTACATGGCTATGGATGTTCTCATCTAGTAAAAGGGTAACTGCGAGGAGCCAGACCAAACGAAAAAGAGAAAATTCTCCTCAATAGAACTGTTCAAGAAGCGCAGTCAGATGCCATATGACAAAAGGGAAAACTGGGAATCATTATCTTTTACAAGCAAATTATTAGATACTTTGCTTCATTTAGGAACCTAGGAAACTATTTGAGCTCTTCAACATTGAGTGGTATATTTCTGTTCCTGATGCATTAAGATCATAAGTAATTAGTAGCATACCTTTTTATAAAATATTAATTTACTTATGTAACAAATGGTAAATGAGAAACTTAACACCCAAGTTAAAGATATGTCATAAAATTAGAGACCATAAATTAAAAATTAATTTTGTGAGTATTTTTATGTGAGGTCTATTTTTCACTCAGTTTTTTAGTGCCTTTTATAAAACAGCATTATAAAATACTATTGATGAAGAAACAATCCTTAGAATCTACACAAGAGATCCTAACTCTAGTTTCAATCGGGACTTTGATACCTCATTAGAACTATGTGCTATTGCACAAGAGGTCTGGATAACTAGATGCTCAGAGAACAACTGAATGCCATCATAAAAATGTGCCACTTACCTCAAAATATGATTTCAAATTCACAAGCTAAGCATAGGTGAGCTTGGTCTGTGTAAAATTAACCACCTGGCACAAACCTTCAGACCATGCACTCATGTGCCACAGTCCCTTCTGGCAGTCTGGGGAGCCTATTAGACCACTTTCAGAATGTTTTAAAAAATACTCTTAAAATACATGGGGTTACAAAGCAAACTAATGATAATGAATTATGCTTATGAAATATATTTGTGATATGTGGCAGAATAATAAGACTTACTGACTTAGATAACAAGGTCTAGTGGCTATTTCAAGATCTCTGGGACAATGTAATGTGATATAAAAATATCTGTGATTCTTATGAGTGACAAAGTCACAGGCAACGTGAATACTATTATGATCTGTCACCTACACAATGGTAGGAAATTAAATTTCTGTTAGACGGAAAAGAAAAAGACATTTTTTTCCCCCATTCAATTTCACAGACCCTCTGATGTTTGGACTTTGGCTATCCTATGTGTATTAAGTCAAGGTGAATGTAATTGTTCTGGCTTTCTTTTTTCTTTTAAAGCCTTTTTATTGATTTTGTTACAATAATGATTACGTTTTGGTCTTTTGGCCAAGAGGTATGTGGGATCTTAGCTTCCTGACCAGGGATGGAACCTGTACCCCCTGCACCAGAAGGTGAAGTCTTAACCACTGGACCACCAGGGAACTTCCAGGTTTGGCTTTCTCCAATCAAAATTTAAAGTGAATTACAGTGGCTCAGTAGCAAAGAATCCACCTGCCAAGCAGGAGATGCAGGTTCAATCCCTGGGTTGGGAAAATCCCTTGGAGAAGAAAATGGCCACCCACTCCAGTATTCTTGCCTAGGAAATCCCATGGAGAGAGGAGCCTTGTGGGCTCCAATCCATGGGATCACAAAGAATTGGACATGACTTAGGGACTAAACAACAACTTCTTTAATTAAGATTAAGAGGAAAATCTGCTACAACAGCTCTTACCTGAATTATCTCTGGAGCTACTTGCAAGGAAGGCAGGTATTCCTGTTGAAGATACTGAACACATTCTGGGCCCTGAAAATTAAATTGGAATAATATGTGAATACTTTAAATACAATATGGTATTTTGATTAAGAACACAGATTCTAAAGCCAGACTGCTTTGAAGCCTGGCTCTAGCTAACTTCTAGTAACTTGGGTAGGTTACTTAATCTCCCTGAGCCTCAGTTTCTGAAAAAAATGGAGTTATTGTGAGGATTGGATGAGTTAACAAACATAATGCTGCTAGAATAACACTTAGCACTCAGGACATATTAACATTACGCGACTCAACAAATATTCTTTTAAATGCAAGAGATCACAAAACCAGAGTCTGACTCACAGGACTGAACAAGAAAGCAAAGAGAGGTGCTCCCATTTTATCAGAGTGGACTACTGGCACGCTGGGGGAAGCCTGAGGGTAGTGCCAGGAAAGTTAACATCTTTAGAAATGAAAATGTAAGCAAGAAAGAATAAATGCTGCATAGGAGATAACAGCAATAAAAGCACACCTCCTTCTTCCTGTTCAATAAACTAGGAAACAGGAATTTAGTAGCCAGGTGAGGAAACTAAGACACAGGAAGATAGGGTGATTTGTCCAGTTTCTGTTAATTAAGTCTGTACTAAATACTAAATAAACAGCAGGTCATTTGATATCTTAAACCATTGTCCTTTGTTGCCAACTGCTAGTACTTCTAGATGCTAAAACTTTCGGAATAGTTATCTGGCTTTTTAAGGGTAAACTTGGCAGAGGGAGGGGAGAAGAGTTCCACAAACTCACCCCTAATCTCCACCCCTTCTCAACACCTACAAAGGACTTAGGACACAGTTTGAGAACGCCTTTCTTATAGCACTCTGTTGCTGAGACAGTGGCCTCAACCGAATGCAATAAACCCAATATTCAGAAAACAAGCAAACAAAATCCCTGCTAATTTCATCTTCAAACTTGAATTTAACTTAAATGCTTTAATATGTTGATTATTCCAACCTAGTACAACTGAAAGGATGCTATCAAAACAAAAGCAATCCAACTCTCCTCAATGTACTTCTCCCGGGGCATTAATATCTGGATTTCCTGTTAACATTATTGCTCCTGAATCAAAGGCTTTCTTTATGTTTCCTTATCTACCTTGACTCCTGACCCACTAGCCCGATCAATCCAGGTCACAATTTAACGATCCTTCTAAGGAAACTTGTTCCTGAGAGGAGATAATACTGGGCTGTTTGTGCAAGTTTCTCATATCACTTCTACTTTCCTTCTCATTTTTTATTCTATTCCTTTCCCTGTACTAATCGCCCATTCAGTGCTCATCACTGCATACAACTCCACTGTTACCACTTAAAAATGGGAGTATAGTTTTGTTTTCGTTTTTTTTTAATGAGGAAACGTAAACTTTGACCTCAAGAGGATATCAGTCAGGTAAATAAATGAGAAAATAGAAAAATGAAGTAAATAATTTTCAAATATAATGTTCCACTTGATTCAATTCTGTGTGTCTAAAGAACAACTCTGAGGACAAGATAAACACTTCCGAATTGTAAATATCATTCTAACTGTCTGCTATTCCTCATTCTCCTTGACTCTCTAGCATCTAACAATGTTAACCAGTCTTCTCTCTCATGACTCTATTCCCTAACTTTCATACCTTTGGTCCTAGCTTTCTGTTGACTCTTGCTTTAGCCAAAGTTCTTTCTGTCCTGGTCTTAGAAAGTCTCATTCATTCTTACTACTCCATCTTAACAAACTACAACCTGAGAACTCCAAAACCAGTATTTAGTTCTAACTGCTTTTGACCCATGTTTCTAAGGGTTCTGTGTACATTTTTTCTACCTAGCTATTCTAAATTACAATCACTGCCTACTGACTTCCCAACTTCTCACATGAAACACATACCTAGTCCCAATTCGGTTTTTAGCTATTCTACCCCTATACTTTAGTTAAACAGGATGACATTATTCGCCACTAACTCTACCCTGCAACACCTGATCTGTCTTCCTACACCTGTCACAGTATCTGTGCCCAGAGTGCCAGCTCCTCCTGGTCAGTCTAATGAATCCACAGTTGTTTCACAGTCTATAAAAAAACAGAAGAATACTCCCTCTTTTTAGTATTGACTTATATACTGCCTGGGCAGATCTGCTCATTCATCTTTAGTCCCACCATGTTACATTTAATACAAATGGATTAATTTACTATACCTCTATTAAAGTACTTACTTAACACATCCAATTGAGTTTTTAAGTATTGGTCTCCCCGATTCTAAGTGAAAGTTGCTTAGTCGTGTCCGACTCTTTGTGACCTCATGGATAGCCCATGGAATTCTCCAGGCCAGAATACTAGAGTGAGTAGCTGTTCCCTTCTCCAGGGGAATCTTCCCAACCCAGGGACTGAACCCAGGTCTCCCACATTGCAGGCGGATTCTTTACCAGCTGAGCTACCAGGGAAGCCCGATTCTAAGCTCCACAAATGTTGGGGCACTGTTTATTCATGTTTATACAGGACCGTTGCTGCCCCAAACACATAGCCCTTTCCTCCCTAGCACATAATAGGTGTAGAGAAAATGCTGGATTGAAAACCCTTCAAGTCTCTCTTGGAATCAAAAATTTAAGTTCAAATGAGGGAGTGGGATGTATGGAGACTCTGAACAAAACCTCACGTGTTTATTTTGGGTGGTTGAGGGAAGGTGCTGCTCACTAGATGACTTCAGCTATGTGGGACTGCTAGTCCTGTGCTGGCATCCTGGCTTTGAGAAGTCAGAGACAGAAATCTTTGTTTAAAAATTAAAAAAAGGACCTATTTTCAAATGCTGGCAATCAACTCCCTAATTAAAAACACTATATAAAGCAAACAACACACCAGCTAGATTCAGCCCAGAATCACTTATGATTTATATAAATTGTTAGGTTAACAAGGGGACTACAAACTTCTAAAGTAGTGAAGTGCTCTAACCAACTGGTAACACTAAGAAGTTGGACAAATCTGTGAAGAACCTACCAGGTAGTGAAACCAGGGATTGTGAAATTCTGGTTAAGATTTTTCTTGTTATTTGTCAAACCAAACAAATATACATTTTAACTTTCCGGTTATCCCAAATGTGAAAGACAATAAAAGATACTACTTCTTTCGTTCAACCCCACCCTCACATCCAAGATAGTCGAAAGCAAAGTTAATCAATTTTCATAAAAGATAGTTTTCAAGAATAAGACATACGCAATTAAAACTATAAAAAATAAACATGCAAGCTGAAAATAAGGGGGCAGGAAGTACAAAGCTTACCCGTTTGAGATGAATTGTTTTCAGTGTCACCGCACACTCAGATAAAGCCTATGAAAAGCAAGTTTAAGAAATTTAATACAGTCAATTCTTAAATACTGATCCTACATTTCTTTCCCTCGCCACTGTTCACTAACATTTACTGCCAAAGAAAAGATGGAGAAAGGAATGGTAACAGACAGGCAAAAGGAACAAATGAGTTAGACAGAAAAATACAAAACTACTGTCTTAATGTAGTGCATTATAATTAAGAAATCAAGCTTTTACTTGGTCCTAGGGAAATGAATAAAGGGTAACTGCTTGACATTAAGCATTCTAAAGATGAGATTTGGGGAAACTATCAAATGAGGAAGAGAAAGTTACTCTCTTAATGATTAAGAAAAAAAAAACCCAACATTAAGCACAAGTTTTAGAATGAAAGAAGTGGCAGGAAACTAGTAACCCAACCAAGCTTTAAAGAATGTTTGCATCGTGTACCCTTTCACAGTCCTAGAAAAAGTCCTGGTTGTTAAAATTGCAGGAGCTACATTTTATACAGTTAGCTTTAATATCAAGATTTAGGAAGAATTCACAAAAGGTCCAAATGGTATCATCAATGTTTAAAAAAATTTTTTTAATGAATATTCTAATTTGAAATTATTATTTTTTAAAGGCACTGAAATCTAATATAATCAGCCTGGCATTAAGGAAGAAATTGTGAATTAGAATACATGAGATCTAAGAAGGTCTAAAGAGATTCCTAGGTGCTTACCAATACTGTTTGTGCATCTGCCAGATCAAAGGTTTGTTTTAAAGGTGCTAGGAAACATGCAGGGACAATGTGCTTATAAACAAAATCAGCAAATCCCACTGGTCCATCTTTACCTCCTGTTAAGAAAATTCAAATTTTCATCTTGTATAATAATGAAGTCATTTAATTTATCACCAGTGAAAATCAACTCCCAGAGCCTGTCTATGTTAGGACTAGGATCCCATTTCATCTCTTTTGTCTTAGGAAACAGGTTGGGGAATGAAGAATTTTTTTAAAAATTATATTTATTTTTGACTGTGATGGGTCTTTGTTGCTGTGTGGGCTTTTCTCTGTTGAGGCATGGGCCCTAGGGCACGCAGGCTTCAGCAGTTGCAGCTCCTGGGCTCTTGAGTACAGGCTCAATAGTTGTGATGCACGGGCTTAGTTGCTCCAAGGCATGTGGGATCTTCCTGGATCAGGGATCAAACCTGTATCTCCTGCATTGGCAGGCAGACTCTTTTACCACTGAGACACCAGGGGAAGCCCCAAAATTTTTTAAAAAAGAATTATCTTACCCCAGAGTTCTACCAACTTGGAAAGGATAATAAAACATGTTTTCTGAGCAATGGGATCTGGATATTCTACTGCTCCTTGAATAACAGTAACCAGCACTCGTTCTACATTCTCTGCACCTGAAGAGAAAAACCTGAGTTCAATCTGAAAAAGAACTAGAAAGGCAATCTGAAGTTCTGATTTCATATATAGTAACAAGACAAAAGCATTTGCAGGGTTGATAAGAGCCCTCAATTTTTATTATCCTGGCTCTCTAAATTTCAAGTATGAAACATTGAAAAATTACTATTCCCTCATTATCCCGCCCTCTGGACTTCCATATAGCAAAATTCTCTATGTGGACCCCTGTAGTCCATTTCTGATAGCTTACTGACCAGAGACAATTCAATATTCAGTTACATAACTAATTGCTGGCCACAGTCATTAAATTTCTCCAAAAATCCCCCAGACACTAATGTGTTAATTAAAAAAAAAAAGCAAAGTGGACAGTAAGATTCAATTGTCAGGTCAATTCTAGCAAGAAGCCATCACAGTATTACACTATGAAGGAATCAACTAATATAGCTTTAGGCAAACAAAGAACATTCTCTAGACTAAAACACATACTGGAACACACAACCAAGCCACAGTAAATATAAAAGGATAGAAATTATTTCAAGTATCTTTTCTGACCACAATGGCATGAAACTAGAGATCAATCACAGAAAGAAAAATGAAAAACAACTCCAGGGGATCTTCCTGACCCAGGGATCGAACCCAGGTCTCCCGCATTGCAGGCAGACGCTTTAACCTCTGAGCCACCAGGGACTCAAAAAAACAAACAAAAAAACACAAAACACACACACACAAAAAAACAACTATGTGGAAATGAAACAACATGCTACTAAAAAACCAATGGGTCAATGAGGAAATCAAAGAAGAAAAAAGAAAAAATAATACTGAAGCAAGTGATAATGAAAAACTACCATACAAAAACCCACAGGATGCAGCAAGAGCAGCCTTAAGACAGAAGTTCCTCATGATCTAGGCCTTCCTCAAAAACACAAGAAAAGTCTCAAACAATGTGACCTACCACCTAAAAGAATTAGAACAAGAACAAACAAATCCTGAAGTCAACAGAAGGAAGGAAACAAATATCAGAGAAAAGACACAGATTAAATAGAGATTAAGAAAGATTAAAAAGGCAATAAAAGCAGGAGATGGTTTTTCGGAAGGGATAAACAAAATCAACAAACCTGTAGCTGGTCTCATCAAGAAGGAAAAGGACTCAAATAAACAAAATGAAAAATGAAAAATAACAACCAGTACTACAGAAATTAAAAAAAAATTGTAATATTACAGTTATATAGCAACAAAATGGACAATCTAGAAGAAATGGAAAAATTTCTAGAGACATACAGCCTACCAAATCTGAATTAAGAAAACACAGGTAACTTCAACAGACTGATCGTTAGAAGTGGAATAGAATCTGTCTTAAAAAAAAAACTCATGGCAAAAAAAGTCCAGGACCATTCAGCTTCACTGGGGAATTCTACCAAACAGACAAAGAACTTACACCTATCTTTTTTAAGTTCTTCCAAAAGACCAAAGAGGGGACCTAACCAACGTCATTCTATGAAGCCATCATCACCCTGATACCCAAGTCAGACAAAGACACTACAAAAAAAGAAAATTATAGGCTGGTATCTTTGATGACTATAGACACAAAAATCCTCAACAAAATATTAGCAAACTGAAGCCAATAACACATAAAAAGGATTATACTCCATGATCAAGTAAGATTTATTTCAGGGTCACAAGGATGGTTCAATATATGCAAATCAATCAATGTGACATACCACCCCAATAAAAGAAAAGACAAAAACCACATGATTATCTCAGTGGATTCAGAAAAAGCATCCGGTAAAATCAACAACCCTTCATGATAAAAACTCTCACCAGTGTGAGTACAGAAGGAGTATATCTCAACATAATAAAAGCCATTTATAACAAACCCACAGTGAATGTAATACTCAGTGGTGAAAAGCCAAAAACCTTCCTGCTCAATTTTGGAGAAAGAGAAGAATGTTCACCCTTACCACTTCTAGTCAATATAATATTGGAAGTCTCAGCCACAGCAATTAGACAAAAAAAAAAAAGAAAGAAAGAAAAGGTGGTATCCATACTGGAAGGGAGAGGTGAAACTGTCATTATAGGCAGATGACATGATGTTCTATATTGAAAACCCGAAGGACTCCACAAAAAAAATATATTAGAAAAATGAGTTCAGCAAGGCAGCAGGATACAAGTCTAATATATAGAAATCTGTCACATTTCATTAATAATTTCAGAAAAAGCAAAAAACAATCACACTTGAGATTGTGTCCAAAAAAATTTAAAAAACCACAACCAATAAATAAACCTACCAAGGAGGTAAAAGATCTATATGCTGAGGACTATAAAAAATTGATAATGGAAACTGAAGATGATTCAAAGAAATGGAAAGATATCCCATGTTCTTGGTTTGGAAGAATATTGTTAGAATGACCATACTACCCAAAGTTACCTATGGATTTAATACAATTTCTATCAAATTACCCATGGCATTTTTTGAAGAATTAGAAGAAATAACACTAAAATTTATATGGAACCATAAAAGACAGAATTGCCAAAGCAATCCTGGAAAAAAACAAAAGAAAGAACAAAGCTGGAGGCACACCCCTCCCAGACGTCCAACAACACTACAGAGCTATTGTAGTAAAAACAGCATTATAATGGCACAAAAACGAACACACAGATCAATGAAACCAAACAGAAGCCTGAGAAACACACAAACACCTACAGTCAATTAATCCACAAAGGCAAGATTATACAATAGAAAAAGACAGTCTCTTTGGTAAGTCGTGTTGAGAAAGCTAGACAGCCACTTGTTAATCAGTCAAGTTAGAACATTCCCTCATGCTGTACACAAAAATTAACGCAAAATGGCTTAAAAACCTAAATATAAGACATGACACCATCAAACTAAATCACAGCAATATTTTCTTAGGTCAGTCTCCCAAAGCAAAAGAAATAAAAGCAAAAATAAATGGAACCTAAACAAACTTATCGGCATTTGCACAGCAAAGTAAATCATAAATGAAATGAGAAGACTGGAAGAAAATATTTGCAAGTTATAAGATTGATGAGGGCTTAAATCCAAAATATGCGAACAGTTCACAGTACTCAATAACAAAAAAATAAGCAACCCCATCAAAAACTGGGCAGAAAACCTAAATAGACATTTCTTCAAAGACAAACAGATGGTCAAGAAGCACATTAAAAAGATGTGCAACATTGCTAATTATTAGAGAAATGTAAATCAAAACTACAATGAGGTTATCACCTCACAGAATGGCTATCACCAAAAAGCCTCCAAATAATACAGGCTGGAGAGCGTATGGAAAAAAGGTAGCTCTTCTACACTGATGGTGGCAATGCACACTGGTGCAGCCAGTATGGATAACAGTATGGAGGTTCTTAGAAAACTATACGTGGAGTTACCATGTAATCCAGCAATCCCACTCCTGGCTGTATACTCAGAAAAGATGAAAACTCTAATTTGAAAAGAAAGATGCACAGCAATGTTCACAGCAACACTATTTACAAAAGCCCAAACATGGAAGCAACCTAAATGTCTACCAAAAGATGAATGGATAAAGAAGATGTAGGTTATATATACAATAGGATATACTCAGTCATCAAAAATAGTGGAATATTTCAATCTGCAGCAACATGGATGAACCTAGAGACTATCCTACTAGGTAAAGTGGGTCAGACAGAGAAAGACAAGTATTATATGATACCATTTATATGTGGAGTCTAAAACATGACACAAATGAGCTTATTTACAAATAAGAAACAAGACTCATAGACATAAAAAACTTATGGTTACCAAAGAGGAAGTGGGGAGGAATAAATCAGGGGTATGAGATTAAGCTATAAACTTTAGAGATCTCTTCAAGAAAATCAGAGATGCCAAGGGAACATTTCATGCAAAAATGGGCACAATAAAGAACAGAAATGGTATGGACCTAACAGAAGCAGAAGATATTGAGAAGAGGTGGCAAGATACACAGAAGAACTATACAAAAAAGATCTTCATGACCCAGATAACCATGTGATTACTGAACTAGATCCAGACATCCTGGAACATGAAGTCGAGTGGACCTTAGAAAGCATCACTAAGAACAAAGCTAGTGGAGGTGATGGAATTCCAATTAAACTATTTCAAATCCTAAAAGATGATGCTGTAAAAGTACTGCACTCAGTATACCAGCAAATTTGGAAAACTCAGCAGTGGCCACAGGACTGGAAAAGGTCAGTTTTCATTCCAGTCCCAAAGAAAGGCAATGCCAAAGAATGTTCAAACTACTGCACAATTGCACTCATCTCATACACTTGCAAAGTAACGCTCAAAATTCTCCAAACCAGGCTTCAACAGTACATAAACCGTGAACTTCCAGATGTTCGAGCTGGTTTTAGAAAAGGCAGAGGAACCAGAGATCAAATTACCAACATCTGTTCAATCATCAAAAAAGCAAGCGTTCCAGAAAAACATCTATTTCTGCTTTATTGACTATGCCAAAGCCTTTGACTGTGTGGACCACAACAAACTGGAAAATTCTCAGAGATGGGAATACCAAATCACCTGACCTGCCTCCTGAGAAATCTGTACGCAGTGGCTCAGAGGGTAAAGCATCTGCCTGCAATGCGGGAGACCTGGGTTCAATCCCTGGGTCAGGAAGATCCCCTGGAGAAGGAAATGGCAACCAACTCCAGTACTCTTGCCTGGAAAATCCCACAGACGGAGAAGCCTGGTAGGCTACAATCCATGGGGTTGCAAAGAGTCAGACACAACTGAGCAATTTCATTTTCACTTTCAAGAAGCAACAGTTAAAAATGGACATGGAACAACAGACTGGTTCCAAATTGAGAAAGGAGTATGTCAACAATGTATACTGTCACCCTGCTTACTTAACTTCTATGCAGAGCACATCATGAGAAACGTTGGGCTGGAGGAAGCACAAGCTGGAATCAAGATTGCTGGGAGAAATATCAATAACCTCAGATATGAAGATGACACCACCCTTATGACAGAAAGTGAAGAAGAACTAAAGAGACTCTTGATGAAAGTGATAGAGTGAAAAAGTTGGCTTAAAACTCAACATTCAGAAAACTAAGATCATGGCATCTGGTCCCATTACTTCATGGCAAGTAGATGCAGAAACAACGGAAACAGTGGCTAACTATTTTGGGGGGCTCCAAAATCATGCAGGTGGTGACTGCAGCCATGAAATTAAAAGACACTTGCTCCCTGGAAGAAAAGTTATGACCAACCTAGCTGCTGCTAAGTCGCCTCAGTCGTGTCCAACTCTGTGCGACCCCACAGACGGCAGCCCACCAGGCTCCCCCATCCCTGGGATTCTCCAGGCAAGAACACTGGAGTGGGTTGTCATTTCCTTCTCTAATGCATGAAAGTGAAAAGTGAAAGTGAAGTCGCTCAGTCGTGTACGACTCTTCAAGACTCCATGGACTACAGCCCACCAGGCTCCTCCGCCCATGGGATTTTCCAGGCAAGAGTTCTGGAGTGGGGTGCCATCGCCTTCTCCGATAGCATATTAAAAAGGAAAGACACTGCTTTGCCAACAAAGGTCTGTCTAGTCAAAGCTATGGTTTTTCCAGTGGTCATGTATGGATATGAGAGTTGGACTATAAAGAAAACTGAGCGCCAAAGAATTGATGCTTTTGAACTGTGGTGTTGGAGAAGGCTCTTTAGAGTCCCTTGGACTGCAAGGAGATCCAACCAGTCTTCCTAAAGGAAATGCATCCTGAATATTCACTGGAAGGACTGATGTTGAAGGTGAAACTCCAATACTTTGGCCACCTGATGCGAAGAACTGCTGGGAAAGATTGAAACGACAGAGGATGAGATGGTTGGATGGCATCACTGACCCAATGAACATGAGTGTGAGCAAGCTCCAGGAGTTGGTGATGGACAGGGAAGCCTGGCCGTGCTGCAGTCCATAGGGTCGCAGAGAGCCAGACACTACTGAGCAACTGAACTTAACTGATGAGATTAACAGATATACATTACTAATGTATGAAATAGATAACCAATAAGGACCTACTATATAGAATAAGAACCTAGATTTAGTATCTTATAATAACCTATAATGGAAAATAATCTGAAAAAGGATATGTATATAACTGAATCATTTGGCTGTATATCTGAAGCTAACACATTGCTGGTCAACTTAAAAAAAAAGAAAAAGGAACACTGGTTTAGGAAAACAGGAACTGAATACAAATTAATTCTAAGAGCACTGAAGTGAAAGTGATCGCCACTCTGATAATAATGAACTGTCATCCTTGTGGCCAACATACAACTACTTCAAAAGTTCAGTGTTTGTTTATAATAGCCAGGACATGGAAGCAACCTAGATGTCCATCAGCAGATGAATGGACAAGAAAGCTGCAGTACATATACACAATGGAGTATTACTTAGCCATTAAGAAGAACATATTTGAATCAGTTCTAATGAGGTGGATGAAACTGGAGCCTACTATACAGAGTGAAGTAAGCCAGAAAGAAAAACACCAATACAGTATACTAATGCATATATATGGAATT